>NC_143031.1:17215312-17548125 GCF_057628025.1 Oncorhynchus mykiss
TTCTGGCACCGCAGGCAGGCTCAAGCAAATACTATTTGAAATTAAGTCTGTTCATTTTTAGTATTGTTTAGGATATCAATAATAACACGTTCATGGCTACCAGAGAATCCAAATGCATGTCTCCCATTACATATGGAAGAGTTGATATGGAATACTAGTTTTGTTAGTGTAACGGCCGTTGGTGGAAGAAGGTGAGGACCAAAGCGCAGCACGTGTTAATCATTTATTAAATAGAACTGAACACTAAATACAAAGTAACAAAAAGAACAACCGAAACAGCTCCATCAGGTACAAAACAGAAAGCAACTACCCACAAAACCCATGTGGCCAAGAGCTACCTAAGTATGGTTCTCAATCAGAGACAACGACAGACAGCTGTCCCTGATTGAGAACCATACCCGGCCAAAAACAAAGAAATACAAAAATATAGAAAAAGGAACATAGAATGCCCACCCTAGTCACACCCTGACCTAACCAAAATAGAGAATAAAAGCCTCTCTATGGCTAGGGCGTGACAGTTAGTACTCACATATTAGTTATCAACTCATCTCTCATTGAAAATATTGTTATATTAAATCAGAGGATTCACAATCTATGTAGATCTCCACTACAGTATGAAATAGTCTTTCCAGGCTGTGGGACTTGGGTAGCACATTGTGTTATTGGAATCCACAGCTCCAGCTGGAGATATACACACTGTTCTCCCCTCTGACTTTTATTTGGTCAATAATGTTTGTCATACATCTAAGTGTACCGATGTCAGTTGTGACATAATACCACACCGTTCTTAAGATTCCAACCGCATGCACGCTTAGAAGTCAGGTTTGGGGAAAAGTCCGAAAATGTAGCAGCTTCAGTGTGTCACGCACACATATTGAAGGTCCAATGCAGATGTTTTTTTTTTACCTCTATATCAAATCATTTCCGGGTACCTTACTTTCTCAATAAATAATTTTGCAAGGACTGTCTGTGAGTGGTCTGAATAGGGAAGGGAAAACTGAAAACTAGCTATTATTGGCAGAAATGTTTGGAATCCTCTTTCTTATTGGTATATTAACTAACTGCAGATGTCATCAGGCAGGCCAAAACTCCATCTCACAAAAACAGGTTGAAATTTAAGACTGTCTTTTCAAACAGCTCTTAAACTAAAAGGGCATTTTTGTAATTTATCATCTTATCCAGAGCAATTTACAAGAGCAATTAAATGTAAGTGCCTTGCTCAAGGGCACCTCAGATTTTTCACCTAGTTGGCTGGAGGATACGAACTTGCGACCATTAGGTTACTGGCCAAATGCTCTTAGAAGCTAGGCTACCTGCCACCCCACAGTATTATTCCAACCTCATAGTGTGGAAATATATGTAAAACACAGAAAAATCACGTTTATGGCTGCATTGGGTCTTTAACGGATGATTGTTTGACTGTCGGAACGGTAGTGAATCCAACTAAAATAACATGAACCTGTACCTTTCCTTCTCTAACAATCTGCATTCATCTCTGTGGGTTTCTACCTTTGTGTGGAGTTATTTTCGGAATCTTGTTTTGTATAATTTGAGCCAGAAGGGAGGAAGCAAGTGTCTGGGCCATTTCCCACCCTCTCTCGCTCTCTCTCTCTTCTCGCTCTGTCTCTCTCTCTCTGTCTATCCGTCTCTCTGGCTCTCTCATTTTCAATTTAAGGGGCTTTATTGGCATGGGAAAGACATGTTTACATTGCCATAGCAAGTGAAATAGATAATAAACAAAAGTGAAATAAACAATAAAAATGAACACTAAACATTACACTTACAAAAGTTCCAAAATAATAAAGACATTTCAATGTCATACAGTGTATATATACTATATACAGTGTTGTAATGATGTGCAAATAGTTAAAGTACAAAAGGGAAAATAAATAAACATAAATATAGGTTGCATTTACAATGGTGTTTGTCTTCACTGGTTGCACTTTTCTTTTGGCAATAAGACACAAATTTTGCTACTGTGATTGAACACTGTGGTACTTCACCAAATAGATACGGGAGTTTATCAAAATTGGATTTGTTTTTGAATTCTTTGTGTGTCTGTGTAATCTGAGGGAAATATGTCTCTAATATAGTCATACATTTGGCAGGAGGTTAGGAAGAGCAGCTCAGTTTCCACCTAATTTTGTGGGCAAAGTGCACATAGCCTATTTTCTCGAGAGCCAGGTCTGCCTTTGGTGACCTTTCTCAATAGCAAGGCTATGCTCACTGAGATTTCCTTAATTTTGGGTCAGTCATAGTGGTAAGGTATTCTGCCACTGTCTACTCTCTGTTTAGGGCCAAATATCATTATAGTTTGCTCTGTTGTTTTCTAAATTCTCTCTCTCCGGCCTCTGTGTGTAACGGTTATCTTCGGTGGAAGGAGAGGAGGACCAAAGCGCAGCGTGGTAAGTGTTCATGATCATATTTATTTAAACTCAGAACACTAAACAAAATAACAAAGAGAATGAAACAAAACCTAAACAGTTCTGTAAGGTGACAAAAAACACTAAACAGAAAATAATCACCCACAAAACACAGGTGGGAAAAGGCTACCTAAGTATGATTCTCAATCAGAGACAACGAACGACACCTGCCTCTGATTGAGAACCATACTTGGCCAAACACGTAGAAAATATAACATAGAAAAAAGGACATAGACAACTCACGCCCTGACCAAACTAAAACAAAGACATAACATAGGAACTAAGGTCAGAACGTGACACTGTGACTCCCCACATGTTTATAATACTCAGTGTGCATTTGTTTTATTTTGAAACTAAATATTCATATATATCACACCAGGTATCTTAATAAATCTTGTCGTATCATAATTAGTTATTAGCAGAGATACTGCTTAAGCTCTTGATTTGTGAGGATCTCTTGGGACTCGCCCTAATTTTGAGTTGGAGGAGGGAGGCCTAGAATAATGGGGATGAGGCTGGGGGAGCAATATAAAATCCCCCCACTGTAATTACTGTCCTGTAGCGCTCAAATGTTTCTGTTACAGCTACACATCTTACGTTCCATCACAACTTTTTAGTTCAACGTTTAAACAACGAACTGTTAGCAAAAACATATGGCTCATCCAGGCATGTAAACATGTACACAACATGGTCAAAAGTATGTGGACACATGCTCTTTGGACATCTCATTCCAAAATCATGGGCATTAATATGGGCATTAATCTGGGAAGGCTTTCCACTAGATGTTGGAACATTGCTGCGGGGACTTGCTTCCATTCAGCCACAAGAGCATTGGTTAGGTTGGGTACTGATGTTGGGCGATTAGGCCTGGATGGACCTCGCTTTGTACACGGGGGCATTGTCACGCTGAATCAGGAAAGGGCCTTCCCCAAACTGTTGCCACAAAGTTTGAAGCACATAATCATCGAGAATGTATGCTGTAGGGTTAAGATTTTTCTTCACTGGAACTAAGGGGCCTAGACCTCACCATGAAAAACAACCCCAGACCATTAGTTCTCTTCCACCAAACTTTACAGTTGGCACTATGCATTGGGGCAGGTAAGCGTTCTCCTGGCATCTGTCAAACCCAGATTTGTCCGTCAGACTGCCAGATGGTGAAGCGTGATTCATCACTCCAGAGAACGTGTTTCCACGTCTCCAGAGTCCAATGGAGGCGACCTTCCACCACTCCAGCCGACGCTTGACATTGCACATGGGTCATCTTCAGCTTCTCGGCCATGGAAAAGCATTTCATGAAGCTCCCAATGAACAGTTCTTGTGCCGACGTTTGGAACTCAGTAGTGAGTATTGCAGACGATTTTTACATGCTAAGCGCTTAAACCACTGGCTCCTGGTCATCTATAAGTCTTTGCTAGGTAAAGCTCTGCCTTATCTCAGCTCACTGGTCAACATAACCCGTAACCTGTGCTACAGAGGGTATATCTCACTGGTCATCCCCAAAGCCAACACCTCTTTGGTCGCCTTTCCTTCAATTTCTCTGCTACCAATGACTGGAATGAATTGCCTAAATCGCTGAAATTTAGTATCTCCCTCACTAACTTTAAGCATCAGCTATCTGAGCAGCTCACCGATTGCTGCAGCTGTACACAGCCCATCTGTAAATAGCCCATCCAACTACCTTCCTCATCCCCATATTGTTTTTATTTACTTTTTTTGCACTTTTGCACACCAGTATTTCGACTTGCACATCATCATCTGCACATCTATCACTCCAGTATTAATTTGCTAAATTGGAATTACTTTGCTACTATGGCCTATTTATTGCCTTACCTCCTTACTCCATTTGCACACACTGTATATAGATTTTTCTATTGTTATTGACTGTACTTTTGTTTATCCCATGTGTAACTCTGTGTTGCTGTTTTTTGTCGCACTGCTTTGCTTTATCTTGGCCAGGTCGCAGTTGTAAATGAGAACTTGTTCTCAACTGGCCTACCTGGTAAAATAGAGGTGAAATAAAAAATAAAAAAAATCACTTGGCGGTCCCGTTCTGTGAGCTTGTGTGGCCTTCCACTTCTCGACTGAAACATTGTCGTCCCAAGATATTTCCACTTCACAATAACAACACATACAGCCCTAACAAGGCACAAATTCGACAAACTGACTTGTTGGAAAGGTGGCATACTATGACGGTGCCATGTTGGAAATCACTGAGCTCTTCGTGTACGGGCCATTCTACTGCAGATGTTTGTTTTTGGAGATGGCGTCGCTGTGTGCTCAATATTATACTCCTGTGAGCAACAAGTTTATCTGAAATAAACAAATCCACTAATTAGAAGGGGTGTCCACATACTTTTGTGTACATTCATCAGTCCCTAAATTGTAGGTAGCCTACCTTATGGGAACTTGTGTGTAGTTTAATCAAAGCCTGCTCAAATTTATTTATATAGCCCTTTGTACATCAGCTGATATCTCAAAGTGCTGTACAGAAACCCAGCCTAAAACCCCAAACAGCAAGCAATGCAGGTGTAGAAGAACGGTGGCTAGGAAAAACTAGGAAGAAACCTAGAGAGGAACCAGGTTATGAGGGGCGGATAGCCGCAGGCCGAACAGTTGAAACTGGAGCAGCAGCACGGCCAGGTGGACAGGGGACAGCAAGGAGTCATCATGTCAGGTAGTCCTGAGGCATGGTCCTAGGGCTCAGGTCCTCCGAGAGAGAGAAAGAGAGAAAGAGAGAATTAGAGAGAGCATACTTAAATTCACACAAGACACCGGATAGGACAGGAGAAGTACTCCAGATATAACAAACTGACCCTAGCCCCCGATACATAAACTACTGCAGCATAAATACTGGAGGCTGAGACAGGAGGAGTCAGGAGACACTGTGGCACCATCCGATGACACCCCCGGACAGGGCCAAACAGGAAGGATATAACCCCACCCACTTTGCCAAAGCACAGCCCCCACACCACTAGAGGGATATCTTCAACCACCAACTTACCATCCTGAGACAAGGCAGAGTATAGCCCACAAAGATCTCCGCCACGGCATAACCCAAGGTGGGACGCCAACCCAGACAGGAAGTTCACATCAGTGATTCAACCCACTCAAGTGACGCACCCCTCCTAGGGACGGTATGAACGAGCCCTAGTAAGCAAGTGACTCAGCCCCTGTAATAGGGTTAGAGGCAGAGAATCCCAGTGGAAAGAGGGGAACCGGCCAGGCAGAGACAGCAAGGGCGGTTCGTTGCTCCAGAGCCTTTCCGTTCACCTTCACACTCCTGGGCCAGACTACACTCAATCATATGACCCACTGAAGAGATGAGTCTTCAGTAAAGACTTAAAGGTTGAGACCACGTTTGCGTCTCTCACATGGGTAGGCAGACCATTCCATAAAAATGGAGCTCTATAGGAGAAAGTCCTGCCTCCAGCTGTTTTTATGTAGTAATTATGATCAAATGTTTTGGTTCTAGTCAGGATTCTAGCAGCCATATTTAGCACTAACTGAAGTTTATTTAGTGCTTTATCCAGGTAGCCGGAAAATAGAGCATTGCAGTAGTCTAACCGAGAAGTGACAAAAGCATGGATTAATTTTTCTGCATCATTTTTGGACAGAAAGTTTCTGATTTTTGCAATGTTACGTAGATGGAAAAAATCTGTCCTTGTAACACTCTTGATATGTTCTTCAAAAGAGAGATCAGGGTCCAGTGTAACGCCGAGGTCCTTCACAGTTTAATTTGAGACGACTGTACAACCATTAAGATTAATTGTCAGATTCAACAGAAGAGCTCTTTGTTTCTTGGGACCTAGAACAAGCATCTCTGTTTTCTCCGAGTTTAAAAGTAGAAAGTTTGCAGCCATCCACTTCCTTATGTCTGAAACACATGCTTCTAGCGAGGGCAATTTTAGGGCTACACCATGTTCCATTGAAATGTACAGCTGTGTGTCATCCGCATAGCAATGAAAGTGAACATTATGTTTTCAAATGACATCTCCAAGAGGTAAAATATATAGTGAAAACAATAGTGGTCCTAAAACGGAACCTTGAGGAACACCGAAATTTACAGTTGATTTGTCAGAGGACAAACCATTCACAGAGACAAACTGATATCTTTCCGACAGATAAGATCTAAACCAGGCCAGAACAAGTCCGTGTAGACCAATTTGGGTTTCCAATCTCTCCAAAAGAATGTGGTGATCGATGGTATCAAAAGCAGCACTAAGGTCTAGGAGCACGAGGACAGATGCAGAGCCTCGGTCTGATGTCATTAAAAGGTCATTTACCACCTTCACAAGTGCAGTCTCAGTGCTATGATGGGGTCTAAAACCAGACTGAAGCATTTCGTATACATTGTTTGTCTTCAGGAAGGCAGTGAGTTGCTGCGCAACAGCCTTTTCTAAAAATGTTGATAGGAATGGAAGATTCGACATAAGCCGATAGTTTTTTATATTTTCTGGGTCAAGGTTTGGCTTTTTCAAGAGAGGCTTTATTACTGCCACTTTTAGTGAGTTTGGTACACATCCGGTGGATAGAGAGCTGTTTATTATGTTCAACATAGGAGGGCCACGCACAGGAAGCAGCTCTTTCAGTAGTTTAGTTGGAATAGGGTCCAGTATGCAGCTTGAAGGTTTAGAGGCCATGATTATTTTCATCATTGTGTCAAGATATATAGTACTAAAACACTTGAGTGTCTCTCTTGATCCTAGGTCCTGGCAGAGTTGTGCAGACTCAGGACAACTGAGCTTTGAAGGAATACGCAGATTTAAAGAGGAGTCCATAATTTGCTTTCTAATAATCTAATAATCATGATATTTTCCTCAAAGAAGTTCATGAATTTATTACTGCTGAAGTGAAAGCCATCCTCTCTTGGGGAATGCTGCTTTTTAGTTAGCTTTGCGACAGTATCAAAAAGGAATTTCGGATTGTTCTTATTTTCCTCAATTAAGTTGGAAAAATAGGATGATCGAGCAGCAGTAAGGGCTGTTCGATACTGCACGGTACTGTCTTTCCAAGCTAGTCGGAAGACTTCCAGTTTGGAAGTCTACTCTTGGGCTAAGAGTGTTTCTTGATTCAGTTATGCATTTCCCCCACTTACGGTTAAGAGATGGGGAATCTGATTCTAGATCTGTACATATGGGAAATTTCATCCTGGAGCGTGTCTGTGACTGTTCTGTGGATTGGATCACAATGATCATCAGTACGGTGTCCATATTAGGACTTTAACGGCCTAATCAGCAGAAGACGCATGTCTCTGCTTTTGCTGTGACTTGTCCTGCTCGTAATTCTGCCTTGCTGTGAGGGTCTCTAGTGAATCTGCTTTCAACCTAGGGCTCTAATGCATAACAAACAAATGAATTAAGAATTCAGGTCAAACCTAGTGCAGCAGTCTTTTCAACTGTTGTTAGCATCTCGAAACATTTGAGCTGTCATGTTAGTTGTGTGTCTATTTGTACCTGCTCCAGTGGGCACCGATTCTGCCTCAGCTCATGCAGAAAGAATCTTTGATTCCCTTAACACATGCCATGATATAAGACATATATTATTTATAGTGGTGATTCCTTCTAGTCATTTGAACAGGTGTCGTGACAGGTGTTTTATCCTCTCTGTGAGCAGCTAGCCCCAATTATGTTGTTTTAGTTCATTATAATACATGTAAACATTTGCATTTGTTGTTGTTTAATTCATTTTTTCTCGAGAAAGAGCCCATTACTCACAATTGCAATATTATCATGTTAATTAATTAATCCATATCCCATTAAGTACATTAGAATAATATTTTCCTTATCCTAAAGCCTGATACAAAGGTTTGCGTGACAACTCAAACTTAATTCTTTCCACTGCTCTATCATTCCCTAGATACTTCGGTCTGAGGCTGCCATCGTTGAAGTCGTTTGTGGTGACGTCAAAATGAGGGGTTTTGTACAAAACAAAGTAAACATTGATTGGATCATCTCTAACCAATCCGAGTAGCAAAGCAAATTATGAATTTTCAAAATTCCTTTTTTACCCATGTGTGTTCTGGCTCTGGCCCAACCCATCGGTTTCTGGGATGAACCAGAATGGTCGGAATGTTTTTCCCTTCTAGAAATTGTCGCCAAGACTTATTGCGAAGAAGAAATGAACGTCCGTGGGCGTGGCGTAGCTTGGCAGGCAAATTAAAGGTAGCTCAGATGGTCATTGTTTCAAGGCCTGACGATGGCAGATCAATAGCTAGGATTGGTTGAAGTCCCAGGCCTGGTTTTATGTTTAACCTTTATTTTACTAGGCAAGTCAGTTAAGAACAAATTCTTATTTTCAATGACAGCCTAGGAACAGTGGGTTAACTGCCTGTTCAGGGGCAGAACGACAGATTTGTACCTTGTCAGCTCAGGGATTTGAACTTGCAACCTTTCAGTTACTAGTCCAACACTCTAACCACTAGGCTACCCTTCCGCCCCAAGTGATGAAATGTGGAACTGAACTGGCAACTGGAGGACAGCTGGTTTCAGATCAAAGCTACCATTCACTACCAATGTGTCGTTGGGAAAGGCACTTAACCCCTCAAATGCTGCTGGAGCGCTGTACTGCGGTTGACCCTGTATCTGTGTTGTCTATGAAGTCTAGGGGGAGTTCGGGGCTTGTAGCAGAACAAAATACAAAATGTGTTTCGCAAGATGGACAGTAGTTCATAATATTCTATGTTTTTTAGCATCTTCATGGGTAAATACCATCTTAGTTAAATAAAGGTTCAATTTAAAATGTACTAAAATAATCATTTAAGTGTCTATTGGATTTCATGAAAAAAAAAAAACATAAATAAATAAAATGATTGGTATTTCTCTCTGTTCAACGTATACTCAGTGTCCCAAGAGTCTATACTGTTAAAGCCGTCGAGTTATTTATTCTTGCTATTTGTTCATTTTATAGAAACAACCAATATGAAACGATGCTAAGGCCTTCAGATTTTCTATTGGATTATAAATTACATTTTCACTATCTGCCCACACATTATTAACATTTATTAAAATGCAGACTATACTGTCAAAACTAAATCGCACCAATATGTGTTTGTGAACCTATAAGGGCAAAAGGTGAGACCCAAATGCAGACATAGGAGGCAGATGGTTGAGCTCCGACATTTATTATACCAAAAGGGGTAGGCAAAAGGCAGATCGGGGACAGGCGAGAGTTCATAAACCAGGTCAGAGTCCAAACAGTACCAGGCGATAGGCAGGTTCGAGGTCAGGACAGACAGGGATTCAGTGAACAGGTCTGAGTCAAACAGTACAAGGGAATAGGCAGGCTCGAGGTCAGAACAGGCAGAGTGGTCAGGCAGGCGGATACGGCGTCAGGACAGGCAAGGGTCAAAACCAGGAGGGCTAGGAAAAAACAGAGACTGGGAAAAATAGGAGCTAGGAGAAACGCTGGTTGACTTGGCAAAACAAGACGAACTGGCACAGAGAGACAGGAAACACAGGGATAAATACACCGGGGAATAATGGAGAAAACAGGAGACACCTGGATGTGTGTGGAGACAATCACAAAGACAGGTGAAACAGATCAGGGCGTGACAGAACCAGACTATTCTCGTACATCTGTTAATATTAGAGAAAGAGAGTTTTGTAGCTAATTCAGGGAGTTACGCCAAGAGATGTTGAGTTAGGGAGAGCATGTTCCCACTCTTCTCTATACCAAGTCCCTCTACCATTGCCTCAATGCTGCCGTACCACTGACATCAATGTAGCCAATTCAGGGGGTTGCCCGTACCTGAACTCGAAACTGGGTCCAGCAACTATCAACCCAACACCTCAGCTGATACACCAAGAGATCCTCTTGGTGAGATCGCTAGATATTGGGTTAAGTCACTACAGTATGCTTGGACATAGACTCCATCCATCTACTACAAATACTATGTACGTGATATTGACCCCATGTCAATTTGAGGCTAATGACATAAGAATCTGTGACTGTTCTTGCAAATCCAATATGCAGGCCCAACAGTGTTAATTTACAGTGCTATACTGAGTGTACAAAACATTAAGAACACCTGCTCCTTCCATGACATAGACTGACCAGGTGAATCCAGGTGAAAGACATGATCCTTTTTGATACCACCTGTGTAATGGAAAAATAGAGAGAGTGAACAAATGTGAACAATGATGGGCCAGTGATGCCAATGTTGAAGATACGTCTAGCGACTTGTTGGTACCGAGGCCCAGCGAGATGACTCAATCCCGATTTATGGCATTGTTTAAATGTCAGATCATCTCTGGGCTATCACAGGGGTCAAACATACCTTGTCTGTGGCAATCGTGACGAAGAGACATTCCCACAGAAGTCCTAGGATCACTGAAGCTAGGAGAGGTGTAGACTAATGAAACTTGAATTGACTAAATTAATCTACGGGATTGATGTCCCTAAACCGGGACAGTTGTTGCTCAATATGCAATAACTTGACTAGAATGATGTTGTAAATAACAGCCAATTCCGGGACATAGATATGTCTTAATTGGGCAGAAAGCTTAAATTCTTGTTAATCTAACTGCGGTGTCCAATTTGCAGTAGCTATTAGAGAAAAAAAAGACCATCCTAATGATTGAAGATCGTGCACAACACCATAGTGCCCCACCCCAGTGGGATATATCCACTGAATACCATTATGGGCCTATAGCCTTCACATAATAATAAAGTCAGATAGCAGATCTTATTAGGGTCATAGACCATCTACACCAGGTATTCAGAGTTTTTTTTTCTCACATTTTCAAACAGTCCATTTACAGTGCCTTGCGAAAGTATTCGGCCCCCTTGAACTTTGTGACCTTTTGCCACATTTCAGGCTTCAAACATAAAGATATAAAACTGTATTTTTTTTGTGAAGAATCAACAACAAGTGGGACACAATCATGAAGTGGAACGACATTTATTGGATATTTCAAACTTTTTTAACAAATCAAACACTGAAAAATTGAGCGTGCAAAATTATTCAGCCCCCTTAAGTTAATACTTTGTAGCGCCACCTTTTGCTGCGATTACAGCTGTAAGTCGCTTGGGGTATGTCTCTATCAGTTTTGCACATCGAGAGACTGACATTTTTTCCCATTCCTCCTTGCAAAACAGCTCAAGCTCAGTGAGGTTGGATGAGAGCATTTGTGAACAGCAGTTTTCAGTTCTTTCCACAGATTCTCGATTGGATTCAGGTCTGGACTTTGACTTGGCCATTCTAACACCTGGATATGTTTATTTTTTAACCATTCCATTGTAGATTTTGCTTTATGTTTTGGATCATTGTCTTGTTGGAAGACAAATCTCCGTCCCAGTCTCAGGTCTTTTGCAGACTCCATCAGGTTTTCTTCCAGAATGGTCCTGTATTTGGCTCCATCCATCTTCCCATCAATTTTAACCATCTTCCTGTCCCTGCTGAAGGAAAGCAGGCCCAATCCATGATGCTGCCACCACCATGTTTGACAGTGGGGATGGTGTGTTCAGCTGTGTTGCTTTTACGCCAAACATAACGTTTTGCATTGTTGCCAAAAAGTTCCATTTTGGTTTCATCTGACCAGAGCACCTTCTTCCACATGTTTGGTGTGTCTCCCAGGTGGCTTGTGGCAAACTTTAAACAACACTTTTTATGGATATCTTTAAGAAATGGCTTTCTTCTTGCCACTCTTCCATAAAGGCCAGATTTGTGCAATATACGACTGATTGTTGTCCTATGGACAGAGTCTCCCACCTCAGCTGTAGATCTCTGCAGTTCATCCAGAGTGATCATGGGCCTCTTGGCTGCATCTCTGATCAGTCTTCTCCTTGTATGAGCTGAAAGTTTAGAGGGACGGCCAGGTCTTGGTAGATTTGCAGTGGTCTGATACTCCTTCCATTTGAATACTATCGCTTGCACAGTGCTCCTTGGGATGTTTAAAGCTTGGGAAATATTTTTGTATCCAAATCCGGCTTTAAACTTCTTCACAACAGTATCTCGGACCTGCCTGGTGTGTTCCTTGTTCTTCATGATGCTCTCTGTGCTTTTAACAGACCTCTGAGACTATCACAGTGCAGGTGCATTTATACGGAGACTTGATTACACACAGGTGGATTGTATTTATCCTCATTAGTCATTTAGGTCAACATTGGATCATTCAGAGATCCTCACTTAACTTCTGGAGAGAGTTTGCTGCACTGAAAGTAAAGGGGCTGAATAATTTTGCACGCCCAATTTTTCAGTTTTTGATTTGTGAAAAAAGTTCGAAATATCCAATAAATGTCGTTCCACTTCATGATTGTGTCCCACTTGTTGTTGATTCTTCACAAAAAAAATACAGTTTTATATCTTTATGTTTGAAGACAGAAATGTGGCAAAAGGTCGCAAAGTTCAAGGGGGCCGAATACTTTCGCAAGGCACTGTATATTTTCCAATGGGGCTATACATTTGGATGAGGTTTTTTTCTCATCTGAGAAACCTCATTTCACTGCAAAAAATGTAATTAAACCATCTAGTGTTCAGTGAAATAACAACACAGTGTCAAATACTGTTAGCCTTGTCAAATAATTAACATCCAATCACATTAACCGTTACTCTCCTGTGGAAAGCAGTTGCAAGCAGTTGCTCTCAACGCCACTTGGGTACACTGCAGCATCAACCAAGAGGCTCTTGCTGCCAAGAGAACGCCTGACAGCTTGAAAGACATTTTAGACACCACAGTGAAAATGTTTAACTTTGTTAAAGCAAGGCCCCAGAACTCTCTTTTCTGCACTATGCAATGATATGGGCAGCAACCATGTAACGCTTTTACAACATACAGAAGGTTATCAAGGGGCAAAGTATTGACACATTTTTTTTTAAATTGAGAGACGAGCTTAAAGTTTTCGTTACTGACCATAATTTTCACTTGTCTGACCGCTTGCATGATAACGAGTTTCTCACACGACTGGCCTATCTGGGTGATGTTTATTCTCACCTGAATTATCTGAATCTAGGATTACAGGGACTCTCTGCAACTATATTCAATGTGCGTGTCACGCCATAGAGAGGCTTTTTATTCTCTATTTTGGTTAGGCCAGGGTGTGACTCGGGTGGGAATGCTATGTTATTTTTTCTATGTTTTTGTATTTCTTTGTTTTTTGGCGGTATGGTTCTCAATCAGGGACAGCTGTCTGTCGTTGTCTCTGATTGAGAACCATACTTAGGTAGCTCTTGCCCACATTTGTTTTCTGTTTAGTATTTGTATCACCTTTCAGAACTGTTTCGGTTATTCCTTTTGTTACTTTGTATTTAGTTTTCAGTTCTATTTAAAAAATGACGAACACGTACCATGCTGCATCTTGGTCCTCAGCTTCTTACTCTGAATGCCGTTACAGTGCGGGACAAAATTTGAGGCTATGGTTTAGAAGTTGGAGCTCTTCTCTGTCTGCATTAACATGGTCAACACAGTTCTTTCCATCATTGTATGATTTTTTTGTGTGCAAATGAACTCAAGCTTATGGACAATGTCAAATGTGATATGGCGAAGCACCTGAGTGAGTTGGGTGTACAATTACGCAGGTACTTTCCCGAAACAGATTACACAAAACTGGATTCATTATCCCTTTCATGCCCTGCCTCCAGTCCACTTACCAATATCTGAACAAGAGAGCCTCATCGATATTGCAACAAGCGGTTCTGTGAATATTTAATTTAATCAGAAACCACTGCCAGATTTCTGGATTGGGCTGCGCTCAGAGTATCCTGCCTTGGCAAATCGCACTGTTAAGACACTGATGCCCTTTGCAACCACGTACCTATGTGAGAGTGGATTCTTGGCCCTCACTAGCATGAAAACCAAATACAGGCATAGACTGTGATTTAAGACTGAGACTCTCTCCAATACAACCCAACATTGCAGAGTTATGTGCATCCTTTCAAGCTCACCGTTCTCATTAACCTGTGGTGAGTTATTCACAATATTCGATAAACAAATAAGGTTTTATATGTAAGATGGTTAAATAAAGAGCAAAATTATGGATTATTATTACATTATTATTTGTGCCCTGGTCCTTTAAGAGTTCTTTGTCACTTCCCACGAGCCAGGTTGTGACACAAACTCACACTCATTCTTATGTTTAATAAATGTATTGTATAGTGTGTATGTGGTTGGCTTACAATGATGGCAAAAGCAACATTTGAGTGTGCACTGACCCTGGTGCTAGAGGGGGTACGCAGCTGGAGGTTCTGTAATTCTAATTCTCTGTGTTCCTCAGACAAAGTTAATTTTCACTATTCTACACATGAAGGGGAGGAGATGGGTTAAAGAAAGATTTTTAAGCCTTGAGACAATTGATACATGGATTGTGTATGTGTGCCATTCAGAGGTTGAATAGGCAAGACAAAACTGAACTGGATATAGTAGTAGGTGATAGGCGTGTGTATCAAGAATGGACCACTACCCAAAGGTCATCCAGCCAACTTGACATAACTGTGGGAAGCATTGGAGTCAACATGGGCCAGCATCCCTGTGGAATGCTTTCAACGCTTTGTAAAGTCCATGCCCCAAAGAATTTAGGCTGTTCTGAGGTTAAAAGGGGTGCAACTCAATATTAGGATGGTGTTCCTAATCTTTTGTTTTTGTACACTCAGTGTACATTTGCAGATTCAACTATATCCTTTCCAGGAAGTGAAACAAACAAGTGACTTGATACCAGGATTTGAGTATCATGAAATTGTAACATTATAGGACCTTATCAAGTGAATTGGACGTATTTAACTCTTAAACACCTGAGAGACCAACACTACTAGTCGACTTGACACACAAATGACATGCAGGCTCCTAAAGGATATTTTTTTCATGTTGCGAGATTTGCAGTGTGACTTTTTATAAACCACTTTTTATTTCTTGAACATTCAAACACCCGATATCTGGCCGAGGCACAAATTACATGCATGGGCTCCTGATGGAAGAAAAGAAAAGAGTTTTGCAATGTGAAATTTTGCTAATCCACTTTGAGGGTCTCCCGGATAGGCCCTCTAATGTTTCTGGCTAATTAGACTCCCAGGGAGTTGAAGCCTGCTGCGGTTTGGGATCCCATCAGGAAGGGGAGTCAGAGTGGTATTCTCCAGGGCAGAGGGGACCTGTTATTGTGTGTCAGCTGGAGGAGATGAATGCCTCCTCTCCAGCGATGCGTGCCAACAGCCGTTGTTTCAGACCACTGATAAACTATCCTATGCTCTCCTCTGTACAACTCCCTTACCCATTCTTCAAACCCCAGTTAATCTCAGCCCCACAGAATGCCCCAGCACCACCGCAACAGTCCAGAATGATGGGGAGCAAAGTGTGTGTACTCTGTTAGCATGGGCCTGTGTATGATGGTGCATACAATGACTTTACTCTTGTGTGTGTGTACCTGTTTGTTTGTGTGTTCCCGTATGTGCACTGTCTGGATATCAGTAATTGTGCGTGCCTGCCTATATGGACAATTACATGCATTTGTGTTGCTAAACATACAAGCGTGTGCACACATGGCTACATACATTTTCATGTGTGTATATTTCTTAAAGTAAACATGTACAGTGCATTTGGAAAGTATTCAAACCCCTTGAGTTTCTCCACATTTTGTTACGTTACAGGCTCATTCTAAAATGTATTCAATAGTTTTTTCCTCATCAATCCAAATACAACACCCCATAATGATAAAGCAAAAACAGGTTTTTAATTTTTTTTGCAAATGTATTACCAAAAAACCCTGAAATCACATTTACATAAGTACTCATGCAATACTCAGTACCTTTGGTAGCAATAACAGTGTCAAGTCTTCTTGGGTATGACGCTACAACCTTGGCACACCTGTATTTAGGGAGTTTCCCATTCTTCTCTGCAGAACCTCTCAGGCTCTGTCAGGTTGGATGGGGAGTGTCGGTGCACAGCTATTTTCAGGTCTTTCGAGAGATGTCTGATAGTTTCAAGTCCGGGCTCTGGCTGGGCCATTCAAGGACATTCAGAGACTTGTCCAGAAATCACTCCTGTGTTGTCTTGGCTGTGTGCTTAGTGTGGTTGTCCTGTTGGAAGGTAAACCATTGCCCCACCATTGGGTCCTGAGCGCTCTGGAGCAGGTTTTCATCAAGGATCTCTCTGTACTTTGCTCAGTTCCTCTTTCCCTCGATCCTGACTCCCAGTCCCTGCTGCTGAAAAACATCCCCACAGCACGATGTTACCACCACCATGGCTTCCAACTGGCCACTCTACCATAAAGGCCTGAATGTTGAAGTGCTGTTCTTCTGGAAGTTTCTCCCATCTCGACAGAGGAACTATGGAGCTCGGTCAGAGTGACCATCA
The DNA here is from genome assembly GCF_057628025.1 of Oncorhynchus mykiss. Classification (NCBI taxonomy): domain Eukaryota; kingdom Metazoa; phylum Chordata; class Actinopteri; order Salmoniformes; family Salmonidae; genus Oncorhynchus; species Oncorhynchus mykiss. Next base: position 17,232,015 of record NC_143031.1, read on the forward strand.
GGTTCTTGGTCACCTCCCTGACCAAGGTCCTTCTCCCCTGATTTCTCAGTTTGGCAGGGTGGCCAGCACTAAGAAGAGTCTTGGGTGTTCCAAATGTTTTGCATTTAAGAATGATGGAGGCCATTGTGTTCTTGGGGACCTTCAATGCTGCAGACATTTTTTCGTACCCTTCCCCAGATCTGTGCTTCGAAACAATCCTGTCTCCAAGCTCTACGGACAAGACCTCATGGCTTGGTTTTTGCTCTGACGTGCACTGTCAACTGTGGGACCTTATGAAGACGGTTAAGTGTCTTTCCAAATAATGTCCAATCAATTTAATTTACCATAGGCGGACTCTAATCAAGATATAGAAACATCTCAAGGATGATCAATGGAAAGAGGATGCACCTAAGCTCAATTTTGAGTCTCATAGCAAAGGGTCTGAATACTTATGTAAATAATGTATTTTCTTAATTTTTTGTTATTATTGGCAAATATTTCTAAAAACCTGTTTTTACTTTGTTATTATGGGGGTATGGTGTGTAGATTGTTGAGGGGAAAAAACAATTTAATCCATTTTAGAATGAGGCTGTAACGTAACAACATTTGGAAAAAGTCAAGGGGTCTGAATACTTTCAAGGGGTCTGAATATGTGCTTGTGCATTAATTTATAATCATGTGTAGCTGTGATTATAAATTAGTACATTTTTAAAGGCATTACATGCTAATTAGTTTTGGACTGAACATACAGTATAACATAAAATATGACCAATAGGCTTTTTGTGGTATTGGAATGCTGAACCGAGCTCGCCTCATAACAATAACAGCTAAATGAAATTGTGTGTCCATTAATTACTATGTTCTTTTTCTTCCCTGTGTGTGTTTTTTGCAATGCTAATTACGTTATAAAATTACATTGGCAGCCATGCCTGAAAGTAGACCTCATCAAATCCACACCAGTGTTAATGATGCCTGTTGTCACACAAAGATATCTGGCAGAGAAAAAAAAGAAGACCTCACTGTCATAAAAAAAAAGCCTGAAGTCAGTTGAGAGACCATTGGAGATTCATTTTCAAGTGAAGCGCTAGCTATCACATTTCAGGATCAATATTTGTCCATATGCTGGCCCTCTCAGTTGCTCGCTATGACCCTGTTAGTGGTTGAAACTTGACCTCTGTGTGCTTTACTTACCTCTCTCATTAACCTTTGTGTAACCATTAAAACATGTGGGGAATTTGAGCCAGCAAAACACAGTGAACACAGAGCAAAGTACAAATGTCTGTGTCATGCTGGGATAGAATATGTTAGGAGGGTTGGATCTGGGGCCAAGGCCAGATGAAGTGAGCTATTGATCTAAGGTGGATTAGAGGCTCCTTTTCAGGGAATAATGTCTCCCCTCACTGATTACAGCCCTCATCAATTAACTTGGCCCGCCGCCAGAGGCATATCAAATAGCTTTAGCACTTGGCCATGAACAAAAAAAAGTCCTGTGACTGGCAACGATCTCCTACTCCTTTTTCGCCTCGATTTACTTAAAAAAACAGCGCAAGGGAGAATTTTTTGCTGAACTACACCATTCGTTAATGAGCTTTTAACCCCTGCGTGTTAAATATTTCAGTTCACTATATTTTAATTTTGAGGACTTACAGGCAATAAACCACCTAAGGAGTGAACCGTATGCCGAGCCAATTGTGGTCGGTGCAGTAGGGCTACTGATAGTAGTCAGCATAGTTCATCCAATGGAGTTAAATCCCAGGGCTCCTGAAGAAGGGGTTCCATTACCAACCAGGAACTGTAGGTTAGAAATTCAAATTTAAATGGTATATAGCAAGGTTGAATGTGAATGTGTATACTACGATGTCCATATCAAGTCTTGCTGAGAATGAGGCTGTCCAACTGTAAACAAACTAAAATGATAGAAACATGTTTTTTTACAAAAGGGTATCAGAAGTATAATGTGAGCTTCTAATCTTGCCCAGAACCTGGCTTGGTTGTGATTCCGTCAACTACCTCTTTATTATTAATGATGAAAACACTACAGATGTAGTTTAATCACAGCTCCAATTGGATGCATAATTGAAAGCCAGTCTAACCAAAGTCAGTTCCAAGCCTCTTCGGTTGGCTATTTCTCTAGATAACAAATCAACCAAAGGGTTGGATTTACTGTTCGGAAAGGAAAATTGCCATGACAGCTATATTTACTGCTATTTCCCAGAATGAGATGATGCAACCTTTAAGTCACACCACAGCAGATGGAGCTGACTTGCTGTGATGGCTCCCTCTGATTCTTGCTAACCCATTCTGTTTTGCCCAGTAATAGCTGTCGTAATAATGGCTTACCTGTTGCCAAAGTCTGGACCTAAACGCTCTGCTCCAGGCCGGATGGGTCTGTCCAGAACTCCACTGTGCCCAGTCGTCCACATGTCCAGTCACAGGTTGTGGAAATTGAGAATTATTTTACCTGTCTAGCCTCCCCTCGGCTATGTGTTGCTGTAGGATTCGTTTTCCTATTGTGGAGGCCCATGTTGTGAGGACACAGCGATAGAGCTAGTATGAGTTTCTAATCTTGGCCTTGCATAAATTCTCACCTTATCTAGAACTCGCCACCCCACTGCAGCCCCATACCGCACATCTACCAAACATTCCAGTCCTTACGATTAGAATTTCCTACATGGGAGGAGGAAAAAAAACTGTCACAAAATAGGGGCATTAATGTGTAAACTTTTTATTGAACAGCTGTTGCTTCCTGAGGTAGTGTCAAAGAGGCTGCCGCAGTCCAAACAGAATGCCTGAACAAAAATACAGTGGGAGACAAGGGGGCATTCTTGTCTCATACCTAAACAATGTTTGATGCCTACTGTGCTGTAAAAAAGTATTTGCAAATACTTTTCACGGCTCTGTATTACTTTACCTTAATTTAGGTATTAGCATAGAGATACAGTGCCTTGCGAAAGTATTCGGCCCCCTTGAACTTTGCGACCTTTTGCCACATTTCAGGCTTCAAACTTAAAGATATAAAACTGTATTTTTTGTGAAGAATCAACAACAAGTGGGACACAATCATGAAGTGGAACGACATTTATTGGATATTTCAAACTTTTTTCACAAATCAAAAACTGAAAAATTGGGCGTGCAAAATTATTCAGCCCCTTTACTTTTAGTGCAGCAAACTCTCTCCAGAAGTTCAGTGAGAATCTCTGAATGATCCAATGTTGACCTAAATGACTAATGATGATAAATACAATCCACCTGTGTGTAATCAAGTCTCCGTATAAATGCACCTGCACTGTGATAGTCTCAGAGGTCCGTTAAAAGCGCAGAGAGCATCATGAAGAACAAGGAACACACCAGGCAGGTCCGAGATACTGTTGTGAAGAAGTTTAAAGCCGGATTTGGATACAAAAAGATTTCCCAAGCTTTGAACATCCCAAGGAGCACTGTGCAAGCGATAATATTGAAATGGAAGGAGTATCAGACCACTGCAAATCTACCAAGACCGGGCCGTCCCTCTAAACTTTCAGCTCATACAAGGAGAAGACTGATCAGAGATGCAGCCAAGAGGCCCATGATCACTCTGGATGAACTGCAGAGATCTACAGCTGAGGTGGGAGACTCTGTCCATAGGACAACAATCAGTCGTATATTGCACAAATCTGGCCTTTATGGAAGAGTGGCAAGAAGAAAGCCATTTCTTAAAGATATCCATAAAAAGTGTTGTTTAAAGTTTGCCATAAGCCACCTGGGAGACACACCAAACATGTGGAAGAAGGTGCTCTGGTCAGATGAAACCAAAATTGAACTTTTTGGCAACAATGCAAAACGTTATGTTTGGCGTAAAAGCAACACAGCTCATCACCCTGAACACACCATCCCCACTGTCAAACATGGTGGTGGCAGCATCATGGTTTGGGCCTGCTTTTCTTCAGCAGGGACAGGGAAGATGGTTAAAACTGATGGGAAGATGGATGGAGCCAAATACAGGACCATTCTGGAAGAAAACCTGATGGAGTCTGCAAAAGACCTGAGACTGGGACGGAGATTTGTCTTCCAACAAGACAATGATCCAAAACATAAAGCAAAATCTACAATGGTTAAAAAATAAACATATCCAGGTGTTAGAATGGCCAAGTCAAAGTCCAGACCTGAATCCAATCGAGAATCTGTGGAAAGAACTGAAAACTGCTGTTCACAAATGCTCTCCATCCAACCTCACTGAGCTCGAGCTGTTTTGCAAGGAGGAATGGGAAAACATTTCAGTCTCTCGATGTGCAAAACTGATAGAGACATACCCCAAGCGACTTACAGCTGTAATTGCAGCAAAAGGTGGCGCTACAAAGTATTAACTTAAGGGGGCTGAATAATTTTGCACGCCCAATTTTTCAGTTTTTGATTTGTTAAAAAAGTTTGAAATATCCAATAAATGTCGTTCCACTTCATGATTGTGTCCCACTTGTTGTTGATTCTTCACAAAAAAATACAGTTTTATATCTTTATGTTTGAAGCCTGAAATGTGGCAAAAGGTCGCAAAGTTCAAGGGGGCCGAATACTTTCGCAAGGCACTGTAGGTATATTGATTGTCCTGTTATTTTTATTTTATTTTATTTTACCTTTATTTAACTAGTTAACCTCTCTGAGCACGGAACTGTTAGCGGGCTGAAATTCCACAACATACGGTGATCGCTACATAAATAGTCATATTAAACATTCATGAAAATACAAGTGTCTCACATGGATCGAAAGCCAGAATCTTGCTAATCCAACTGCGTTGTCAGATTTAAAAAAGGATTTACTGCGAAATAATACGATGCGATTGTCTGAGCATAGAGCCCCATAAACAACAACAATTTCAACCAGCACAGGCGTAACATAATCACAAACTGTACTAAAATAAATCGTTCACCTTTGACGATCTTCGTCTGTTTGCAATTCCAATGCTCATTGTTACACAATGAATGATCTTTTGTTTGATAAAATCCGTTTTTATAGCCTAACACGAAACATTTTGTGAACCGCTTGTGTCGTGAATTCCCTCTCATTCCATTTTCGACGACACATTCCAGGTAAATAACCCACACAGAACGTGACTTTTCCAGTCATGTTTGGTTTCACTGCAATCAACTGGTTTGTTTTTAACACAATCAAACCTGATGTGTCATTTCGCGGGACGTATTGACTGAAAGAAACCAATTTGAAGACAACAAGTCATGACATCATTGTGCACCAATGATTACCCGCTGTTTCGTTGATTGACTGTATTTTAACCCAATAACCACTGATCGTCTTGAAATCTAGCTGGGTAGATAGCCAATGAGCTGAGGTAAACGGCAATAGGTCATGTTTATGTGTTGCAATACCAACCCATGTAGTAACCTCCGGTGTAAAGTGAGTAATTCGCTATTGAAGTTTCATACCGGAAGGAGAAACACGTTACGCACAGCATTGTTTCACATATTCAGCTGTTTATATATCAATCATTATGGCGACTAAGTCAGGGAAAGCTAAATCTACGTCTAGATATACAGAAGTACACACAATTTTAGAATAAATTGATTGGGAAAGTGAGACAGAGATTGTTGTAGGATGATTCATTTAGCGATTGTGGAGGAATATTTTTTGAACGGGAGAGGACATCGTTTTGGACTGGTAAGTTCTTATCATGCTAATGCCCTTGTTTGAAATTAATAATATAAATTATTGTGATTTTTTTTATTTATTTTAGAAGCAATATATAAACATGTAATGTCATGAAATGTGAGATGTGTGTGTCTGCCACCCCACCCCAACCCACATGAAATAGCCTATTTGAGGCTGTTGATGGGAGGGCAGGCCCACAACAATGGCCAAAGTGAAATGGAGACAGTAGATACAGCTGGTCTGTCATAATATAATAGAGACAGTAGATCTAGCTGAAATGTCATAATATAAAAGAGACAGTAGATCTAGCAGGTCGTAATAATATATTCAACCTTATGTTCCCTGTACTCTATATATATATCTGTTTATTATACCTGTTGATACAGGGCTCATATGTGAAACTATTCTAACTGAACATTTTCTTTCACAGTGACACTGATTCCGAATGGCAGCCCCCAGGGCCAAGGTTTCCTTCCCCCACTGAAGCTGGTTCATCCAGCTCCTGCCACAAGTGGTGTTCATCTGCCCAAATGTATTTCTGCAGGCATGGATGTGCCTCAGGGTCAAAAGGGCACAGCATGGAGGTGTCGCTGTGTTTTTGCAAAATTAAGTTCCCATCACCTGCTCCACATGCTTGGTGACCCTCTGCTTTACAGCAGAAAGAGACTGCTATGGCACCTGGCATCAGCAGCACAATATTGTGTGGAGCTTTGGCAAAGTGGGTGGGGTTATATCCTTTCTGTTTGGCCCTGTCCGGGGGTCTCATTGGATGGGGCCACAGTGTCTCCTGACCCCTCCTGTCTCAGCTTCTAGTATTTATGCTGCAGTAGTTTATGTGTCGGGGGGCTAGGGTCAGTTTGTTATTTCTGGAGTACTTCTTCTGTCTTATCCGGTGTCCTGTGTGAATTTAAGTATGTTCTCTCTAATTCTCTCTTTCTCTCGGAGGATGACCTGAGCCCTAAGACCATGCGTCAAGACTACCTGGCATTATGACTCCTTGCTGTCCCAGTCCACCGGGCCTTGCTGCTGTTCCAGTTTCAACTGTTCTACCTGTGGCTATGGAACCCTAAACTGTTCATATTTACTCTTGAGGTGCTGTCCTGTTGCATCCTCTACAACTACTGTGATTATTATTATTTGACCCTGCTGGTCATCTATGAACGTTTGAAAATCTCGGCCACGTTCTGTTATAATCTCCACCCGGCAGAGCCAGAAGAGGACTGGCCACCCCTCATAGCCTGGTTCCTCTCTAAGTTTCTTCCTAGGTTTTGACCTTTCTAGGGAGTTTTTCCTAGCCACCTTGCTTCTACACCTGCATTGCTTGCTGTTTGGGGTTTTAGGCTGGCTTTCTGTACAGCACTTTCAGATATTAGCTGATGTACGAAGGGCTATATAAATACATTTGATTTGATAGAGGACTGAGGGTCTTCCAAATATTGAAAGTGTGTAAATAGTTACCCATGTTATTTTGTAAATGTATATTTTTTCTCCATTTTTTTTTTGGGGGGGGGGGGGGTGTGTTAGAATACCATTTTGGTATTTTGTATATAGTTATTTGTTTCAAAATGTATAACTTCACCAATTTGGCCACTTGGGTACATTTGGGCTACTTGTGTGGGACCCCTGGGTGACTTCATGATAAATGTCATGTAGCACACTCATTTTGGAAGTAAGTTATCATTCTGAAACTTTGCACAAGTACTGTTGCCCTCTTATGTTTTTCACTGAAATTGTCCCTATCATCATATCTGAATGTTTGTTTTATCTTGTTCATTTTAAAGATGATGATACAAAAAGAAAAAACGTATGTTTTTTAAAATTGTATTATCTAAACCAGATCTATTGTATTATATTCTCCTACATTCAATTCACATTTACACAAACTTCAGAGTGTTTTCTTTCAAATGGTACCAAGAATCCTTTCTGGGTACCTGGGTTCTGTGGCTGAGCTACAGGCTGTTAGATTTGGGTATGTCTTCAGGCGAAAAATGAAAAAAGTAGGGGGGTAAGAGGATAATTATTAAAAACAAATTCTTATTTTCAATAATGGCCTAGTGGGTTAACTGCCTTGTTCAGTGGCAGAATGACAGATTTGTACCTTGTCAGCTGGGGGATTTGAGCTTGCAACCTTTCGGTTACTGGTCCAATGCTCTAACCACTAGGCTACCCTGCCGCCCCATTTTTACTGTATTAATTACGAATTGTGTCCACTGACATACAGGCACACCTATACAATTGATTACATATTTCCAAACTTCAATCTTATCATAAAATGTATGCTATCTTAAAGATGCAGTCTGGGATATTAAAACCTCTCTGGGATAGGCATCCCGCCAGCAGAACACCCGACGACAACTTCCGGTGAAATTGGAGGGCGTGCATCATAAAAATGATGGATATTAAACATCTAGGTACATATAAGTGTTTTATATTGTTTAAAAGCTTAAATTCTTGTTAATCTAACTGTATTGTCTGATTTACAATAGGCTTTACAGCGAAAGCATGCCATGCGATTGTCTGAGGACCGCGCCCCACATCAAAATATTTTTCAACACAGGCTTCGTAAAATCACAAACAGCAATTAAATATTCACTTACTTTTTGAAAATCTTCCTCTGATTTGCAATCCCAAGGGTCCCAGCTACAACATGCATGGTCGTTTAGTTAGATCAAATCCTTTATATCCCGAAAAATCTGTTTAGTTTGCACCATCGATTTGAGTAATCCACTCGTTCAACATGCAGAGAAAGGAATCCAAAAAAAAAGTCAAAATTAGTTTCTATTTAATCCTCAGGTACCCTAAAATGTAATTAAACTATAATATTTCATACGGCAAGAAGTATGTTCAATAGAAAAGCAAAATTAGCAAGTGCACATCCTCTTCGTCCTCAAGTGCACGCGCACAGACTGATTTCCAACTCTGACTCCCAGTACCAAATTCTTCCTCATTTGAGAAGAAACAAGCCTGAAACCTTGAACAAAGACTGTTGACATTTAGTGGATACCATAGGAACTGCAATCTGGGAGCTGGAATTGCATATGACCCAAGGCTTTTCATTGAAAGAGCATGGGCACTCAAAAACAATAAATTCTGGTTGTTTTTTGGGTCATTTTCTCCTACCATATCAATTGTGTTATAGTCTCATACATTATTTTAACATTTATACAAACCTCAAAAGTGTTTTCTTTCCAATGGTACCAATTTCATGCATATCCTGGCTTCTGGATCTGAGTAACAGGCAGTTTACTTTGGGCACGTCAGTCAGACAGGAAGTGGAGAAAGATAGACCATAGCCTGAAGAAATTATTAGCACTTACCCATTCCTAACATATTGATAGACTATCCATCCCCATTTTCAAAGAGTGCCTCACGTCCAATTACTAAAGACATGCCCCTTCAAACTATTCAGTCTTCCTGTAATGCTTTATCAACAGCCTGAATTCAGAATTAATTAAATTACATTTTATTCTCACCCATCAACGCAGAATGTTCACATAAAAACATGTTTTTATACATTTTTGGTAATTTGTTGAAAATTCAGTGCAGAAATATCTAATTTACATAAGTATTCACACCCCTGAGTCAATATATGTTAGAATCACCTTTGCCAGTGATTACAGCTGTGAGCCTTTCTGGGTACACCTCTAAGAGCTTTGCACAACTAGATTGTACAATATTTGCAAATTATTATTTTCTTAATTCTTCAAGCTCTGTCAAGTTGATTGTTGATCATTGCTAGAGAGCCATTGTATGCAAAACTGTAAAAAGGCCACTCAGAAACATTCAATGTCATCTTGGTAAACTCCTTCAGTGTATATTTGGCCTTGTGGTTTAGGTTATTGTCCTGCTGAAAGGTGAATTTGTCTCTCAGTGTCTGTTGGAAAGCAGACGGAACCAGGTTTTCCTCTAGGATTTTGTCTGTGCTCAGCTCTATTCCATTTATTTCTATCCTAAAAAACTCCCTTGTCCTTGTCAATGACAAGCATACCCATAACATGATGCAGTCCCCACCATGCTTGGAAATATGAAGAGTTGTACTCGGATGTGTTGTTTTGGATTTGCCACAAACATAACGCTATGTATTCAGGACATAAAGTAAATTTTTCTGCCACAGTTTTGCACTTATACTTTACTTTTTTCCAAATGCATTCTCTGAGGACGTTCTCTTGAGTACAGTATGTTCTTGTGAGGACGAGAGTGTGGAGAATGCATTAACCTTTCTGATCTCCCCATCCCGGATCCGGGATCGTGAATACAGACTCAAGCTCATTACCATAACGCAACGTTAACTATTCATGAAAATCGCAAATGAAATGAAATAAATATGCTAGCTCTCAAGCTTAGCCTTTTGTTAACAACACTGTCATCTCAGATTTTCAAAATATGCTTCTCAACCATTGCAAAACAAGCATTTGTGTAACAGTATTGATGGCTAACGTAGCATTTAGCATTAGCATTCAGCTGGCAACATTTACACAAAAAAACAGAAAAGCATTCAAATAAAATCATTTACCTTTGAAGAACTTCAGATGTTTTCAATGAGGAGACTCTCAGATAGCAAATGTTCAGTTTTTCCTGAAAGATTATTTGTTTAGGACAAATCCTCCGTTTTCTGCGTCACGTTTAGCTATCAAAAAACCCCTGTATCCAGGATTGTGTAAATCTATCAGCAAGCTCATTAGCATAACACAACGTTAACTATTCATGAAAATCGCAAATGAAGTGAAATAAATATGCCATCTCTCAAGCTTAGCCTTTTGTAAACAACACTGTCATCTCAGATTTTCAAAATATGCTTCTCAACCATAGGAAAACAATCATTTGTGTAAAAGTATTGATGGCTAACGTAGCATTTAGCATTAGCATTCAGCTGGCAACATTTACACAAAAAAACAGAAAAGCATTCAAATAAAATCATTTACCTTTGAAGAACTTCAGATGTTTTCAATGAGGAGACTCTCAGATAGCAAATGTTCAGTTTTTCCTGAAAGATTATTTGTTTAGGACAAATCCTCCGTTTTCTGCGTCACGTTTAGCTATGAAAAAACCCCTGTATCCAGGATTGTGTAAATCTATCAGCAAGCTCATTAGCATAACACAACGTTAACTATTCATGAAAATCGCAAATGAAATGAAATAAATATGCCATCTCTCAAGCTTAGCCTTTTGTAAACAACACTGTCATCTCAGATTTTCAAAATATGCTTCTCAACCATAGGAAAACAATCATTTGTGTAAAAGTAGCTAGCTAGCGTTAGCATTTAGCGTTAGCATTTAGCGTTAGCATTAGCGTTAGCATCCAGCACGCAACATTTCAACAAAAACATAAAAGCCTTCAAATAAAATAATTTACCTTTGAAGAACTTCTGATGTTTTCAATGAGGATACTCTCAGTTAGATAGCAGATGCTCAGTTTTTCCAAAAACACCCTGGTTCACTCCAGACCTGACTGCCCTCGACCAGCACAAAAACATCCTGTGGCGGACTGCGCTAACATCGAATAGTCCCCGCGATATGCAACTGTTCAGGGAAGTCAGGAACCAATACACACAGTCAGTCAGGAAAGCTAAAGCCAACTTCTTCAGGCAGAAGTTTGCATCCTGTAGCTCCAACTCCAAAAAGTTCTGGGACACTGTGAAGTCCATGGAGAACAAGAGCACCTCCTCCCAGCTGCCCACTGCACTGAGACTAGGTAACATGGTCACCACCGATAAATCCATGATTATCGAAAACTTCAACAAGCATTTCTCAACGGCTGGCCATGCCTTCCGCCTGGCTACTCCAACCTCGGACAACAGCTCCCCCCCCCCCCGCAGCTACTCGCCCAAGCCTCTCCAGGTTCTCCTTTACCCAAATCCAGATAGCAGATGTCCTGAAAGAGCTGCAAAACCTGGACCCGTACAAATCAGCTGGGCTGGACAATCTGGACCCTCTATTCCTGAAACTATCCGCCGCCATTGTCGCAACCCCTATTACCAGCCTGTTCAACCTCTCTTTCATATCGTCTGAGATCCCCAAGGATTGGAAAGCTGCCGCAGTCATCCCCCTCTTCAAAGGGGGCGACACCCTGGACCCAAACTGTTACAGACCTATATCCATCCTGCCCTGCCTATCTAAGGTCTTCGAAAGCCAAGTCAACAAACAGGTCACTGACCATCTTGAATCCCACCGTACCTTCTCCGCTGTGCAATCTGGTTTCTGAGCCGGTCACGGGTGTACCTCAGCCACGCTCAAGGTACTAAACGATATCATAACCGCCATCGATAAAAGACAGTACTGTGCAGCCGTCTTCATAGACCTTGCCAAGGCTTTCGACTCTGTCAATCACCGTATTCTTATCGGCAGACTCAGTAGCCTCGGTTTTTCGGATGACTGCCTTGCCTGGTTCACCAATTACTTTGCAGACAGAGTTCAGTGTGTCAAATCGGAGGGCATGCTGTCCGGTCCTCTGGCAGTCTCTATGGGGGTGCCACAGGGTTCAATTCTCGGGCCGACTCTTTTCTCTGTATATATCAATGATGTTTCTCATGCTGCGGGCGATTCCCTGATCCACCTCTACGCAGACGACACCATTCTATATACTTCCGGCCCGTCCTTGGACACTGTGCTATCTAACCTCCTAACGAGCTTCAATGCCATACAGCACTCCTTCCGTGGCCTCCAACTGCTCTTAAACGCTAGTAAAACCAAATGCATGCTTTTCAACCGTTCGCTGCCTGCACCCGCACGCCTGACCAGCATCACCACCCTGGATGGTTCCGACCTTGAATATGTGGACATCTATAAGTACCTAGGTGTCTGGCTAGACTCTAAACTCTCCTTCCAGACCCATATCAAACATCTCCAATCGAAAATCAAATCAAGAGTCGGCTTTCTATTCCGCAACAAAGCCTCCTTCACTCACGCCGCCAAACTTACCCTAGTAAAACTGACTATCCTACCGATCCTCGACTTCGGCGACGTCATCTACAAAATTGCTTCCAACACTCTACTCAGCAAACTGGATGCAGTTTATCACAGTGCCATCCGTTTTGTCACTAAAGCACCTTATACCACCCACCACTGCGACTTGTATGCTCTAGTCGGCTGGCCCTCGCTACATATTCGTCGCCAGACCCACTGGCTCCAGGTCATCTACAAGTCCATGCTAGGTAAAGCTCCGCCTTATCTCAGTTCACTGGTTACGATGGCAACACCCATCCGTAGCACGCGCTCCAGCAGGTGTATCTCACTGATCATCCCTAAAGCCAACACCTCATTTGGCCGCCTTTCGTTCCAGTTCTCTGCTGCCTGTGACTGGAACGAATTGCAAAAATCGCTGAAGTTGGAGACTTTTATCTCCCTCACCAACTTCAAACATCTGCTATCTGAGCAGCTAACCGATCGCTGCAGCTGTACATAGTCTATTGGTAAATAGCCCACCCATTTTCACCTACCTCATCCCCATACTGTTTTTATTTATTTATTTTTATTTTTCTGCTCTTTTGCACACCAATATCTCTACCTGTACATAACCATCTGATCATTTATCACTCCAGTGTTAATCTGCATAATTGTAATTATTTGCCTACCTCATGCCTTTTGCACACAATGTATATATAGACTCCCCTTTTTTTCTACTGTGTTATTGACTTGTTAATTGTTTACTCCATGTGTAACTCTGTGTTGTCTGTTCACACTGCTATGCCTTATCTTGGCCAGGTCGCAGTTGCAAATGAGAACTTGTTCTCAACTAGCCTACCTGGTTAAATAAAGGTGAAATAAAAAATAAAAATAAAAAAAAGATTATTTGTGTATTAGAAATAGCTCCGTTTTATACATCACATTTGGCTACCAAAAAAAATCCGAAAATTCAGTCCTCAAAACGCGAACTTTTTTCCAAATTAACTCCATAATATCGACTGAAAACATGGCAAACGTTGTTTAGAATCAATCATCAAGGTGTTTTTCACATATCTCTTCATTGATACATCGTTCTTGGACACATGGTTTCTCCCCTATATCAAATGGAAAAGTACGAGCAGCTGGCAATTGCGCACCGAATTCCACGCAGGACACCAGGCGGACACTTGGAAAATGTAGTCTCTTATGGTCAATCTTCCAATGATATGCCTACAAATACGTCACAATGCTGCTAAGACCTTGGGCGAACGACAGAAAGTGTAGGCTCATTCGTTGCGCAATCACAGCCATATAAGGAGACAATGGAAAACAGAGCTTCAGAAATTCTGCTAATTCCTGGTTGATGCATCATCTTGGTTTCGCCTGTAGAATGAGTTCTGGGGCACTTACAGACAAAATCTTTGCAGATTCTGAAACTTCAGAGTGTTTTCTTTCCAAAAAATGTCAAGAATATGCATAGTCGAGCATCTTTTCGTGACAAAATATCGCGCTTAAAACGGGAACGTTTTTTATCCAAAAATGAAATAGCGCCCCTAGAGATCTAACAGGTTAAACATTATATTTGACAAGCACTCGTACTCCCCCTACTGTATTACCTCATGCTGCATCTTCCCATTCACTGAACCTTCTTCCAGCCAGGACAATGTCAACAATAGAGACACAACAAGATATACACAAAGCAAATGTTTTACTTCATAATTATCAGCTAGATATATGTTAATCGCTGTAATCTAGCTATTCAGCAAGCTAGTTAAACAGGCAAAAATGACCTAAAACTAATAGAATGCAAGGTACACTAGAATACAATTCTAGCTAGCTAGCCAGTTAGTCATATTGACTTACTATGGACTTACCCATTCACTGAACCTGTCACGCCCTTACCTTAGTTATATTTGTTTTCTTTATTATTTTTGTCAGGTCAGGGTGTTACAAGGGTGGTTGATTTAGTTTTGGATTGTCTAGGTGTTTTTTCCCTGTCTAGGGTTTTTGTATATCTATGGGGTTTTAGTATGTCAAGGTATATGTAGGTCTATGGTGGCCTGAATTGGTTCCCAATCAGAGGCAGCTGTTTATCATTGTCTCTGATTGGGGATTCTATTTAGGTTGCCATTTTCCATTTTGGTTTTGTGGGTTATTATTCTATGTTTAGTTGCCTGTTCGCACTAGTCATATTGCTTCATGGTCCGTTTTGTTATTTTGTATAGTTTTGTTATCACACTGCGCCTTGGTCTCCTCCTTATGACGACAGTGACAGAACCTCCCTTCTTCTAGCCAGGACAATGGCAAAGAGATGAAACAAGATACAGTTGGAGTCAATAAAAGTCTTTTTTCAACCACTCCACAAATGTCTTGGACCGTGGATTGTCGCCGGAGGCTCTGGACTGCAGCTCGTCGCTAGAGGCCCCGGACTGGGGACTGTCGCTGGAGACCCCGGACTGGGGACTGACGCTGGAGACCCCGGACTGGGGACTGACGCTGGAGACCCCGGACTGGGGACCGTCGCTGGAGACCCCGGACTGGGGACCGTCGTTGGAGGTTCCAGACTGTGGACCGTTGTTGGAGGTTCCAGACTGTGGACCGTCGCTGGAGGTTCCGGACTGGAAACTATCGCCGGAAGCTCTGGACAGGAAACTGTCACCGGAAGCTCTGGACTGGAAACTGTCTCCAGAAGCTCTGGACTGGAAACTGTCTCCAGAAGCTCTGGACTGGAAACGGTCACCGGAAGCTCTGGACTGGGAACTGTCGCCGGAAGCTCTGGACTGGGAACTGTCACCGGATGTTCTGGACTGTGGAGGCGCTCTGGAGGTCTGATGCGTGGGAACGGTACAGGTGGCACCGGGCTGATGACATGCACCTCAGGGCGAGTGCGGAGAGGAGGCACAGGACGTACTGGACTGTGGAGGCGCACTTGAGACCTGATGCGGGGGACTGGTACAGGTGGCACCGGGCTGATGACATGCATCTCAGGGCGAGTGCAGGGAGGAGGCACAGGACGTACTGGATTGTGGAGGCGCACTGGAGAACTGGAGTGTAGAGCGGGCACAATGCGTCCTGGCTGGATGCTCACTTTAGCTTGATACGTGCGGGGCGCTGGCACAGGACGCACTGGGCTGTGAAAGCGTACTGGGAATACAGTACGTAGAGCCGGTGCAGGATATCCTGGTCCGAAGAGATGTACTGGAGACCAGGAGCACTGAGCCAGCACAACCCGTCCTGGCTGGATGCTCACTCTAGCGCGGCAAACACGGGGAGCTGGAATAGATCGCACCGGGCTATGAATGCGCACTGGAGACACCGTGCGCATCACTGCATAACACGGTGCCTGACCAGTCACACGCTCCCCACGGTAAGCTGCCTTTCGGGCTTCCGTGCTAGCCGTGTCCCCTCGTATCATCGCCGTTTCTCTTTCGCTGCCTCCGCCTGCTTCCATGGCAGGGTCTTGTCCCCTGCCATTACCTCTTCCCAGGTCCAGGATGTCCTCCACTCACTTTTCTCCCGGGCCCAGGATCCCTGCTCCTCTTGAACAGTTTGGTCATAATGACCATCATTATGTTTGGAGGAATAGGGGAGGAGGCTTTTGAGCCAAAGAACACCATCCCAACCGTGAAGCATGGGGGTGGCAGCATCATGTTGTGGTGGTGCTTTGCTGCAGGAGGGTCTGGTGTACTTCACAAAATAGATGGCTTCATGAGGAGAGAAAACTATGTAGATATATTGAAGCAACATCTCAAGACATCAGTCTGGAAGTTAAAGCTTGATTGCAAATGGGTCTTCCAAATGGATAATGACCCCAAGTATACTTCTAAAGTTGTGGCAAAATGGCTTAAGGACAACAGAGTCAAGGTATTGGAGTGGCCATCACAAAGCCCTGACCTCAGTCCTATAGAACATTTGTGGGCAGAACAGAAGAAGCATGTGCGAGCAAGTAGGCCTACAAACCTGACTCATTTACATCAGCTCTGTCAGGAGGAATGGGTCAAAATTCACCCAACTTATTGTGGGAAGCTTGTGGAAGGCTACCTGAAACGTTTGACCCAAGTTAAACAATTTAAAGGCAATGCTACCAAATACTAATTGAGTGTATGTAAACTTCTGACCCACTGGGAATGTGATGAAATAAATAAAAGCTGGAGTAAATCATTCTCTCTACTATTATGACATTTCACATTCTTAAAATCAATTCGTGACCTTAACTGACCTAACACAGGGAATTATTACTAAGATTAAATGTCAGTAATTGTGAAAAACTGAGATGAAATGTATTTGGCTAAGGTGTGTGCAAACATTGGACTTCAACTGTATACACAAAGCAAATGTTTTACTTCATATATATCAGCAAGCTATATGGTATGTGAATTCCAATAATATAGCTAACCAGATATTATAACAGGCAAAAATGAGGCAACATATGAGATGTGAATAGGCAACATTTAATTCCAAATTCAGAGTGTATTTTCTCTTCACTTCATCTCAAATAATGGCTGCCATTGATTTCAAGGTTGTATCATATTTGTTTTACATACTTCCCGTTGAAGCTTGCAACAATGCATGCTTCAAAATACGTACATACAGAATACGCATTTGAGAAGTTCCCTCCGGGCTTTGTTTCGCATACTTTGCTTTGGACTCATACACCCTTGTATTTGTATTTATTTGTATTTATTATGGATCCCCATTAGCTGCTGCCAAATCAGCAGCTACTCTCCTTGGGGTCCAGCAAAATTAAGGCAGTTTATACCATTTTTAAAACATTACAACATATTTACAGATTTCACAACACACTGTGTGCCCTCAGGCCCCTACTCCACCACTACCACATATCTACAGTACTAAATCCATGTGTATGTATAGTGCCTATGTTTGTGTTGCTTCACAGTCCCCGCTGTTCCATAAGGTGTTTTTTTATCTGATTTTTAAATCTAAATTCACTGCTTGCGTCAGTTACTCGATGTGGAATATAGTTCCATGTAGTCATGACTCTATGTAGTACTGTGTGCCTCCCATAGTCTGTACTGGGCTTGGAGACTGTGAAGAGACTTCTTGTGGCATGTCTCGTGGGGTATGCATGGGTGTCCGAGCTGTGTGCCAGTAGGTTAGACAGACATCTCGGTGCATTCAACATGTCAATACCTCTCACAAATAAAAGTAGTGATGAAGTAAATCTCTACTCCACTTTCAGCCAGGAGAGATTGACATGCATATTATTAATATTAGCTTTGAAGGACCAGCTGTGCTGCCCTGTTCTGAGCCAATTGCAATTTTCCTAAGTGCTTTTATGTGGCACCTGACCACACGACTGAACAGTAGTCAAGGTGCGACAAAATAGGGGCCTGTAGGACCTGCCTTGTTGAAAGTATTGTTAAGAAGGTAGAGCATCGCCTTATTATAGACAGACTTCTCCCCATCTTGGCTACTACTGCATCAATATGTTTTGACCATGACAGTTTACAATCTAGGGTTACTCCAAGCAGTTTAGTCATCTCATCTTGCTCAATTTCCACATTATTTATTACAAGATTTAGTTGAGGTTTCGCGTTTAGTGAGTGTTTAGTGAGTGTTTTGTTCCAAATGCTTTTAGTTTTAGAAATATTTATGCCTAACTTAATCCTTGCCACCCACTCTGAAACTAACTGCAGCTCTTTGTTGAGTGTTGCAGTCATTTCAGCCGCTGTAGTAGCTGACGTATATATTGTTGAGTCATCCACATACATAGACACTCTGGCTTTACTCAAAGTCAGCGGCATGTCGTTAGTAAACATTTAAAAAAGCAAGGGGCCTAAACAGCTACCCTGGGGAATTCCTGATTCTAACTGGATTATATTTGAGAGGCTTCCATCTATGTTCTGTTAGACAAGTAACTCATTATCCACATTATAGTAGGGGGTGTAAAGCCATAACACATACCTTTTTCCAGCAGCAGACTATGATCGATAATGTCAAAAGCTGCACTGAAGTCTAACAAGATAGCCCCCACAATCAGTTTATTATTAATTTCTCTCAGCTAATCATCAGTTATTTGTGTAAGTTCTGTGCTTGTTGTGTGTCCTTCCCTATAAGCATGCTGAAATTCTGTTGTCAATTTGTTTACTGTGAAATAGCATTGGTCAAACACAATTTTTTCTAGATGTTTACTAAATGTTGGTAATAGGCTGATTGGTTGGCTATTTGAGCCAGTAAAGGGGGCTTTACTATTCTTGGGTAGCGGAATGACTTTAGCTTCCCTCCAGGCCTGAGGACACACACGCTTAAAGTGAGACTGTTAGACAGCTGCTGCCAACATACTGACTCAACTCCAGCCACTTTAATAATGGAATTGATGGGAATTGATGTTAAAATGTATCACTAGCCACTTTAAACAATGCCACTTAATATAATGTTTACATACCCTACATTACTCATCTCATATGTACACTGTACTCTATATCATCTACTGCATCTTGCCGTCTTTATGTAATACATGTATCACTAGCCACTTTAAACTATGCCACTTTGTTTACATACCCTACATTACTCATCTCATATGTATATACTGTAATTGATACCATCTACTGTATCTTGCCTATGCCGTTCTGTACCATCACTCATTCATATATCTTTATGTACATATTCTTTATCCCTTTACACTTGTGTGTATAAGGTAGTAGTTGTGGAATTGTTAGGTTAGATTACTGCATTGCCGGATCTAGAGGCACAAGCATTTCGCTACACTCGCATTAACATCTGCTAACCATGTGTATGTGACAAATAAAATTTGATTTGATTTGAATACGTTTTTTCTGCTAACCATGTGTATGTGGCAAATAGGAGTGGCAATATCGTCTGCTATTATCCTCAGTAATTTTCCTTTCGAAGACCTTAGAAAGGCAGGTCAGGATGGATATACAGTGAGGGAAAAAAGTGTTTGTTCCCCTGCTGATTTTGTACGTTTGCCCACTGGCAAAGAAATGATCAGTCTATAATTTTAATGGCAGGTTTATTTGAACAGTGAGAGACAGAATAACAACAAACAAATCCAGAAAATAACATGTCAAACAAGTTATAAATTGATTTGCATTTTAATGATGGAAATAAGTATTTGCCCCCCTCTCAATCAGAAAGATTTCTGGCTCCCAGGTGTATTTTATACAGGTAACGAGCTGAGATTAGGAGCACACTCTTAAAGGGAGTGCTCCTAATCTCAGTTTGTTACCTGTTTAAAAGACACCTGTCCACAGAAGCAATCAATCAATCAGATTCCAAACTCCCCACCATGGCCAAGTCTAAAGAGATCTCCAAGGATGTCAGGGACAAGGTTGTAGACCTACACGAGGCTGGAATGGGCAACAAGACCATAGCCCAGCAACTTGGTGAGATGGTGACAAAAGTTGGTGCGATTATTCGCAAATGGAAGAAACCCAAAAGAACTGTCAATCTCCCTCGGCCTGGGGCTCCATGCAAGATCTCACCTCGTGGAGTTTCAATGATCATGAGAACGATGAGGAATCAGCCCAGATCTACACGGGAGGATCTTGCCAATGATCTCAAGGCAGCTGGGACCATAGTCACCAAGAAAACAATTGGTAACACACTACACCGTGAAGGACTGAAATCCTGCCATGCCCGCAAGGTCCCCCTGCTCAAGAAAGCACATATACATGCCCGTCTGAAGTTCGCCAATGAACATCTGAATGATTCAGAGGACAACTGGGTGAAAGTGTTGTGGTGAGATAAGACCAAAATGGAGCTCTTTGGCATCAACTCAACTCACCGTGTATGGAGGAGGAGAAATGCTGCCTATGACCCCAAGAACACCATCCCCACCGTCAAACATGGAGGTGGAAATATTATGCTTTGTGGGGGTGTTTTTCTGCAATGGGGACAGTAAAACTTCACCGCATCAAAGGGACGATGGACGGGGCCATGTACCGTCAAATCTTTAATGAGAACCTCCTTCACTCAGCCAGGGCATTGAAAATGGGTCGTGGATGGGTATTCCAGCATGACAATGACCCAAAACACACAGCCAAGGAAACAAAGGAGTGGCTCAAGAAGAAGCACATTAAGGTCATGGAGTGGCCTAGCCAGTCTCCAGACCTTAATCCCATAGAAAATCTGTGGAGGGAGCTGAAGGTTCAAGTTGCCAAACGTCAGCCTCGAAACCTTAATGACTTGGAGAAGATCTGCAAAGAGGAGTGGGACAAAATCCTTCCTGAGATGTGTGCAAACCTGGTGGCCAACTACAAGAAACGTCTGACCTCTGTGATTGCCAACAAGGGTTTTGCCACCAAGTACTAAGTCATGTTTTGCAGAGGGGTCAAATACTTATTTCCCTCATTAAAATGCAAATCAATTCATACAATTTTTGACATGAGTTTTTATGGATTTTTGTTTGGTTTTTCTGTCTCTCACTGTTCATATAAACCTACCATTACAATTATAGACTGATCATTTCTTTGTCATTGGGCAAACGTACAAAATCAGCAGGGGATCAAATACTTTTTTCCCTCACTGTAGGTCTGTAACAGTTTGGGTCTAGAGTGTCTCCCCCTTTGAAGAGCAGCTTTCCAAACTTTAGGGATCTCAGATGTTACGAAAGAGAGGTTGAACATGCTAGTAATAGGGGTTGCAACAATTGCGGCAGATAATTGTAGAAAGAGAGGGTCCAGATTGTCTAGCCCAGCTGATTTGTAGGGATCCAGATATTGCACATCTTTCAGAACATCAGCTATCTGAATTTGGGTGAAAGAGAAGGGGGGGGGGGGGGCAAGTTGCTGCGGGTGGTGCAGAGCTGTTGACCAGGGTAGGGGTAGACAGGTGGAAAGCATGGCCAGGGGTGCTGTGCTGGCCAAGGGCAGTCAAGTCTGGAGTGAATCAAGGGCTATATCTGTTCTTAGTTCACAATTTTTTGAATGGGGAATGCTTATGTAAAATGGTGAGGAAAGCACTTTTAAAGAACAACCAGGCATCTTCTACCGGGCCAGGTCGATTAGAAAGGCCTGCTCGCTGAAGTGTTTTAGGGAGCGTTTGACAGTGATGAGTGGTGGTCGTTTGACCGCGGGCCCCTTACGGATGCAGGCAATGAGGCAGTGATTGCTGAGATCCTGGTTGAAGACAGCATATTTGTTTTTAGAGGGCAGGTTGGTCAGGATGATATCTATGAGGGTGCCTATGTTTACGGCTTTAGGATTGTACCTGGTAGGTTCTTTGATAATTTGTGTCAGATTGATGGCATCTATCTTAGATTGTAGAACGGCCGGGGTGCTAAACATATCCCAGTTTAGGTCACCTAACAGTACGAACTCTGAAGATAAGTGGGTAACAATTAATTCACATATAGTGTCCAGGGCACAGCTGGGGGCTGAGGGGGGTCTATAACAAGTGGCAACAGTGAGACTTATTTCTGAAAAGGTGAATTTTAAAAGTAGAAGCTTGAACTGTTTGGGCACTGACTTGGATAGTATGACAGAACTGCAGGCTATATCTGCAGTAGATTGCAACTCCGCCCCATTTGGCAGTTCTATCTTGGCGGAAAATATTATAGTTGAGGATGAATTTTCAGGGTTTTTGGTGATCTTCTTCAGCCAGGATTCAGACACGGCTAAGACATCCAGGTTGACAGAGTGTGCTAAAGCAGTGAATAAACAAACTTAGGGAGGAGGCTTCTAATGTTAACATGCATGAAACCAAGGCTTTTACGGTTACAGAAGTCAACAAATGAGAGTACCTGGGGAATAGGAGTGGAGCTATGCACTGCAGGTCCTGGATTAACCTCTACATCACCAGATGAACAGAGGAGGAGCAGGATAAGGGTACGGCTAAAGGCTATAAGAACTGGTCGTCTAGTACACTTGGAACAGAGAGTAAAACAAGCAGGTTTCTGGGCGCGATAGAATAGATTCAAGGCATAACGTACAGACAAAGGTATAGTAGGATAGGAGTACATTGGAGGTAAACCTTGGCATTGAGTGGTGATGAGAGAGATATTGTCTCTAGAAACATTTAAAACAGGTGATGTCATCGCATATGTGGGAAGGGGAACTAAATGGTTGGTTAAAGCATGTTGAGCAGGGCTAGAGGCTCTACAGTGACATAAAACAATAATCACTAACCAGAACAGTAATGGAAAGGCATAATGATATTAGGGAGAGGCATGCATAGCCGAGTGATCATAAGGGTCCAGTGAATGGTTGGGGTGGCTGGAGACACAGCGATTCAGACAGCTAGCAGGCTGGGGATAGCAAGCTAGCAGAAGGGCCTTAGAGGGACGTCGCAAAGGAGGAAAGTCTGTTTTAGCCTCCTCGTGCGGTTCCGTCGATAGACCAGTCGTGATGTATTAGCAGGGTTCCGTGTAGCAGAGGGGTCCAGTCCAATTGGCAAATGGATCTATTCAGATAACAGTCCAATATTCTCTAGATAGCTAGCAGGCCGCGGCTAGCAGTGTAGCAGATGGGCATTCAGGGGCTGTCACGACGGAGGGGCCTGTTAGAAAAAAAAAACTCAGACAAATTACGTCGGTAGTCCAGTCGTGATGGATAAGCAGGGTTTCATGTAGGAAATGGGGCCCAGGCCGATTGGCAAAATAGGAATAGTGGCACGAGAAACTGGCCGATGAACCTAGACAGCTAGCGGGCCGCGGCTAGCAGATGGGCACTCAGAGGACATTGCGAGGTAGGAGCCAGTTGAGTATCCCCTTCGAGCAGATTACGTCGGTAGTCCAGTCGTGAAGAATCGCGGGTTTCCGTACCCCGTACCGGCAGTAAAAGGGGTCCAGGCCAGTTGGCAAAATATGTATTGTAGCCCAGGAATGCCTGATGGACTGTCGTGTCTTTGGCTATGCCGGATTAAGTGAAATGACATGCTATTCTATAAAATCTCCGTAATTAATATTACCTGATTGAGCTAATCATGTAAATATAATTAACTAGAAAGTCAGGGAACCAGGAAAGAATATTTAGAGCTGTTATCTTCCAAATAAACTCTTAAAGACCTAGTTATATTTTACATCAATAGCAGTCAATATTAATAGTCACCTTAATTTAGTCTCATCTGAAAGATGTAAATTCTTGGTTATCTTCACAAACCCTGGCTAACAAGTTGAATCAGCAATACAAAATTGGGTTTAATTATTTATTTACTAAATACCTAACTAATCACACAGAATTACATATACAAAGAATGAATCATACCTTGATTACAAATTACGTCATAAAGGAAAATGTTGATATGACAGCTGGTTACACAAAAGAAAAGGGTCTGGGTTTGAGTGAAAGAGCGGGAAGACTGAGGGACAAAGGGAGAAGCTGTGCTATCGTAAATATGCATTCTAAATTACCGCTCATTTGGAAAAGGAAAATGCAATAAATATTTACTCTGAGCTGCGCTTCGGTAGGTTGGTGGTAGATGGAAGGCCGTGTTGCCAAACCGAGTCCGTTGTCCTTTGAAGAATGTCTCTGGTGGTCAATTGGATACGTTGTAGTAATGTTGTTGTCTGGTAGACGGGATACTCTGTCTGTTCTTTCCTAGCCCGCATTTGCAGCTGCTGTTGCTAACTCAACGGCTAGGAGGTATCACTTCTGTAGTGAATAAGAATTCAAAGTTCATACCATTAGCAACCAAAGCTCACGCTGAGGTTGGCTTAGTTCTGTAGTTGACATGTTAGTCCTTTTAAAACAGAGGCTGCAGACCTCACGTACTTGGAACAGGAGGTTACATTTTCATCAAGGCTTTATATAGTGGAGCGAGAAGGGTGTGTTTGAAAAGTTTTATAACCCATGTCTCTTCACAGGGGCGGGCCACTGATTGAGCAGAGCCCTAACCTTATGAAAACCCAAATCTCTCATTTGGAAGCTAAAATTACATTTAATCTCTTCACCAATAATTTTATATTCAGACATTTAAATTGAACAACAATTCCATGTGACTCCGATAACTACAATGTGCAGACTTTCCACTGTAGAGTTTGTCATCCTATCATTGATGAGAATGTCCCAGATGACAACTGAACTGACATCATATTCATTAAGTACCACCACACACAATTGATCAAATTACCAGAATATAGTTAATTTCCCCCCACCTTCTGATGTTCCCAGAATCTCTATGATAACCAAAGGATTTTTAAATGTCACATCAGTAGGGTAGAGAGAGGAAAAAAGGGGGGAGAGGTACTTATGACTGTCATAAACCTACCCCCAGGCCAACGTCATGACAGACCTATTCAGCTAGCCGGGAGATGGGCCTAGCATGGGCTAGCTCTAGGCTACTTGGTGCTTGCTTCGGGACAGAGACGTTAGCCAGGAGTCGTGACTCGGATTGCAGTAGGAATCCGGGGATATGAAGAGAAAATAGGGCCGGTATGCTCTGGTTTGAATCGCGTTGTACAAACTAGCGAGAGCTCTCCGAGCTAAAGGTAGCTGATGATTGCTAGCAGTAGTTAGCTGACATCTAGCAGGTAGCTAGTAGTCAGACTTGCTTGTGAATAATAGTGACTTGATCCCACCTCTGCACAAACATCCTATCACGCCCCCAAAAAGGCTAACCTCCCACTTATTGGTAATGGTTCAGAAACATCTCTGCTCACTTACAATTAAAATTCCTCTGGACATAATTCACCATTCAGTTAATATTGTGCAAAACATATCCCATAACACACCCTAAACAAACTGGAAATACATCCAATAAATGTGTAGAGTAACTTCTTCAAATGAGGGGACTGGAAATGTGAATTGATTACATTTCTAAATGGTACAACAAATATAAACTCAGCAAAAAAAGAAACGTCCTCTCACTGTCAACTGCGTTTATTTTCAGGAAACTTAACATATGTCAATATTTGTATGAACATAACAAGATTCAACAACTGAGACAAAAACTGAACAAGTTCCACAGACATGTGACTAACAGAAATGGAATAATGTGTCCCTGAACAAAGGGGGGGATCAAAAGTAACAGTCAGTATCTGGTGTGGCCACCAGCTGCATTAAAACGTCTTAGGGATAGGGGGCAGTATTTTACGTGCCTAAAGTAACCTGCCCGTAACTCAGGCCCAGAAGCCAGGATATGCATACAATTGGTAGATTTGGATAGAAAACACTCTAAAGTTTCTAAAACTGTTAAAATACTGTCTTTGAGTATAACAGATTTGGCAGGCAAAACCCAGAGGAAAAACCATCCAGGGTGGAAAAAAATTGATATTATCGTATTTCCCATTGGATTTCCATTGAAAGCCCTATTTAATAAGAACCTGGTTGCAGTTCCTATGGCTTCCACTAGATGTCAACAGTCTTTAGAAATTGGTTGATGTTTTTCTTTTGAGAAATGGAGAAGCAGGGCTGTTCTTTGGAAGTGTCACTCCAAGTGGACTCTACTGTTTCATGCGCGAGAACTGGAGCACGCTTCACGTTGTTTTTATCCGGTGTTGTAAATTGGATTGATTATTTACATTTCAGGATACCTTAGGTTGGATTAGGAACGTTGTTTGAAATGTTTGGACCAAATTTACAGGTAACTTATTAGATACTTTGTAGTCATATTGGGCGAGTTGGAATCGGTGTTCCTGAATCAAACACGCCAAATAAATGGACATTTTGGGGATATAAAGAAGGACATTATCGAACAAAAGTACCATTTGTGATGTTTCTGGGACATTTTGGGAGTGCCAACAGAAGAAGATCTTCAAAGGCAAGGAATTTATTATATCGTTGTTTCTGACTTTTGTGTCGCCACCTGCCTGGTTGAAAATGATTTTCATGTGTTTGTATGCGGGGCGCTGTCCTCAGATAATCGCATGGTCTGCTTTCGTCGTAAAACCTTTTTGAAATCTGACACTGCGGCTGGATTAACAAGAAGTTCAGCTTTATTTTTATGCACTACACTTATATTTTTGGTTAATTTGAATATTGATATTTCTGTAGTTTGAATTTGGCGCACTGCAATTTCACTGGATGTTATCAAATTGATCCCGCTAAAGGGATTGGCGCGCGAAGGGATCACTAACAGGTTATGTACTGAAGTGCATCTCCTCCTCATGGACTGCCAGTTCTTGCAGTGAGATGTTACCCCACTCTTCCACCAAGGCACCTGAACATTTCTGGGGGGAATGGCCCTAGCCCTCACCCTCCGATCCAACAGGTCCCAGACGTGTTCAGTGGGATATAGATCCAGGCTCTTCACTGGCCATGGCAGAACACTGACATTCCTGTCTTGCAGGCAATCACGCGCAGAACGAGCAGTTTGGCCGGTGGCATTGTCATGCCAGGATGAGCCTGCGGGAAGGATACCACATGAGGGAGGAGGATGTCTTTCCTGTAATGCACAGCTTTAAGATTGCCTGCAATGACAACAAGCGCAGTCCGATGATGCTGTGACACACCGCCCCAGACCATGATGGAAACTCCACCTCCAAATCTATCCAGAGTACAGGCTTCGGTGTAACGCTCATTCCTTCGAAGATAAACGCGAATCCAACCATCACCCCTGGTGAGACAAAACCGCGACTCGTCAGTGAAGAGCACTTTTTGCCAGTCCTGTCTGGTCCAGCGACGGTGGGTTTGTGCCCATAGGTGACGTTGTTGCCGGTGGTGTCTGGTGAGGACCTGCCTTACAACAGGCCTACAAGCCTCAGTCCAGCCTCTCTCAGCCTATTGCAGACAATCTGAATACCGATGGAGGGATTGTGCATTCCTGGTGTAACTCGGGCAGTTGTTGTTGCCATCCTGTGCAGGTCTTGTTACACGTTGTCTGCCACTGTGAGGACGATCAGCTGTCCGTCCTGTCTCCCTGTAGCTCTGGCTTAGGCTTGTCACAGTACGGACATTGCAATTTATTGCCCTGGCCACATCTGCAGTCCTCATGCCTCCTTGCAGCATGCCTAAGGCACGTTCACGCAGATGAGCAGGGACCCTAGGCATCTTTCTTTTGGTGTTTTTCATAGTCAGTAGAAAGGCCTCTTTTAGTGTCCTAAGTTTTCATAACTGTGACCTTAATTGCCTGTTGTCTGTAAGCTTAGTGTCTTAACAACAATTAATTGTTTATGGTTCATTGAACAAGCATGGGAAACAGTGTTTAAACCCTTTACAATGAAGATCTGTGAAGTTATTGGTATTTTTACTAATTATCTTTGAAAGACAGGGTCCTGAAAAAGGGATGTTTTTTTTTTTGCTGAGTTTATATGGAAATACTCTCAAATAAAAGGTGACATTCTGAACTGTTGGTTCATATTACAATAACCAGACAATATTCAGAAACATATTAAATTCACCTTTTGTATCAACTGAGAAATTGTACTTTGCATGTGGGTAAATCTTGGTTTGTGTTGTTTGGGTCGCTCTGAGTGACACGCTGTCATCCTCTTCTACATGTGGCCGTGTCACTTCGAAATGACTAGTTCCAGCAATATGTTGGGAAATGTGAGATGTTCGGTAGCTAAGATGACAAGGAACGTCCTCATGCGTTGCAAAAAGTGGATTTAATATTATCATTTTTTTGCATGTTAGTTGATTCCAAAGACTTCCAGTCGTCGTGCAAAAACTAATTATCATTGGCTTGGGAAACTACCTCTAACTTCCTTCATACTCTACACAGAGACATAGCATTTTTTTACACAAGTTCATCTTGACTGAGAAAGTAGATAAAGGACTTCAATGCCACGACCTCTCCCTTTATGGTTAGGGTTAAGGTTTGGGGTAAGGAAAGAAAATAAAATCTTCACCAGGATTTGAACCAGCGGCCTTATGTACGACAATCCAAGTTAAATAAAGGCAACTGCCAACCATATGCTTGACCATTGATGCTACAGTATGCAACCTTTAGATCTAGATCGCCTGTGTGTTATGCACATTATCTTTGAGAAAAATGTGTCTTTCTTCCCCTGCAAAATGGAAATCATGGTCATCTCTGTTTCGCCTCAGGACTACTGTCGCAATTCTTGCCATTTGGATCTGATTTTCTATTAAAATAAAATTACCATGTGGTGGTATTTGTTAAAAATAATCTATCTTTTGATTGTGCTAAGTGGAATGGATGCAAAAGGAGGGAAATTAAAACGTTGAGAGTGCATTATGTTAGCCCATTTGGAAGTAATACATTTATTAGTTCACTAGCCTCAATGCATGAATGTGTCTCTCATTTCTCACAAGTAATCTCTCTCTCTCTCTCTCTCTCTCTCTCTCTCTCTCTCTCTCTCTCTCATATACACATGTTAGACTAACAGTTTTATGCAGATAATTAATCTGTGAAGATATCAACATTAAGACCACATACAGCGAGTTTCTTCAAAACTATTGGGACAGTGACACATTTTTAGTTGTTTTGGCTCTGTACTTTGAAATGATTTGAAATGATTCAATGACTATCAAAGTGCAGAATGTCAGCTTTAATTTGAAGGTATTTTCATCCATATTGCGACCAAAAGTATTGGGACAAATTCACTTATATGTGTATTGAAGCAGCAAAAAGTGAGGTATTTGGTCCCATATTCATAGCACACAATGACTACATCAAGCTTGTGACTCTACACATTTATTGGAAGCATTTGCTACTTGCTTTGGTTGTTTTTCAGATTTTTTTTTGCCCAATAGAAATTAATGGTGAATCCTGTATTGTGTCATTTTGGAGTCATTTTTATTATAATTAAGAAGAGAATGTTTCTAAACAATTCTACATGAATGTATGCATGATTACGAATAATCCTGAATGAATCATGAATAATGAAGAGTAAGAAAGTCACAGAGGCATACATTTCGAACCCCCCCCCCAGAAAACTAACCTCCCCTGTTATTGTAATGGTGAGGGGTTAGAATGTCACGGGTGTATGATATTTCTGCGTTTACATTAACATTTTTGACAATGAAAAGTGACTGCTACTGTACTTATGCCATATGGAACTGAATAAGACATTGATATACAGGGTATGCCCAGCAAACATGGGAAGTCCTGAGGACACTCAGCAATGTTCCCATTAGGTCCCTTAGGGGTTTCGGCGTGACGTTATCACACTGATGTTCTGAGAATGTTCTAGGAACATTAAAACATGACATTCAGGGAATGTTCTCTGACAGACCTTTGTCTAGTTCCCTGTAAGTTCCCAGGATGTCACAGAGGACCATGTCAGGACTTTTTTAGGACAATCTTTAATTCTACTAGTACAACTAGTCCATGTTGCGTGATGGTCCCAAGAGAACGTTCTCTGTGGGACCTTTGTCTAGTTCCCTATAAGTTCCCAGGACATCAATGAGGACCATGTCAAGATAATGTTGGGATCTTTGTAGGATGTTCTCAGGACTTTCATTTTAATAGTCCTTAGGGCATTGTGTGATGGTCCCAAGGTCAAATTTTCTGGGGGACCTTTGTCTAGTTCCCAGGTTTTCCCGAGGACGTTTTTAGGACGTTCTTGAGACATTGTGTCATGGCCCGCTGGAGGTTTTGTATTGTTCCCACTTTGCCTCGGGGACGTTTTTAGGACGTTGGATATTGTGTCATGGTACCCTAAAAGTCCCCTGAATGTTCTTGGGACGTTGTGTCAGGTGTCCCACGCCATTATAAGTAAAGTAATGAAATGGGGGGTTTTAAGTGGTACGCTGTTCAGCCAAAATAGTTTAATAATATTTAATTAATGACAATATGATATGATCGCTTACTACTGAATTTGTAATGTGACCCCACCTGAGATTTGAGCTGATCAATCTGCTGCGCCATAAAGGCTGTAGAATTTCATAAGTCCCCTCCTACACATCCATTACCTATAATAAATATCTGTACTTAGCAAAATAGTACCATCTGCACTATTATGTTAGTTATCCGTTAAATGGAACTGACAGCATTTTGACAACTTTGCAGATATGAAACAAACAGACAATCATAATATCAGGCAAAAATATCAAATTCCCAGTTCATGCTTCAAAACCAACTATACAGGAGGTTTTAAAAATAGGTTATATTTTACTCAAAATTACATGATGTACAGTAAGGCATTGTTGGCAGAATAGATGGATGCAGTACAATGCATGATAAATATAATTCACTAATATATTTCTTGGTATTCCAAAAAATATTGCTATCAGGTTGTAAATCACAGCTGCCCTGGTACATTTTTGCTGCCTCCAAATATTCGGGATGCACCGTTTCAGTTTCAATGACTCAATATTTTGGTAAAAAATTGAGGACTGTAACTAAGGCTGGGAATGTCAATACAGTCAATCACAAGTCAGTCATAATGTGGCTAATAGGCTGGGTCACATGTGTCAAACACATGGCCCGCGCGCCGAATAGGACACACAAGCAACTATAAATTAATCAACAGTTGAATCATCTACTTTATGAACTTACTGCCCGATGTCCCCGCATCTGTGAATTCAAATTAATTTGCGATGCTTTCGTGTATCCCTTTTACAAAGGGCAGCGAAGGGAAAGTGTACAGACAGACACATGCCACAGTCCTAGCTAGGCTACAATGTTACATTCTGGATTAGGTATTTAAAGTTTAACAATGAATAAACCAAAACAAAACCTCCAACAAAATACCATGCAAAGGTTAATCATGTAGGCCAATTACAGCAACATTTGAGCAGTAGCCTAGGCTGGCTCCTCAGCTACAATATATTTTGAGTGCACATACAGAAATGTTGCATTCAACCGCACTGGTGATCCATGCAGGGCAAAACCATTTAAAACTTGTTTTAAGTTTAAACGTTACAACAGCCTATAGCCACATTTTTGTTATTTGGAGTTATTAAATACTTAAATACTTTTTGATTATTCCGGCCTCTATTAGAAAAGGGGACCGTCTTAAACAGTTAAACTAAAGGGAAAGTTTTTGGATTTACTACAGGCCACTAAATACCCTGGTTTAAATGAAGATATGGATTTCTCACCCTTCCTGTAGGGTCGTGATAGATCCATTTGCTGTCATCTAGTGGACATTTTGCTCAATTGCCCTCAGCTATGTTTAGACTGTTGTTGTTCATGTTTTGCTGTGTTCTAGTGTACTATGGAATATATTGCTTTCTTATTCTCGACACTTCTCCCAGTCATATTTAAGGTTAGAACTACCTTTCTAAGTGTTTCTGATGCTTCTAGCTTGGAGTTGTATTCTTATGATAACCTAGCTACAGTAATAATCCTTTTAATGTTTATAGTATTGCTCTTCCAATTAGGGCTAATTGGAAAAGCTGTTCAAGAGAGGACATTGTATTATTATTTTTTTGTATTCCCTGTTGAAGGCCATGCAGCCGAAATGCGTCTTTAAAAAAAAAACGTTGTTTCTATTGAACATGCCATACTAATAAAGGCATGTTAATTAATTATATGAAGAGTGCCTTGGTCCTCCTTTCTTTTGGATGACTTTTTGATTAGGGTCTGCAAACATCGCAGCAAAGTTTGGAAAAATATTATTTATTTTATCTCTTTTGTTTTAATATGTTAACATGCTATATAGAGCATCCTACAGTATATACATAAATGGACATCATAAAGGGTTATATTTTTTCTAATCAAACAATGGCCAGTTTTGATCAGAGTTGCACATGAAAAAAAACAAAAAAACAAATAGGCCATGTCTGGCCAACGAATTCGTTATGTTTTTTTCAAATCAAATCAAATTTTATTCGTCACATACACATGGTTAGCAGATGTTAATGCGAGTGTAGCGAAATGCTTGTGCTTCTAGTTCCGACAATGCAGTAATAACCAACAAGTAATCTAGCTAACAATTCCAAAACTACTACCTTATAGACACAAGTGTAAGGGGATAAAGAATATGTACATAAAGATATATGAATGAGTGATGGTACAGAGCGGCATAGGCAAGATACAGTAGATGGTATTGAGTGCAGTATATACATATGAGATGAGTATGTAAACAAAGTGGCATAGTTAAAGTGGCTAGTGATACATGTATTACATAAAGATGGGCTGTCTTTATTACATATTACATAAAGACAGCCCGACAGGATGCTCTCGATTGTGCATCTGTAGAAGTTTGTGAGTGCTTTTGGTGACAAGCCGAATTTCTTCACGATGCTGTTTGTGTGGGTGGACCAATTCAGTTTTGTCTGTGATGTGTACGCCGAGGAACTTAAAACTTACTACCCTCTCCACTGCTGTTTCATCGATGTGGATAGCGGGGTGTTCCCTCTGCTGTTTCCTGAAGTCCACAATTGTCTCCTTAGTTTTGTTGACGTTGAGTGTGAGGTTATTTTCCTGACACCACACTCCGAGGGCCCTCACCTCCTCCCTGTAGGCCGTCTCGTCGTTGTTGGTAATCAAGCCTACCACTGTTGTGTCGTCCGCAAACTTGATGATTGAGTTGGAGGCGTGCGTGGCCATGCAGTTGTGGGTGAACAGGGAGTACAGGAGAGGGCTCAGAACGCACCCTTGTGGGAACCCAGTGTTGAGGATCAGCGGGGTGGAGATGTTGTTGCCTACCCTCACCACCTGGGGGCGGCCCGTCAGGAAGTCCAGTACCCAGTTGCACAGGGCGGGGTCGAGACCCAGGGTCTCGAGCTTGATGATGAGCTTGGAGGGCACTATGGTGTTAAATGCCGAGCTGTAGTCGATGAACAGCATTCTCACATAGGTATTCCTCTTGTCCAGATGGGTTAGGGCACTGTGGTTGAGATTGCATCGTCTGTGGACCTATTTGGGCGGTAAGCAAATTGGAGTGGGTCTAGGGTGTCAGGTAGGGTGGAGGTGATATGGTCCTTGACTAGTCTCTCAAAGCACTTCATGATGACGGAAGTGAGTGCTACGGGGCGGTAGTCGTTTAGCTCAGTTACCTTAGCTTTCTTGGGAACAGGAACAATGGTGGCCCTCTTGAAGCATGTGGGAACAACAGACTGGGATAGGGATTGATTGAATATGTCCGTAAACACACCAGCCAGCTGGTCTGCGCATGCTCTGAGGGCGCGGCTGAGGATGCCGTCTGGGCCTGCAGCCTTGCGAGGGTTGACACGTTTAAATGTTTTCCTCACATCGGCTGCAGTGAAGGAGAGTCCTCATGTTTTAGTTGCGGGCTGTGTCAGTGGCACTGTATTGTCCTCAAAGCGGGCAAAAAATTATTTAGTCTGCCTGGGAGCAAGACATCCTGGTCCGTGACGGGGCTGGTTTTCTTTTTGTAATCCGTCATTGACTGTAGACCCTGCCACATACCTCTTGTGTCTGAGCCGTGGAATTGAGATTCTACTTTGTCTCTATACTGACGCTTAGCTTGTTTGATTGCCTTGCGGAGGGAATAGTTACACTGTTTGTATTCGGTCATGTTTCCGGTCACCTTGCCCTGACTAAAAGCAGTGGTTCGCGCTTTCAGTTTCACGCAAATGCTGCCATCAATCCACGGTTTCTGGTTTGGGAATGTTTTAATCGTTGCTATGGAAACAACATCTTCAACGCACGTTCTAATGAACTCTCTCACCGAATCAGCGTATTCGTCAATGTTGTTGTCTGACGCAATACGAAACATATCCCAGTCCACGTGATGGAAGCAGTCTTGGAGTGTGGAATCAGATTGGTCGGACCAGCGTTGAACAGACCTCAGCGCGGGAGCTTCTTGTTTTAGTTTCTGTCTGTAGGCAGGGATCAACAAAATGGAGTCGTGGTCAGCTTTTCCGAAAGGAGAGCGGGGCAGGGCCTTATATGCGTTGCGGAAGTTAGAATAGCAATGATCCAAGGTTTTTCCAGCCCTGGTTGCGCAATCGATATTTTCAGATTAGCCTTGTTAAAATCCCCAACTACAATGAATGCAGCCTCCGGATATATGGATTCCAGTTTGAAAAGAGTAAAATAAAGTTAGTTCGGAGCCATTGATGTGTCTGCTTGGGGGGGAATATATACGGCTGTGATTATAATCGAAGGAATTCCCTTGGTAGATAATGCGGTCGACATTTGATTGTGAGGAATTCTAAATCAGGTGAACAGAAGGACTTGAGTTCCTGTATGTTGTTGTGGCCACATCACGTCACGTTAACCATGAAGCATACGCCCCCGCCCCTCTTCTTACCAGAAAGATGTTTGTTTCTGTCGGCGCGATGCGTGGAGAAACCAGCTGGCTGCACCGACTCCGATAGCGTCTCTCCAGTGAGCCATGTTTCCGTGAAGCAAAGAACGTTACAGTCTCTGATGTCCCTCTGGAATGCTACCCTTGCTCGGATTTCATCAACCTTGTTGTCAAGAGACTGGACATTGGCGAGAAGAATGCTAGGGAGTGGTGCACGATGTGCCCTTCTCCGGAGTCTGACCAGAAGACCGCCTCGTTTCCCCCTTTTACGAAGTCGTTTTTTTGGGTCGCCGGCTGGGATCCATTCCATTGTCCTGGGTGAAAGGCAGAACACAGGATCCGCTTCGCGAAAGTCATATTCTTGGTCGTACTGATGGTGAGTTGACGCTGCTCTTATGTTCAGTAGTTCTTCTCGACTGTATGTAATGAAACCTAAGATGACCTGGGGTACCAATGTAAGATATAACACGTAAAAAAACAAAAAACTGCATAGTTTCCTAGGAACGTGAAGCGAGGCGGCCATCTCTGTCGGCGTCGGCGCCGGAAGTCCTGGCCCATGCGCTGATTGAGTTTGACACTCCTGGGCTAGTGTATCTATGTAGGATCCTAAAGTTAGTTAGCTAGCTCTCATGCTTACTCCTGCTCCCTCCGGCGCTCGAAGTCAGCCGTCTACTAACCATAGGTCCTGGCAACCCACATTGCGTACTCCTGGCAACCATCATTACACAAACCTGCTCCCCATTGTTATGCACACCTGGAATTCATCACCACCCTTATTACTCTCCCTTCATATAACCCTCAGTAGCATTTGTCATCAGGCAATATTGATTTTGGTTAGGTTCAGTGCGTTTTTCCTGTTTTGTATTATCTTATTCAAATTAAACTCACCTTCTGCCTGACTCCCTTTGTATACGTTACAGGACACTGTACACCAGGACACCTCTCAAAAATATGGAAGCAGCATAAGTTAAGGATATCTCCCAGGAACAGGAACACCTACCTGTCAACACCACGACCAGCTCCCTCAACTGGGTACGGTAATGGATGAGGTCCTCCATGTTCTCCACCACCTCGACAACACCTTGGAGGATCACATCGCTCAAGTCCGGGTAGTCCTGGGACGCCTCCTGGAGAACCATCTGTACTACAAAGCGAAGAAGTGCTAGTTCCATCAGGCTGCTGTCTCCTCATTGGGATATTGGATCAGCCCGCAGGGAGTGGTTATGGAGGAGAGGAAGGTTGATGCAGTCAGGTCATGGCCAGTCCCAACCACCATAAAGGGACTACAACGTTTTTTGGGGTTTACCAACTTATACCGCCAATTCATGAAATAATTCCGCTCAATCGCCTCTCCTCTCAGCTCTCTCTTCAAAAGTGGCCCCCGTAAGATGTTGTGGAGTCCTGCAGCCGATGAGGCCCTCCGCCTACTGAAGGGGCGTTTCACTTCTGCCCCATTGCTTGAAACACCCAGATCCTACGCTGCCCTTCATGGTGGAGGTGGATGCCTTAGTATTAGCTAGTTGATGTTGTTGATGTACATAGGCAACTGCGGGAGAACGATGTAGTTCCCAAATGGAATAGGACTCCCGTGGTACAGTATTTACATATTTTCAGAAATCCATTCAGGTGTATTTTGTTGCTTTTAGTGAATGAGTTCTACTGACTTAAAGTCACACTGTTGCTACCGCCTGTTATAAGACACAGTCCAGTTCAAAGTGAATGATGGCAGGGCCATGTGGCAAATTGCGTATTTGCATATAGGCCTACTGTAGCTCTGATTAGCTATGGCACACCGATCAATCGTAGACTCCGGTCCTGGACGAGACAGATGTTTTTATTCGTTTTTATTTACTGCAGTGTTTTGTTCAAACACACAGCCGCTTACCCACTTTAATACTATAGAATTTTCACAAATGTCTTACTATACGTCATTCCCAAACATTCTATAAACATGAAAATGACCATATCTAAATACTCACATGTCAGAAGGGGAAAAAAGTGTAATATTCTTCCTGGGGGTGTATTTGATAAGATTTCATGTTGTTAAAATGCTGTCAATTCCACTATAATCTGAATATTCTCTCATTGATTTTATGTATTTCTTATTTCAGCAATTTGAGTTTGGGTTTTCAGTAAGTTGTCTTTTGTTGGTGGGGCATATTATTCTGTTTTAATGTTACTCCTGACTCACAATGATAAATATAATAGTTTTTCTGCAGTGTATGCATAGTATAGGAATAGGCCCACATATGAAATCAGTCATTGATACAGACATGGTGGTATAGCAGGAGGATCAGAAGGTTGTAAAAAAAGAGGTTGTGAGTTCAAATCCCAGGTAAGGACATGTTAAATAATAATTACTGCATGAATAAACATATAAAATGTAATCATGTATGTCATAGTGTGTCAAATATGAAAAGTGTGTGTGTGTGATGTCCCTAGCATTGCCAAAAGACAAAGTGCAGTGAATGGATCAGTGGTTCACCAATCAGGGCCTTGATGGGCTTGGCTGGGTAAATCTTTTTTGGGGGGGCGGGTGTTCTTTGCAACCATCAGGTGATGTCCTGGGACAAACCGGGAACTAGACAAAAACCTCTAAAGGACACTAACACAACGTCCTAGAACGGTCAGGGGACCACGATACAAAATCCCAAGAAACTCCCAAAAATGTCCTCGTGGACATCCCCAGGACAAACTGGGAACTAGACAAAACTTCCAGGGGACCATGACATAAAGTCCCAAGAACATCATTAAAATGTTCTCGGAATGTCCACAGGACCAACCGGGAACTAGACAAAACCTCCAGGGGACCATGACACAACATCCTGACAACCATTTTGTGACGTCCCAAGGATGTCCTAATGACTAATTATTGTTTGCAGGGTGGTGAGCTCTGGATGGTTGAAAACACAAAGCTTAATATTGGTTACTCATCCTGTAGTGACTCTTATCAACTGTATGCAAGACGGTTTATTTTCTGTTCAGGAATTCAGCATTCTCTGTGTTGCTCTTGCCATCCCTTCTTGTCACACCTCTGTGAAGCAGTAGCTTCTGTAGGTCTGATATCTGATTGGAAGTTAACTCAACAGTAATGCTATTGGTCAACAATTCAGATTCTGAATCCAAACAACTCAGATTTTATAAAGAGGTCTCAGATTCATTGTCTCTTTCGCTTTGTTCATGACCTGCGCTGGTGAGATACAGTCGCTCTTTTTTTTCTCTCCACCCTAGGGACTCTTGGGGCATGGCCTTCAGACTATGAATTCTCTCACTCCCTTTCTGATCATGCACAGAATAATGCACAGAATGGCTGCCGTCTTATCAGCTCTTAACCAACAATGCAATTTTATTTTTTTATTTGCGTTGTTCGTAACTTGTTTTGTACATAATGTTGCTGCTACAGTCTCCTATGACCGAAAAGAGCTTCTGGACATCAGAACTGTGATTACTCACTTCAAAATAGACAAAGAGTTTTTCTTCAATGAGTCGGACGGGAGGGAGATACTATAGACACCCGACCAGGCCCAGATCCATGTCATTTGCTGGAGAAGAAACCCTGATATTTTTCTGCGAAATCTCAGTTGCCTTGTGAGGATCAGGCGACGAGTGGCTAATCTGCCTTTGCCTTTCGCCCTGCTAGCTAACGTGCAATCACTGGAAAATAAATATGACGAACTGAAAGCATGTATATCCTACCAACGGGACATTAAAAACTGTAATATGTTATGTTTCACCGAGTCATGGCTGAACGACGACATTAAAAACATACAGCTGGCGGGTTATACACTCTATCAACAGGATAGAACAGCAGCCTCTGGTAAGACACGGGGTGGGGGCCTATGCATATATGTAAATAACAGCTGGTGCACAATATCTAAGGACGTCTTGAGGTTTTGCGCTCGCCTGAGGTAGAGTATCTCATGATAAGCTGTAGACCACACTATCTACCTAGAGAGTTTTCATCTGTATTTTTCGTAGCTGTTTGCATACCACCACAGACCAATGATGGAACAAAAACCACACTCAATGAGCTGTATACCACCATAAGCAAACAAGAAAATGCTCATCCAGAGGTGGCGTTCCTTAATGCAGGGAAACTTAAATACATTTTACCTAATTTTTATCAGCATGTTAAATGTGCAAATAGAGGGAAAATAATTCTACACCACCTTTACTCCACACACAGAGATGCGTACAAAGCTCGCCCTCCATTTGGCAAATCTGACCATAATTCTATCCTCCTGATTTCTGCTTAGAAGCAAAAATTAAAGCAGGAAGCACCAGTGGTCAGATGAAGCAGATGCTAAACTACAGGACTGTTTTGCTAGCACAGACTGGAATGTGTTCCGGGATTCTTCTGATGACATTGAGGAGTACACCACATCAGTCACTGGCTTTATCAATAAGTGCATCAAGGACATTGTCCCCACAGTGACTGTACGCATATACCCCAACCAGAAGCCATGGATTACAGGCAACATTTGCACTGAGCTAAAGGGGTAGAGCTGCCGCTTTCAAGGAGCTGGACTCTAACCCAGAAGCTTATAAGAAATCCTGCTATGCCCTCCAACGAAACATCAAACAGGCAATACGGGACTAAGATCGAATCGTACTACACCGGTTCCAACGCTCGTTGGATGTGGCAGGGCTTGCAAACCATTATAGACTACAAAGGGAAGCACAGCCGAGAGCTGCCCATTGACACGAGCCTAACAGATGAACTAAATAACTTATATGCTCGCTTAAAGGCAAGTAACACAAAAACATGCATGAGAGCATCAGCTGTTCCAGAAGACTGTGATCACGCTTTCCGCAGCAGATTTGAGTAATACCTTTAAAAAGGTCAACATTCACAAGGCCGCAGGAACAAAAAGATTACCAGGACGTGTACTCTGAGCATGCTCTGACCAACTGGCAAGTGCCTTCCCTGACAGTTTCAACCTCTCCCTGTCTGACTCTGTAATACAAACATGTTTCAAGCAGACTACCGTATTCCCTGTGCCCAGGAACACTAAAGTAACCGTTCAAAATGACTACTGACCCATAGCACTCATGTCTGTAGCCATGAAATGCTTTGAAAGGCTGGTCATAGCTCACATCAACACCATTATCCCAGAAACCCTAGACCCACTCCAATTTGCATACCGCACCAACAGATCCACAGATAATGCGATCTCTTTTGCAGTCCACACTGCCCTTTCCCACCTGGACAAAAGGAACACCTATGCGAGAATGCTATTCATTGACTAGAGCTCAGCGTTCAAAACACAATAGTGCCCTCAATGCTCATCAATAAGCTAAGGACCGTGGGACTAAACACCTCCCCCTGCAACTGGATCCTGGACTTCCTGACCGGCCAACCCCAGGTGCTAAGGGTAGGTAACAACACATCCGCCCCGCTGATCCTCAACACAGGGGATCCTCAAAATGCTTTTACAGCTGCATCATTGAGAGCATCCTGACGGGTTGCATCACTGACGGGTATGGCAACCCCTCGGCCTCCGACCGCAAGGCACTACAGAGGGTAGTGTGTATGGCCCAGTACATCACTGGGGTCAAGCTTCCTGCATCCAGGACCTCTATACCAGGCAGTGTCAGAGGAAGGCCCTACAAATTGTCAAAGACTCCAGCCACCCTGGTCATAGACTGTTCTCACTGCTACCGCACGGCAATCGGTACCGTTTAAGTCGAAGAGGCTTCTAAACAGCTTCTACCCCCAAGCCAGAAGACCCCTGAACAGCTAATCAAATGGCTACCCAGACTTTTTGCATCCCCCCCACATTCCACGCTGCCCCTGCTTATCTATGAATAGTCACTTTAATAACACTACCTACTTGTACATATTACCACAATTACCTCGACACCGGTGCCACTGCATATTGACTCTGCACCGGTACCAATTATATTAGCCCCACTATTGTTATTTACTGCTGCTATTTAATTATTTGTTATTCTTATCTCTTAATTGTTTTAGGTATTTTCTTAACTGCATTGTTGGTTAAGGGCTTGCTGTATTTGGCGCATGTGACGAATACAATTTGCTTTGATTTGTATAATGTTATCATTGATTTAGCAATGATATTGAATCTATCTGCCTTTGATATAGACAATTCTTATTCCTTTCTTGTTAGCCAATTCCTGTAACTCAACTATAGTTTTTTGCGTATTGCTAAATCATCTTTATTGAGTCCGATATTTCTGTTTAATAGACTGATCATATTAATTGGACAGTCTTATCACGAGTCGCATGCTAGGTATATACAGTATAATTTCATATATGATAAATATTACCCCACTACAATCCTATAATAAAAAATGTATTATACTGTTAGATTCCCTTGAGCTGTAATGCCCTATCAGACCTGACAATACAGGAATTGGAAGTTCTGTCGGGGTAGGTGGAACGGATGGCAATAATTTGAGTTGTGAAAATCAAGTTGTGCTTCAGTGGACAAGAGTTTAGTGAAGTAGTAGATTTTAGTAGATGCAGACACCGTGTCTGACAACTCCATTTAAGACTTCTGTCTTGGCTGTGACATGCGATGGGGCCTGCCTTCACCATAGTAACTGACATCAGACGGAGCCGACAGACCGATTGTGACTGAGTAGATAAGTAAACTGCTTGCAGCCCTTACCATGGACCAACTATCTCTTAAAGGAGCTACACATAACATGTCGACTTGCAACTAGAGGCAAATGTAGCAGATGGGGTGGCAGGTAGCCTAGCGGTTAGAGTATTGGGCTAGGAAAGATTGTTTGTTCGAATCCAAAGCTGACAAGGTGAAAAATCTGATGTGCCCTTGAGCAAGGCACAATCTGATGTGCCCTTGAGCAGGGCACTTAACCCTAATTGCTGCAAGGTCGCCATTGATAATGGCAGACACTGTCAATGAACCCAATCTCCGAGGGTGTCTCATGGGGAGTTGAGATTCTTAACAGCTTCTACTCCCAAGCCATTCTACCCCCTGCTCTTTAATTATATGTTACTTTTATTTTAAAATTTTTTTACTTATCTATTTTTTACTTAACACTTATTTTTCTTAAAACTGCATTGTTGGTTAAGGGCTTGTAAGGAAGCGTTTTCACTGTAAGGTTGTATTCGGCACATGTGACATACAATTTCATTTGATTTGATATGCAAAAAACACATTTCCAAATAGGACAAATATAAGCAGTCATCTAATTTATTATTATTAAATGTCAATTACATACCATTAGCAGCAAATTAATAGAATCCACGACACATACTTTTTAGAACAGCGCGCAACACTTCTATTAAGCATTTTTTACAGCAACTAGCCCATTCGGCTGTTGTTGTTGTGCATACAACATTCAGAATTACGTTTGGTTATTGTTTACGAGGTTGACAACAATAGCAAAAACATTGGCAGAACTAAACTTCTTCACATGTTTGATACTGATGTTTTTTGGACTCAGTAGATAAGTGAACTGCATACAACCCTTTCAATGGGCCAACTATACAGCCTCCATCAGGAGAGTTTAGGTTGATCAGCTTGAGGCTCGATCTCCTCTGTCGTTTACTATAATAATAATAATAATAATAATGACAATTGAGATTTGTTAAAATACAGCAAACATTACATGCCTGGGATGTTATTGGTTTAAAGACTAACGGAATAATACAGCTTCACAGATGGCCATGTGCCTCTGTGAAAACATTTGCATGTTCAGTAACTTTTCTCAGATTAATATTTGCAAGCACATTTGTACTTCGTTACATTTAATGACTTGCAATCTGCTATACACACATTCCATTATAAAGTATGGTAAATTCAAAATATTTACAGTAGGATAATCCTAAGGAAAAAATGTGTTACCAGGGTTATGGCTTTAATGATCCAAACCTTGACCACCCCACTATTTAAAATTAGATGCAGTTTTTGGATATACAGTAAGCGACTCATTTGATTCTTGTGTTTATTAATGATTTAGTATAATATTCACTGAGTTTCTGATGAGCCATCAATTTGTCGGGAAATAAGATGAGGTAGGGTTGGTAAGTAGAAAACAGACGCTCAATTGCCTAAAGTTCTCTCCAAGCTAACTTCCTAGATTACTGCAGACCTAGATGATCCGTCTGTGTCTCTTTCTCCCACTCCAGCGTTTGTGTTGGTGGGTTGAGGAGCTCTCTGTAAACCCACACAAGCACACAACATTACAGAAACTGCTAAAGGTCTTATCAAGAGCCCTGCCATTAATTGTGGGCCATATTGATTAGTGTGCCACTAAAGAGAGCAGAATATGTATGTAGGGGCGTTTTATTAGCATACTGCAAATCAGCCGGAAGCTGTGTGCGCTGCACTGGGGATATAAGGATATATAGTTATATAGTTATTAATCTATTTATCTAAAACTGTATTTTTTAAAGAACTCATTTAAAATGCACTCTCAAACTTTTGCATAATTTCAGCCAGTAGTTTTGAAAGTGGTGCATCTGAGCCAAAACTTGTCTCGGTTTTTTGTGTGCTATGTCATCCAATTGTGTACTGGGTCATCCATTTTGTAATACGTTACGAATTTTGCAATTGGTATGATATCATACAAATTTAGCAATTTTAGCAAGTGATATGTTACAAATCCAGTTTGTGCAAAAATGTTATGTTTAAGATCCCGGGAATGCATCTTTAAGTTACAGAGATCCATACAGTATGTGACTCTATATAAAAGGTTCTGTGATTTATTGATTTAGATTGAGATTATTATGCCCATGTTGCCATAATGTGTTCTTGGTTTTGTTTATGGAATACTTCAAGTACAATTCAAAATATCCTTATTTTCTCCTGTATCTTTTTATATTAATTTCCACACATTCTCTTCAGTACTAGGCTTAGTTTTATGAACAGTGCCTGGTGGAAATGCCTTAGTAGATGTGCTGGCAAATAGTCACCAATTTTGATCATGTTCTATTCTATTATTATAGCGGTTGTCATGCCCTGACCATAGACAGTTGTTTATTCTCTATGTTGGTTGGGGCGTGATAGTGACTAGGGTGGGTCATCTAGGGGAATTGTATTTCTATGGTGGTCTGATACACGGATTTGGAATAAAGGAACGTGTTGTCAGTTTAGTGCCACATGAGTCAGCTCCCCCTTCTCATCCTGAGAAGTGTGTTAAAGTTCCGGAACAATTGATGCCGGCTATACACACCAGGTCTCCAGTGCATCTTCACAACCCAGTGCGTCCTGTGCCAACTCCTCGCACTCTCCCTCAAATGCGTTTTCCCAGTCAGGTGTCCTGTTCCTGCTCATCGCACTCTCCCTCCAGTGCGCCTCCACAGTCCAGTACGTCCTGTGCCTCCTCCCCGCACTCGCCTTGAGGTGCGTGTCATCAGCCCGGTGCCACCTGTACCGGTCCCACGCATCAGGCATCCAGTGCACCTCCACAGTCCAGTACGTCCTGTGCCTCCTCCCTGCACTCACCCTGAGGTGAGCATCACCAGCCCGGTACCAACAGTGCTGCCACCAAGCATCAGGCCTCCAGTGCGCCTCCATAGTCCAGAGCTTCCGGCGACAGTTCCCAGTCCAGAGCTTCCGGCGACAGTTCCCAGTCCAGAGCTTCCGGCGACATTCCCAGTCCAGAGCTTCCAGGGACGTTTTACAGTCCGGAACCTCCAACGACGGTCTACGGTCCGGAACCTCCTGAGACGGTCTGCGGTCCGGAGCCTCCATCGACAGTCTGCGATCTGGAGCCTCCAGCGACAGTCTGCGATCCGGAGCCTCCAGCGACGGTCTGCGTTCCGGAACCTCCTGAGACGGTCTGCGGTTTCGGAACCTCCTGAGATGGTCTGCGGTCCGGAGCCTCCTGCGACGGTCTGCAATCCGGAGCCTCCAGGGAGGTCAAATTAAGATCCCACATCTGTAAGGACCATTTGTTCAACAGCGTTGTGATTGACATCTGTGGTATATTTGGGTTTTACCTACATGGATTACAATAGCATCTGCGCAAAGGGACAAGAATTAAAGTTATTATTCTGTCAAATGTCTAACCTTTGTTTTCTCTGTATCTCAGTTTTACCTTGAACATACAAATAGAACAAGCATTGTGCGTCACTGAAACATATGCAGCCTCCAACACTTGTTAAAGACATCCCTCACTGATCCGTCGCAGCTCCTTATTTTGGAGCCAGGCATTTTGCTAATTGAATGTGACATAATAAGGACATGTTCACAAGTTAGGAAAACTGTGGGAGTACACTGGGGGGAAAAATGGCTGATCCATGTATGTC
Source organism: Oncorhynchus mykiss (assembly GCF_057628025.1). Lineage (NCBI taxonomy): Eukaryota > Metazoa > Chordata > Actinopteri > Salmoniformes > Salmonidae > Oncorhynchus > Oncorhynchus mykiss. The sequence goes on from NC_143031.1 coordinate 17,276,744, forward strand.
ATCAGAGACTGACTGATGTGTTTGTAAAGCCAACGTGTCATGCAAACCGTTTGTGACAGGAATGTCTCAGAAAATACAGATTTTCTACGAGATGTGACAAAACCTAATAAAGTGGTTTACCATTTAGGGGAGAAAGCTGGTGTTTCACGATACTGTGTTTTGGGTCTGTTGTGGGGTGTTGCTATGTGGCAAATGATAAGATCCAACGTTGTTTACACCAAATAGAATGTTGGAAGGATAGTTTGGAGACGGATTTATTCTGAAACCAAGGATTGCTTCATCTATGGAGAAGTATTTCAATGTAGGGAAGTATTTAAATATAGCTTTCTGTTTTCACCATAGTGAAAATATAACGGTTTGATTGAATCTGACTGCTAGTGTCAAACCTTGATAGAGATTTACACATGTTCACACAATGTACAATTTAATTCATAGTGTTGAATGATTGTGACTCATTACAAGGTTGTATTGCCTGGCTAATATGTTAGAAGATACACTTAATTCAATCAAGCCTACATCTGTGATGATGTAAAATAGTAAAATAATCAGGTTCCGTATGGCAATAGCTAATTTTCAATCCTCTTTATCTTTGATTCCTTCCAGTTCTTTGTTACCTGTGACATTGACATCAGTGCTAGCTAGCTGCAAACCAAAACATTGTTGAATGCCATTACACTTATTAAAGGGATTGTTCACCCAAATTACCAAATTACATACTGGTTTCCTTACCCTGTAAGCAGTCTATGGACAAGGGGCTATCCCTTTATTCAGAACATGTTTTTTAAACATTAAATTAAACCAAAACTGTGTTTTGTCATACCCATTACCATTTGTACTAAAATTGACCAAACAAACAAGTTTTTCTACAGCATGGAAGCAGCACTGAACCAAGGCTGCTCCATCTTGGGAATATTGCAAGTCAGACCCTTGTTGTTATGCCTGCACTATCTACTATATTAGTTTCTTCATCTATTTCATGTCGTGAGCAGCAGGTGTCTCCTCATTCATGTTACAGTAAAGGGACACACTGGTGATCCCCTGAGTGTTCACTAGTGAATTAAATCCCCTTTTTGATGTTGCAGAATCTCATCAGGAGACGTACCAAGGCTGCCAAATCTCAGTTTCACAACACACTGCATGAGGATGTTTGTGCTGGGGAGAAGAGGGCTATTAGGCATTCATTTTGCACACAATTTAAACACACTTGCTTTTCACAGACGTCTGCTTTTGAAATGAAAATGGCTGAGTGAGGAGGTATTTTTATTTTGGTTGTGAAACATATTGAGTTGTTAATTTGTTTAATGGTTTGAGGTTAGTAGTTTTGATCAATAATCAATTTGTTGACTTTTACTTAAGGATGTACATGTGACATATTCTGTAGGCAAACTACCTGTACTACACCCAATTTCCCCTATATGACATCATGTTTTTAAACGGTGTGAAACTGGAGGGTACTGCCTGAACTTTTAGTTTTACATTGCCATTGCAAAGCATTTTGCTACGGTGTTCCCTGCTGAACACAACCCAGCTCTAGGATCTGAGTAAAGCTAAATGAAACAATGGATCAAGCCTACCCTGAATTGACTCCTGGACATTAGCCTCTGTTCACACAAAAATAAAGAAAAAGGAGACACAATTTGGCCAAAAAGTATGACTACAGATTCAGTGGAGTATAAGCGTGCAAACTAATTTCTTTAATGGGCTTAAATAGTATTTCTTCATTTCAAATGTCTTTGAGCGATTTTCAAAGCTTTTGTGAAACTAACATGCTCCAGAAAGCCAAAAGGAGGATTAATCTGCTGTAATATAGCCTTATTTATTCTATCTTCTCAATTAGCCAGGACGACAATTGACAAGTAATGATCTACCCTGGATAATTGTATTAGTTACAAAAAGTTACATCTTTGTGGTGGGCCCGGTCTGGCAGCAATATGATAGATGAATGAGGGAGAGAAACAACAGCAGTCAATTACAGCAGTTATAAATAACGTCAAATAATTAAGGCCTTCAGGTAGTCTGGAGGATGGAACGTGGCCAATCAGTTGATAACATGTATCTTTTCAATGTTTTCACTGTGTTCTTATGACTTCGTTTGCTTCCCAAATGGTATCCTATCCCTTATATAGTGCATTACTTTTGACCAGGCCCTTAGGGCTCTGGTTAAAAGTAGTGCACTTTGTTGGTAATTCAGAGAGTGTCTCGCAAGGGAGGCAAAGTTGGCATAGCGTGATAAATTCCATGATTCTATGCTAAATTCAGACTAAAGAATAAGCGTGATGGCTTAAATGGTTTTGAAAAAATAAGATTTCAGGGAGAAGTATCTAACAAAATAACTACATACATTCACTAATTATAAACAATTTACACTACATACTCTTTCAAGGTCTTTCTTCATATTTACTATTTTCTCTATTGAAATAACACATATAGTAACCACATATAGTAACCAAAAAAGTGTTAAACAAATCAAAATACGAGTGATTCTTCAAATAGCCACCCTTTGCCTTGATGACAGCTTTGCACACGCTCAGCATTCTCTCAACCAGCTTCACCTGGAATGTTTTTCCAACAGTCTTGAGGGAGTTCCCACATATGATGAGCACTTACTGGCTGCTTTTCCTTCACTCTGCGGTCCAACTCATCCCAAACCATCTCAATTGGGTTAAGGTCAGGGGATTGTGGAGGCCAGGTCATCTGATGCAGCACTCCATCACTCTCCTTCTTGGTAAAATAGCCCTTACACAGCCTGGAGTTGTGCTGTGTCATTGTCCTGTTGAAACAAATGATAGTCCCACTAAGCCCAAACCAGATGGGATGGTGTATCGGTGTATCAGGGGAAAATACACATGCGGAGATCATCCGTTCACCCACACCACGTCTCACAAAGACACGGCGGTTGGAACCAAAAATCTGGAATTTGGACAGATTTCCACTGGTCTAATGTCCATTGCTCGTGTTTGTTGGGCCAAGCAAGTCTCTTCTTATTATTGGTGTCCTTTAGTAGTGGTTTCTTTGCAGCAATTCGACCATGAAGCCCTGATTCACACAGTCTCCTCTCAACAGTTGATGTTGAGATGTGTCTGTTACTTGAACTCTGTGAAACATTTATTTGGGATGCAATTTCTGAGGATGGTAACTCTGATGAATGTATCCTCTGCAGCAGAGGTAACTCTGGGTCTTCCATTCCTGTGGCGGTCCTCATGAGAGCCAGTTTCATCAGAGCACTTTATGGTTTTTGCGACTGCACTTGAAGTAACTTTAAAACTTTAAAATTTTCCCTATTGACTGACCTTCATGTCTTAAAGTAATGATGGAATTTTGTTTCTCTTTGCTTATTTGAGCTGTTCTTGCCATAATATTGACCCGATTCAGGAAACTAGACGTATGCCGCAAGTCATGACTTCAAAGTAAAGCCGTTTGAATGTAAAATAAAATGTTTTGGGGCATAAATGCCTTCTTGAACATGGGAACTTTCATGTGCCTTAATAACAAACTTGTATGCCATCTGTAAATACGAATGAAATTGTTAAATTACGAACCTTGTTGATTAACCCACCTGTTGTGTTCGTTTTATGTTAATGAATTCTGTCTTCCCAGTTCAAAATGACCGCCCCATTATAACTAATTATAAATCCATAATAATATATATATTATCACCTAATGTTGTGTTGAAGTTTTTTTATCAACTTAAGTTCTTGTGAACATTACAAGTTTTGAACTTCTATTTGCTATTTATGGCCTGTAGGCCTCGTTGACCTGAGCTCATACAACTGGTTTTTGAGTTTAACAAAATAATAATGTACAGATTATTTTGACTATAACAAATACTCAGATGAAACATATTGTGCTATTTATCACAAACTACTTTGTGTCAAAGTTTAACAAGGACTCTCTCCTCCTCACCAGTGTCATGATCAAAGATATGAACAAGAGCCTCTCATACAGTATATCGTTTGGTCATTGTGCTGCCACAGAATGAATTGTGAGCAAGGCCTCAAAAAAGCTTTATATACCAGAGCTGCGAGAAAAGTTATATATATTATTGAAACAATGTTGCAATTGTTTGTGAGAATGCCAACAGGTGTGGTCCTGTGGGGGAAAGATTCTATTGGGGAAAGGTTCCTGTGGGAATTGCCATGGAAGCCAAGAGGGGGAGTGAGGTGTGTGTGTGTGTGCTCAAACACACATGCGTTTGGGGTCTGGGAGAGGAAGTGTGTCCATCTGATGAATTGGCATGTGCCTGAACTCAATTTTATAGGCAGTTTACACAATTTTTAAAACATTACAATACATTCACAGATTTCACAACACACTGTGTGCCCTCAGGCCCCTACTCCACCACTACCACATATCTATAGTACTAAATGCATGTGTATGTGTGTTGCTTCACAGTCCCCGCTGTTCCATAAGGTGTTTTTTATTAAGTTTTTTTCAATCTAATTTACTGCTTGCGTCAGTTACTTGATGTGGAATAGAGTTCCACGTAGTCATGGCTCTATGTAGTACTGTGTGCCTCCCATAGTCTGTTCTTTATCTTGGCCAAGTCGTAATTGTAAATGAGAACTTGTTCTCAGCTTGCCTACCTGGTTAAATAAAGGTGAAATAAAAAATAAATAAAAAATATAATAGGAATTTGGGTACATTTATGGACAGAAATCCTTTTTATTCAACCTTTAAATATACAACAGTTGCTAAGATGGGGAGTAGTCTGTCCATAAAAAAGCACTGCTCTGCATTCTTAACCTCTTGAAACTAGGTTTATTAACTATTTTTATTTTTAGAAAAATAACGTTCCCAAAGTAAATGGCCTATTTCTCAGGACCAGATGCTAGAATATGCATATAATTGACAGCTTAGGATAGAAAACACTAGAAAACATATTGTCTGTGAGTATAACAGAACTCACATTGCAGGCAAAACCCAATCAGGAAGGGCCTCTTATTTTAAAACCGTTGTGTTCCTATGAATCCCTATTGGCCCTATTGGCTGTAAAGCATAATTTCAAAATCTGAGATGACAGGGTGATTAACAAAAGACTAAGCTGTGTTTCGCTATATTTCACTTGTGATTTCATGAATATGAATATTTTCTAGTAATATTGTTTTAATGTTGCGCTATGCTAATTAGTGTAGTTGATGACAATTCTCCCGGATCCGGGATGGGTAGTTCCAAGATTAACAATACTATCAACAAGGCAAATCCTACAGTCCCTGGTTTTGTCTCTCCTGGACTACTGTTCAGTAGTGTGGTCTGTGTGTCTGTTTAAAATACTATCACACAGCTCAAACACCCATGCATACCCCACAAGACAGAGGTCTCTTCACGGTCCCCAAGTCCAGAACAGACTATGGGACGCGCACAGTACTACATAGAGCTATGACTACATGGAACTCTATTCAACATCAAGTAACTGACGCAAGCAGTAGAATCAGATTTAAAAAGCAGGCAAAAATACACCTTATTGGACAGCTGTCACGCCCTGACCATAGTTTGCTTTGTATGTCTATGTGTAGTGTTTGTGTCAGCACGATTGTTCATTAGCGTCACGGTTGTTACTTTGTTGTTTTGTAGTGTTCAGTTGTTCCCATTAAAATGACGAACATTTACCACGCCGCATCTTGGTCCTCCTCTCTATCTCCAGACGACACCCGTGACAGAATCACCCACCACAACCGGACCAAGCGGCGTGGTAACGGGCAGCAGCAGCAGCAGCAGCGGCCAGCATCACAAGACTCCTGGACATGGGAGGAGATTTTAAATGGAGAAGGACCCTGGGCACAGGCTAAGGAATATCGCCGCCCCAAAGCAGAGCTGGAGGCAGCGAAAGCTGAGCGGCGGCGATATGACGAGGCAGCACGGCAGCGCGACAGGTACGAGAGGCTCTAGCAGCAGGCACACGGGGAGTGTGGCTAAGCCAGGTAGCAGACCTGAGCTCACTCCTCGTGCTTATCATAAGCACTGGTCAGGCACCGTGTTATGCGGTTAAGCGCACGGTGTAGCCAGTACGTGCCCATAGCCCGGTGCACTATAGGGCAGCCCCCCAAAAGTGTCATGCGAGTGTGGGCATCCAACCAGGGCGTATGGTGCATGCTCAGCGTGTCTGGTCGCCGTACGTCGTTTTGGTCCAGGGTATCCTGCGCCGGCTCTGCGTGCTGTGTCTCCGGGGCTCTGGGAGGGTGCAGTGCGTCCTATGCCTGCGCTCCGCTCGTGGCGGGCAAATGTGGGAGTGGAGACTAAGGGAGAGGTGCACGTAGTAGGCACTAGATCTCCAGTGCTTACCCACAGCCCGGTTCAACCTGTGCCTGCACTCTGGAGGGTCCGGGCTAGAGTAGTTATCCAGCCTGGGCGAGTGGTGCCAAGGTTGCGCACCAGAGCTCCAGTGCTCCCCCACAGCCCGGGTCTTCAGGTGCCTCCTCCTAACACCAAGCCTACTGGAGGTCTCCCCTCTCCTCCATACAGGTGCTCCCGTCTGTCCAGCGCCACCAGAGTCTCTCGTCTGTCCAGAGCCGCTAGAGTCTCCCGTCTGTCCAGAGCTGCTAGAGTCTCCCGTCTGTCCAGAGCTGCTAGAGTCTCCCGTCTGGCCAGAGCTGCTAGAGTCTCCTGTCTGTCCTGAGCTGCTAGAGCCGCCAGTCTGTCCTGAGCTGCTAGAGCCGCCAGTCTGTCCTGAGCCGTCAGTCAGCCAGGAGCTGCCAGAGCCGCCAGCGAGCCAGGAGCTGCCAGAGCCGCCAGCCAGCCAGGTGCTGCCAGAGCCGCCAGCCAGCTAGGAACTGCCAGAATTGCCGTTCACTCCGGAGCTGCCGGAATCTCCCGCCTGTCCGATGCTGCCGGAGTCTCCTGCCCGATGCTGCCGGAGTCTCCTGCCCATTTGGGACCCATGTCTAGGGTCGCCTGTCCAAGGTTGGTGGCGAGGGTCGCCGCTTTAAAGAGGCCTAGGAGGTCTCAGAAGCGGACTAAGACTATGGTGGAGTGGGGCCAGAGGGCACACACTTAGTGTGTTGTGAGTTCTGTAGTGAATGTATTGTCATGTTTTTAAAATTGTATAACTGCCTTAATTCTGCTAGATCCCAGGAAGAGTATCTGCTGCCTTTGCAGCAGCTAATGGGGATCCATAATAAATACAAATACAAATGTATTTAAACCCAGTTCTGATCAGTGCACATAACCTGTCTCAGTAACTACCTTTGTCATTTCAACCCTCAAAATCAATTTGGTGATGTTGAATCAACATGGAAAACTAATTGGATTTGCAAACAGTCATCAACATAAGGGCATTTAACTTTTAACCTAAATCTAATGACATGGTGAAATGTTTTGTTGATTTCAAGTTGAATTTACGTTAGTTGACAACTCAACCAAATGTAAATCAAAACTAGACATTGAACTGACATTGTGCCCAGTGGGTACATCTGAAAAGCCACTGGAAAAATATGAATCTCTATAGTCAAGCACTTCAAACATAAAAATATGTAAAAAATTATTTGATATTTTGCCTTTACTACTAGAAACACATTCAAAAGGACATTCAGAAATGCCAAAAAAGACATTCAAAAAATGTATCTTAAGGAATAAGGTTTTGAAGTGTCTGTCCTATATCTAGGAGACATATATATTTTGACATACTTTTGTTGGCACAAAACTACCTCCATACATCCATTCACACTTGTGGGGTCATAGAGCAAAACAGAGAACACTGTCATGTTCGTGAGAGTCCCCTTTCTACAGTGGGGTCATATTAGTTTGTAACCCAAAAGGTTTGTACGCTACAGACAGAAGTTGGCACATCAGCTTTAATGACGTCAGACGAGTCCCTTGACACTTGTGGGGGTCGTAAATCAAAATGAAAAACACCATTGCGTTCATGAGAGTCTCATCTTTTCATATATCGGTCATATTAGTAGTACGCCAAACCATTTGGACGCTTCAGATGTTTTTGTGAGAAGACCGATTTTTGGATTGGTCTGACAAATATGCAGAAGGCAGACATAGACGGATGTAATAGATTGAGATGCAGCCCGTGCAACAAAAAAACATACTGTATCTCTAGTTTAAATTGACAGAATTTGATGGGGATTTTTTATTATGTTACTTAGATTGACTCACGTGTGGATTAAGGATTAAGCCAAATACATAACTTTTTTAACAACTAACGAAGAATTGGACTCTGGACCAACAACAATTAAGAAGTAAAGGTTGTTAAGACGTTCACCTACCTAGCCAGCATCATGAATGATAGAAGGCTGGGATTCAATCAAATGGGCGTTGCCGAATTCCTAGTCATTACCATATGTAAACGATCTCCGTTTACATGGTAAAAAGGCACGTTGTCTGTAGTGCAATGTTCAGCTCTGCAACGCGCCTTTCAATGAATCCCGGTCCAACTCTCTCCACTGCTGGAAGGGTTGCATGAGCACTTATGAATGGTCCTGAGCACACCCCAGCCTGACGATTTATTGATTATATCAGTTGCGGTGATTATTACATTTTTTGTCCTGATATTTGCCTCGAAACCATTAAATCTTCATAAAATCTCTCCACCCTGCTTTATGCTTTACCCTGTTGGGATCTCATTTAACAGACAATAGGACAAGCAAGCATGATAAGTATCAATACACTGAATGTCCACCTAAATTAGGCAATTGGTTTCCTTACTTTTTGAAGTAAAGCCAACTTATTTGATTTTACAGTGTATCCAACTGCAATGCAGGAGATCGGCCGTTGACATCAATCGTTGACATCAATCGCATCCACAGTACTTTTGGTTCATTTAAATCTGATCAAGAACAAAAGAAAGCAAACAAACCAGGAGATGACATTAGCACAGGGGAATAGTGCCATAAGCCTTATTTTAATCAGTCCATCTTTAACTGAAGAACTCCTTTGTAGCAGGTGACCTGATTCCCGTCTTGCCTTGAGGTACTCCTTTGCTAATCTTGCAACTCATCAAATTTGATTGCCCTCCACTGATAAAACTCAACATTTCCATTATGGGAATTAAGATTTACAACCTACTATATGTGCTCCCACTAATACGCATATTTTCACAGTCAACCACGTGTCGTCGGCCTACAGTATGACACTGCAGACCAGTGTCCAACTTTGATACTAAAACTTGCCTACCATCTGTGAAAAGACAATGGAGGTATGCGGAAGCATGGAGCAGAGGTAGTGCTGCAGAGACATATTGTCTCCAGTTGCATTGGAGAGGGAACCCATCCTATACTTTTGTGCTGGCTTCCCTCTGCAATCTGTAACCCCCATACCTTCCAACTGTTTAAATGGTATACAAAGAGTTTTCCAAAGAAGTGCATTAACAATGGAAGTTCTTACTTAATGCAGTATGCTGGTGGACTAGGTCAGTGGTCTTGTCAGATGACTCATATCTGATGTTGCTGTAAATTAGACCATTTGTATGGCATCATGGTACTTTAGATGGTACCATGTAGCAGGTGGAGCACCGGCACAAGCACATACCCCATAATATGGTGTCCATTAGGAAAACTGCTGAGACTGAGGCTGTCCTAATATGGACACCGTACCCATACTCTAGTCAGTGTGGTTATAGCTTAAAAGGCATTATCACACTCCTTTTCAATTTTCAACACTCCTGTAAACACTGAAATCTCCACTCAGGACATCTACTGTAAACGATGCCTGAGGAAGGCATGCATCATTATCAAGGACCCCACACACCCCACCCATGAGCTGTTCACTTCCTTACTGTCGGGCAAACAGTATCAGAGTATGAAGTCTGATACCAACAAGACATCAGACTGCTGAACACTTAAACTGGATGGACAACCTGCACGGACTCACCGCACCTTATCACACATGCACTCATTCATGCACAAACCCACACAGATGTACACTCATCCACACACACACACACACACACACACACACACACACATAAACATTCATGCTACACACACATCACAACAGCTGCTACCAGACTCTTATTATGTTTGCTAAACACTTGCCCCCCAATCAAAATCCAATAAAAGTTTTTTGGTCACAAATATATATTTTGGAGTTATTATTGCAGGTGTAGCGTCAATCTCATGTTCCTAGCTCCAGCAGTGCAGTAATACCTAACAATACAAAACAATCCTCCCCTTCCCAAAACATGTGTAAATATTGGGATAATACGTGTTTTACTTTTCTATAATTTCTCTATTTTCGTTCTCTCTGCATTGTTGGGAAGTCCCTGTAGGTAAGCATTTCACTGTTAGTCCAGACCTGTTGTTTACAAAGCATGTGATGAATAAAATTTGATTTGATAATAAAATTGTGCCTTTCTGTATTATACTGAAATATTAATTATATTCTACTGAGCCATTTACTTTATGTTCGTATTCTTATCTTTTCTTATTCCTTATTGCTGTTGCATTTTTTAGAAGAAACCTGCATTTCGAAGCATTTCGTTGGACAGTGGATACCATATGTATCCCATACATACAACTAATTCAACTTTAAACATAAAACTGAAAATGCAAAAACATGACCAGGTTTCAAATGGCCTAATAGTCAAACAAAGTACATTTCTATTTGTGTATCAAATTCATATTTTAATCTTAGAAGTTCTAATTGTCCTAAACTGGAATATTGGACCATTGAGAACTCATTATTGTTTGATGATATTCTAATCCGGAAACGTAATAAAGTTTTGGCAGGTTTTCATCTCCTTTAAACTCTTGTAGTAATAAAGCAATCAAACACATGTAATTAATCCATTAAGAGATGTGTCACAAAAGCTGAATGAGCAAAGGAACATTTATATGCACACTTGGGTGAGTGTATTGAAATTGGTCCAGTTGAGTCCCATCATCAATGAGAAATGTCCTAATGATTGATGAATCACCATCCTCGTCCCTGCTACTGTGCACATGAATAGCAGATGTAGCTTATTTGATGTGTCAACATAACAATGTTGCACAACAGTATAATCTATGGCTGAACCGTCAGGTCAGAGATGCCAAAGGTCGTGAAGGGGTTAAAATGGGCTTCCTTAAATGAGTTTAGCACAAATGTTTTACTCTATTAAAACCCAAAATATGTCTAAAACTATCATGTGTATGTTATGGCGTGTCAGTCCTTGCATCTTAGCTCTGTCTGAATTTGAGAGGGGCTACATTTCCCTAGCCACATCCCTCAAGTTTAATACCAAAACAAGTGGCATGGCAGTCTTTTTGCTGAAACGCGAATTCCAGATGGAAGCTTTAAACGTCTGACATCAGTACTATGATCACTTTTTGTTTCTGTGTCACACCTTGATCTGTTTCACCTGTCCTTGTGCTTGTCTCCACCCCCCTCCAGGTGTCGCCCATCTTCCCCACTTATCCCCTGGGTATTTATACCTGTGTTATCTGTCTGTCTGTGCCAGTTCGTCTTGTTTATTCAAGTCAATCAGCGTTTTTGTCTCAGCTCCTGCCTTCCCACAGTCTCTCTTTTTCTCGTAATCCTGGTTTTGACCCTTGCCTGTCTTGACTCTGAGCCTACCTGCTGTCCTGTGCCTTTGCCCCTACTCTGGATTACCGACCTCTGCCTGACCTGACCCTGGGCCCTACTACTCTAGATTATCAACCCCTGCCTGCCTTGACCTGTTGTTTGCCTGCCCCTGTTGTTGCAATAGATATTGTTACTTTAACACAGTCTGTACTTGGGTCTTACCTGAAACCTGATATCCTGATCATACTGTGGAAACAGACTCACATAGATGTTCTAGGCCATGCACCTGGATTACCCAATGTGATTGAATTCCCTCCCCAGTCTTTAGAGGCTATCAGTTGAAAACAACCTTGTCTTTAATGTCTATTTTAGTTTGATGTTGCATCGTTGCAGAGGGAGAACTACGCAAGGCCACGGTAGTCACTTTAAACTAATGAATATGGATTTTAATTAATTTTTCAATTTCAGTTTGGGGTAATTATATCTCTTTGTAATTATCTATATACACCCTGCTGCTCAGTTCGGATCGCGCCCAACGTGGAGAAGAGGCTTGAATTATTTTTATATGTTTTCTTTAATTTAGTTTTCTGCTCCACTGACAAATTATTGTAGGGGGTGTAAACCCTTTACAAGCTTTGATCGTGTGGTGACGACAATTTTCCGGTACTTAGTCACGGAACTAAGGGAAGTCATGAGCGGTAACACTATTTCCTTTTTGGTCCCAGTAGCTCTCCCGGTGATCAGACAGACAAGAATTAATGTAAAGTTCATTCTCCAGGAGACGGTGAAGGATAAGAGGCAAGTGTATATCACAAAAGCATTCCAAAGGCTTCCCATACACTGGAATAAACTAAACACCAACTTATAGTGTCTTAATAGGGTGTTGGGCCACCACGAGCTAGAACAGCTTCAATGCTTCTTGTTCATTTTGGTTAAGATCTGGTGACTGAGACGGCCATGGCATATGGTTTACATCGTTTCATGCTCATCAAACCATTCAGTGACCACTCGTGCCCTGTGGATGGGGCATTGGCATCCTTTGAGGGCATAGCCATGGGACCCAAATAATGGCAAAAATAATGGCCTGCCCAGCATTTTAATGCATGACCCTAAGCATGATGAGATGTTAATCTCTTTTTTTTTCAATTTTCGCCTAAAATGACATACCCAAAGTATGAAGTAAGAATATGTACAGTGCCTTGCGAAAGTATTCGGCCCCCTTGAACTTTGCGACCTTTTGCCACATTTCAGGCTTCAAACATAAAGATATAAAACTGTATTTTTTTGTGAAGAATCAACAACAAGTGGGACACAATCATGAAGTGGAACGACATTTATTGGATATTTAAAACTTTTTTAACATATCAAAAACTGAAAAATTGGGCGTGCAAAATTATTCAGCCCCTTTACTTTCAGTGCAGCAAACTCTCTCCAGAAGTTCAGTGAGGATCTCTGAATGATCCAATGTTGACCTAAAAGACTAATGATGATAAATACAATCCACCTGTGTGTAATCAAGTCTCCTTATAAATGCACCTGCACTGTGATAGTCTCAAAGGTCCGTTAAAAGCGCAGAGAGCATCATGAAGAACAAGGAACACACCAGGCAGGTCCGAGATACTGTTGTGAAGAAATTTAAAGCCGGATTTGGATACAAAAATATTTCCCAAGCTTTAAACATCCTAAGGAGCACTGTGCAAGCGATAATATTGAAATGGAAGGAGTATCAGACCACTGCAAATCTACCAAGACCTGGCCGTCCCTCTAAACTTTCAGCTCATACAAGGAGAAGACTGATCAGAGATGCAGCCAAGAGGCCCATGATCACTCTGGATGAACTGCAGAGATCTACAGCTGAGGTGGGAGACTCTGTCCATAGGACAACAATCATTCATATATTGCACAAATCTGGCCTTTATGGAAGAGTGGCAAGAAGAAAGCCATTTCTTAAAGATATCCATAAAAAGTGTTGTTTAAAGTTTGCCACAAGCCACCTGGGAGACACACCAAACATGTGGAAGAAGGTGCTCTGGTCAGATGAAACCAAAATGGAACTTTTTGGCAACAATGCAAAACGTTATGTTTGGCGTAAAAGCAACACAGCTGAACACACCATCCCCACTGTCAAACATGGTGGTGGCAGCATCATGGTTTGGGCCTGCTTTTCTTCAGCAGGGACAGGGAAGATGGTTAAAATTGATGGGAAGATGGATGGAGCCAAATACAGGACCATTCTGGAAGAAAACCTGATGGAGTCTGCAAAAGACCTGAGACTGGGACGGAGATTTTGTCTTCCAACAAGACAATGATCCAAAACATAAAGCAAAATCTACAATGGAATGGTTCAAAAATAAACATATCCAGGTGTTAGAATGGCCAAGTCAAAGTCCAGACCTGAATCCAATCGAGAATCTGTGGAAAGAACTGAAAACTGCTGTTCACAAATGCTCTCCATCCAACCTCACTGAGCTCGAGCTGTTTTGCAAGGAGGAATGGGAAAAACTGTCAGTCTCTCGATGTGCAAAACTGATAGAGACATACCCCAAGCGACTTACAGCTGTAATCGCAGCAAAAGGTGGCGCTACAAAGTATTAACTTAAGGGGGCTGAATCATTTTGCACGCCCAATTTTTCAGTTTTTGATTTGTTAAAAAAGTTTGAAATATCCAATAAATGTCGTTCCACTTCATGATTGTGTCCCACTTGTTGTTGATTCTTCACAAAAAAATACAGTTTTATATCTTTATGTTTGAAGACTGAAATGGCAAAAGGTCGCAAAGTTCAAGGGGGCCGAATACTTTCGCAAGGCACTGTATATATATATATATTTTGTAAATTTAAAATGATCTAAATTGGAACAATTTTAACTATATTCATTACATTTTTTTGTCAATTTTATTTGTATTTTATTAGCATTTAAGTATATTAAATAGATTTAAAATAATCTACATTGGGACTCTTTCTCTGTACTAAGTAGACTGAAGCAGAATGAAACGGGTTTTCCTCTAGGATTGTGCCTGTGTTGTGCTCCATCCCGTTTCTTTTTATTTGGAAAAACTCCCCAGTATTTGCTGAAGTCAAGCATACCCATACAATGATGCAGCCACCACAATAGTTGAAAATAAGGCGGATTTACTCAGTGATGTGATGTGTTGGATTTGCCCCAAACATAAGGCTTTGCATTTAGGCCAACACATTTTTTTTTGCAGGATTACTTTAGTGCCTTGTTGTATACAATATGAAGTGTATGTTTTTGAATATTTTTGTCAAATTGTATTATTATTATTAAATAATTATTTTGGAGTTACTACAATGTTTTTGATCCATCCTCAGTTTTCTCCCACAAACAAATTGTGCACCAAATTTGAGAGAAAAATAGTGTGTGTATGGAAAAGTTCTGGGATCTTTTATTTCAGTACATGAAACTTGGGACCGACACACATTACATTTATATTTCTGTTCATTAAATACAGTACCAGTCAAAAGTTTGGACAAACCTACTCATTCAAGTGTTTTTCTGTATTTTTACTATTTTCTGCATTGTAGAATAATAGTGAAGACATCAAAACTATGAAGGAAAACATATGGAATCATGTACAGTAGTAACCAAAAAAGTTTAAAAGAAATCTAAATATATTTATTTGAGATTCTTCAAATTAGCCACCCTTTGCCTTGATGACAGCTTGCACACTTTCGGCATATTCTCAACCAGCTACACCTGGAATGCTTTTCCAACAGTCTTGAAGGAGATCACACATATGCTGAGCATTTGTTGGTTGCTTTTCCTTCACTCTGTGGTCCAGCTCGTCACAACCCATCTCAATTGGGTTGAGGTTGGCTGATTGTGGAGGCCAGGTAATCTGATGCAGCACTCAATCACTCTCCTTCTTGGTCAATTAGCCCTTACACAGCCTGGAGGTGTGTTGTGTCATTTCATAGTTTTGATGTCTTCACTATTATTCAACAACATAGAAAATAATACAAAGAAAGTAAAAACCCTGAATGAGTAGGTGTATCCAAACTTTTGACTGGAACTGTGTAAATATACAGTTGAAGTCGGAAGTTTGCATACACTTAGGTTGGAGTCTTTAAAACTTGTTTTTCAACCACTCCACAAACTTGTTTAACAAACTATAGTTTTGGCAAGTCGGTTAGGACATCTACTTTATGCATGACACAAGTAATTTTTTCAACAATTGTTAACAGACAGATTATTTCACTTATAAATCAGTGCATCACAATTCCAATGGGTCAGAATTATACATACACAAAGTTGACTGTGCCTTTAAACAGCTTGAAAATTCCAGAAAATGATGTCATGGCTTTAGATACTTCTGATTGGCTAATTAACATCATTTGAGTCAATTGGAGGTGTACCTGTGGATGTATTTCAAGGCCTACCTTCAAACTCAGTGCCTCTTTGCTTGACATCATGGGAAAATCAAAATAAATCAGCCAAGACCTCAGAAAGAAAATTGTAGACCTCCACAAGTCTGGTTTATCCTTGGGAGCAATTTCCAAACGCTTGAAGGTACCACATTCATCTGCACAAACAATAGTACGCAAGAATAAACACCATGGGACCACGCAGCCATCATACCGCTCAGGAAGGAGACGCATTCTGTCTCTTAGAGATGAAAGTACCTTGGTGCGAAAAGTGCAAATCAATCCCAGAACAAAAGCAAAGGACCTTGTGAAGATGCTGGAGGAAGCAGGTACAAAAGTATCTATATCCACAGTAAAACAAGTCCTATATCGACATAACCTGAAAGGCCGCTCAACAAGGAAGATGCCACTGCTCCAAAACCGCCATAACAAAGCCAAACTATGGTTTGCAATAGCACATGTGGACAAAGAGTGTACAATTTGGAGAAATGTCCCCTGGTCTGATGAAACAAAAATAGAACTCTTTGGCCATCATGACCACTGTTATGTTTCAAGGAAATAGGGGGAGGCTTGCAAGCTGAAGAACAACAACCCAACCGTGGAGAACGTGTTGTGGTGGTGCTTTGCTGCAGGAGGGACTGGTGGACTTCACACAATAGATGGCATCATGACAAGGTAAAATGATGTGGAAATATTGAAGCAACATCTCAAGACATCAGTCAGGAAGTTAAAGCTTGGTCGCAAATGGACAATGACCCCCAAGCATGGGTCATTGTGGGCAGAACTGTGGGCAGAACTGAAGAAGTGTGTGCGAGCAGGGTGTACGTAAACCTGGCTAAGGTGTATATAAACAGTTGTCATGACTGTCCTGACCAGGTCAGGTTACAGGAGACCACAACCCTACAGATTATCTCTAAACCCCAACAGAGGAGGAGAGATCTAGGGGTCTGAAGATGTGGTGGGTTTTATGACCCCTCACGCCCCTGGTAAATCTCAGGCCACAGACAAATTCCTTTGTCCTGTTACTATGGAGAACCAGCCTCAGAACATTAAACATGACATAAAGGGACTTTGGAACAATGGTTTTCATCAGCCACAATGGTGCTCATGACGATAGATGGAACATGAAAATGTATGTCATTTTTGTTTTGTTATTAAAGGTTAATAGATAACGTTATTACGAAAACATTGTAACGTGAAGAGTTTCCTAGTATATGTTTGATGTTTATACATTGTACGTTGTATGTAAAATATCCAAATCAAAGAGAATGCTTTGGGAAAGATGAAATGTTAAGTTAGTTGTCTAAAATTGGATTGAATCAAATCTAGACCTTGCCTCATTAACTTGGTACGCCCAGAGAATTGCCCTAAAGGCGGTTATGCCCACTTCTGACCCAAGGGTATAAAACCTGTGAGTATAGAATTTACGACAGGACTACGTGACCCCAGCTGCAGCAAGGTCTAAAAAGTCAACAAACCCAGAACGCAACGCAAGTTTGAGGACAAAGAAATCCTTTTCTACCCAAGCTACAGATGAGTAGCTGTGTCTAAGCGGTGAATTCAAGTTGAACCACCTAGCCTCCATCTCCCATCGAATCGTGGTATCTAAAGGGTTTCATTCCTATGCAATGAGCTCTGAGCTACAGAGCTGTCTGTCCTCAGAAGATCCCTTCCAGAGCAAAGGGTGAGGGAACAGACTCCTAAGCCAAAAAGGACACTGACATCGGGAGGACTCTCGGAGAAGTGCGCCGGAGTAGCGCGTCATCGAACAGCTGAAGGCCTACGCAGAAAATCCTCTGAGATCATCCCCACGTAATTACATCATTATATTCTGACCCATAAGAGCGGCAGTTTGGGGCAAGGCTAGGGTTAGAATAGCGTAGCTGACAAATTCACCCAAATGTATATTTCTCTTGTGTACTTTCTGTTTTCTCCCTCTATTTAAATCCTCATCGCGGGTAACACGCGCCATAGTGTGTTGGCCCGTTATACTAAGTTCTAATCAATAGCCTATAATGTGTTTTGTCTATGTGTTTCTTTTACCATCATTTGAGCTTTTTAGTAAATAAATATTCAACTAAGATTGGTGTGGTACAAATTCATTGGTGAGACCCGGGTCCGTGCAGATTCACGGGCTATATGACGTTCAGAACGAGATTGGTAGAGGCAACTGGTTAATAAGCGGCTGTTGTAAAATCGATATTCTGATATTCTTTGAGTTAATTTGGGAAATAGAAACTCAATAAAAACTAGTTTTACCATGGTGCCTCAGATTAATGAGTTAATAATTGCTTGATTCAGATAATCACGCAATTAGACATTTTAATCATTCGATGAACAACAGTCGTCACATTAACTAATACAACGTCACGACACAGTTGAAGTCAGAAGTTTACATACACCTTAGCCAAACACATTTAAACTCAGTTTTTCACAATTCCTGACATGACTCCTAGTAAAAATTCCCTGTTTTAGGTCAGTTAGGATCACCACTTTATTTTAAGAATGTGAAATGTCAGAACAATACCAGAAAGAATGATTTATTTCAACATTTATTTCTTTCATCACTTTGCCAGTGGGTCAGAAGTTTACGTACACTCAATTAGTATTTGATAGCATTGCCTTTAAATTGCATAACTTGGGTCAAACGTTTTGGGTAGCCTTCGACAAGCTTCCCACAATAAGTTGCCTGAATTTTGGTCCATTCCTCCTAACAGAGCTGGTGTAACTGAGTAAGGTTTGTAGTCCTCCTTGCTAGCACATGCTTTTTCAGGTCTGCCCACACATTTCCTATAGGATTGAGGTCAGGGCTTTGTGATGGCCACTCCAATACCTTGACTTTGTTGTCCGTAAGCCATTTTGCAACAACTTTGGAAGTATGCTTGGGGTCATTGTCCATTTGGATGACGCATTTGCGAACAAGCTTTAACTTCCTGACTCATGTCTTGAGATGTTGCTTCAATATTTCCACGTAATTTTCCTTTGTCATGAAGCCATCTACAGTTGGGCAAAAAAGTATTTAGTCAGCCACCAATTGTGCAAGTTCTCCCACTTAAAAAAATGAGAGAGGCCTGTAATTTTCATCATAGGTACACTTCAACTATGACAGACAAAATGAGAAAAAAAATCCAGAAAATCACATTGTAGGATTTTTAATGAATTTATTTGCAAATTATGGTGGAAAATAAATATTTGGTCACCTACAAACAAGCAAGATTTCTGGCTCTCACAGACCTGTAACTTCTTTCTTCTTCTTCCTCTGTCCTCCACTCGTTACCTGTATTAATGGCACCTGTTTGAACTTGTTATCAGTATAAAAGACACCTGTCCACAACCTCAAACAGTCACACTCCAAACTCCACTATGGCCAAGACCAAAGAGCTGTCAAACGACACCAGAAACAAAATTGTAGACCTGCACCAGGCTGGGAAGACTGAATCTGCAATAGGTAAGCAGCTTGGTTTGAAGAAATCAACTGTGGGAGCAATTATTAGGAAATGGAAGACATACAAGACCACTGATCATCTCCCTCGATCTGGGGCTCCATGCAAGATCTCACCCCGTGGGGTCAAAATGATCACAATATATATATATATATACACACTACATAGCCAAAAGTATGTGGACACGCTTCAATTTAGTGGATTTAACTATTTCAGTCACATCTGTTTGCAGTAGAATGGCCTGTACTAAAGAGTTTAGTCACTTTCAATGTGGCACCGTCATAGGATGCCACAATTCCAACAAGTCAGTTCTTCAAAATTCTCCACTGCTAGAGCTGCCCCTGTCAACTGCAAATGCTGTTATTGTGAAGTGGAAACGTCTAGGAGCAACAACGGCTCTGCCGCGAAGTGGTAAGCAACACAAGCTCACAGAATGGGACTGAGTGCTGAAGCGTGTAGCGAGTAAAAATCGTCTGTCCTTGGTTGCAACACTCAGTACCGAGTACCAAACTGCCTCTGGAGGAAATGTCAGCACAAGAACTGTTCAGGCTGGGAGCTTCATGAAATGCATTTCCATGGACGAGTAGCAGCACACAAGCCTCAGATCACCATGCCCAATACCAAGCGTCTGTTGGAGTAGTGTAAAGCTCACTACCATTGGACTCTGGAGATGTGGAAACACGTTCTCTGGAGTGATGAATCATGCTTCACCACCTAGCAGTCCGACTAACAACTCTGGGTTGCGGATGCCAGGAGAACGCTACCTGCCCCAATGCATAGTGCCAACTGTAAAGTTTGATTGAGGAGGAATAATGGTCTGGGGCTGTTTTTCATGGTTTGGGCTAGGCCCCTTAGTTCCAGTGAAGGGATATTAATGCTATAGCATACAATGACATTCTAGATGATATTGTGCTTCGATGTGGAAGAACTTGACTAGCCTGCACAGAGCCCTGACCTCAACCCCATCGAACACCTTTGGAAAGAATTGGAACGCTGACTGCAAGCCAGGACTAATTGCCCAACATCAGTGCCCGACCTCACTAATGCTCTTGTGGCTGAGTGGAAGCAAGTCCCCTCAGCAATGTTCCAACATCTAGTTGAAAGCCTTCCCAGAAGTTATAGAAGCAAAGGGTGGACCATCTCCATATTAATAAAGCCCATGATTTTGTAATAAGATTTTAGACGAGCATGTATTTGGCAATGTATTGTGTGAAGACTGAAGACGTGTGCCAGAGGATGCGACACTACCGCTAGGCCAGTCAGGCCACTAATGCATTACATTTCTGTACTATGTAGGGATTATGGTGCTCTTTAGGATGCATCCATGACATTGAATAGCAAGATAAAAGACTGAATTGGAAAAGCGAGTAAGGTATAGACTTGTTTTGTACTTCAGATTTTGAGATTAGTTTGTGCAGGCAGCTAATGGATGGAATAGCAGATTCAGGAGAATTGCACAAAAGTTCCTGGGGCAAATCGAGGAAAATTTCAAAATGACAAGGTTAATGGGATATCTAAAAAAGTCAGTTTGGAGTAATACAGATTTGATCAAAGAGTTGCAATACTAATGAATGTGCAGACAAACAATCTAGATAGGTTAATGAAATGTTTTACTGTGCCGTGGCGCCTTAAAAATAAAAGCCTCATCTCACAAGTGAAATTGAATAAAAGGCTACATTTTGCTGGAGAAATGTGTCATACCATTGCCTGGTAACAAAGGGATAACAAAAAAGCCAAGAAAGAAGCTGCGCTCCGGAGGGTTGTGTTTCTCTGCAGCTACCAGCAGATCCAAATACCAACAGGTTAAAGGCTAATGCAAAAGTATAGACTCACTCGGGGTAGCCTAAATGAGTTCATTTCAGCATTCGACCCCCCCCAACCCCCCAGTATTATCAACAATCCAGTAAAATTTGGTAGAAAACTCTCTCTCTCTCTTTCACTCTCTCGCTACACACAGTACCAGTCAAAAGTTTGGATACACGTACTCATTTATTTTTTACTATTTTCTACATTGCAGAATAATTGTGAAGACATCAAAACTATGAAATAACACATATGGAATCATGTAGTACCCAAAAAAAAAGAGTTAAACAAATTTAGATTCTTCAAAGTAGCCACCCTTTGCCTTGATGACAACTTTGCAAACTCTTGGCATTCTTTCAACCAGCTTCACCTGGAATGCTTTTCCAACAGTCTTGAAGGAGTTCCCACATATGCTGAGCAATTGTTGGCTGCTTTTCCTTCACTCTGCAGTCCAACTTATCCCAAACCATCTCAATTGGGTTGAGGTTGGGTGATTGTGGAGGCCAGGTCATCTGATGCAGCACTCAATCACTCACCGTCTTGGTAAAATAGCCCGGGTCATTTTCCTGTTGAAAAACAAATGATAGTCCCACTAAGCGCAAACCAGATGGGATGGCATATCGCCATGGTAGCCATGCTGGTTAAGTGTGCCTTGAATTCTAAATAAATCACTGACAGTGTCAGCACCCCCATTTCATCATACCTCCTCCATGCTTCACAGTGGGAACTACACATGTGGCGATCAGCCGTTCACCTACTCTGCATCTCACAAAGATACGGCGGATAGACTCATCACACCAAAAGACAGATTTCCACCGGTCTAATGTCCTTTGCTCATGTTTCTTAGCCCAAGCAAGTCTCTTCTTCTTGTTGGTGTCCTTTTGTAGTGGTTTATTTGCAGAAATTTGAAAATGAAGGCCTGATTCTCACAATCTCCTCTGAACAGCTGATGTTGAAATGTGTCTGTTACTTGAACTCTAAGGTGTAATCTGAGGTGCAGTTGATTGCCGATTTCTGAGGCTGGTAACTCTAACAAACTTCTCCTCTGCAGAAGCGGTAACTCTGGGTCTTCCTTTACTTTGGCGGCCTTCATGAGAGCCAGTTTCATTATAGCGCTTGATGGTTTTTCCGACTGCACTTAGAGAAACTTTCAAAGCTCCTGAAATTTCCCACATTGACTGACTTTCATGTCTTAAAGTAATGATGGACTGTCAATTTCTTTTAGCTTATTTGAGCTGTTCTTGCAATAATATGGACTTTTACCAAATAGGACGATCTTCTGTATACCACCCCTACCTTGTCACAACACAACTGATTGACTCAAATAATCAGAAATTCCAGCAATTCACTTTTAACAAGGCACACCTGTTAATTGAAATGCATTCCAGGTGACTACGTCATGAAGCTGGTTGAGAGAATGCCAAGAGTGTGCAAAGATGTCATCAATGCAAAGGGTGGCTACTTTGAAGAATCTCAAATATAAAATATATTTGGATTTGTTTAACAGTATTTAACAGTCAGTTTTGATGTCTTCACTATTATTCTACAATGTAGAAAAACCCTGGAATGAGTAGGTGTGTCCAAACTTTTGACTGGTACTCTGTTAGGAGTAGATTCTACCATTTATCTCTTGTTTGGTAACAGAAACACTTTAATCAACCAAGGTGTCTCTCTTGTGTGATTGACATGTTCAATGTCTGACTTTCCTTGTTGATGTAACTGACCGGAAACTTAAATAGCCTCCGATGCATTACACAAGTGACAGCCTAAAGTAAACAAACATTTGAGTCACTGCATTGGCAGTGCCCTCCGGGCCACACCGCAGATTGGCTGACATTTTGTTGTGATGGAGGTTTCCTTTTGGATTCTAGCTCCAAGCCTTGAAAATTGGCACTGAGTACAGTACATTTCAGGTTCATATTATCGAACCTTCCTGCTCTTCAACCGCAAGTACTCTGTGTCTCTGACTCAGATGAGGGCAAAGGGGTCTGAAGCAAATACAAATGAAAAATAACAAATCGAGACTTTTATTGAATTTCCAATTGTCTTGTGCCTCCTTTCTTGCAGTACTCAGGGTAAAAACAACCAGAAACAATGTTTTATTTGACCATATATTATGATTTTCACTGAGTATGACATAGGTTGATCATATTTCACACCATGTTGTTATTTGGTCACATGCTTCTCCTCTCAGGGCAGACTAATAGATCCGATGGGGGAATTAAATTATATTAAACTGTTTGGATGCACAAGCTGTGACATCCATCACACACAGGTAATTTCACAGATTGTAAACATAGCCCAGACCGTCTTAGCAGCTCCCGCTGTGCAGTACTTTGACCATCAAGCATGCCCTCTGCATTATAGAGTAGCACAAGCAAGATTGAGTCATGTAATAACATGGTGTCTATCTCCTCAAGCCACACTGCGTCCCACTGTGTATCACAGAAGTGTACTATAATATGCAAGTAGGTAGGCCTATGGCATAGTGTTTTTTATTGTCTTTTTTAATTCACTTTCATTTTCCATAGGTGGACATTACATTAGTAATTGGACTTGAATTATTATGAATCTCTCAAACCAACACAAAAAAAAAAAACATGTACTTTTATTGGAGAATAGAAAGGTAAACATTTGAGTATGTTCACTTAAGCAATACTTGTGGATGAGTTACACTATACCCTGTAGGCAGGTCTGGGTAAGGTTATTAAGCAACCTTTTAGATATAAAAAAAATACAGCTGGGGCATGATGTTTGTGATTAAGCTATTTGACGGCAACATTTACTTACAATGAAACTATGAAACATTTTGTATTGGGATTACATTATGGTGTGGTTGATACAAGCTTTAATAATATCCCAGATATTAATACCTGTATGTTGATCTAGTGATCTAACACAAGCACTTGTCTTTTCTTAGCACTGATTGTTCTGTTAGCGTCTTTATTGAGGAACCTTTTACTTGCAATGACTATGATATGTGGTTGTTTAACCTACTTTAGTTGAATGTATTAACTGTAAGTCACTCTGGATAACTGTTGTGTTACCGACTGAGGAACTACTGTTGAAAGGTATCCTACACTCTGTAATGTTATAACTTAACAAGTCATTTTTGACTGGAACTTCCTCCTCTCATGGACTTTTCATAACTTCTGGGATCTATTAGAAAACATGGAGTATGTTTACAAGGCCATATTGACTTTGGTTACATGGCCCGTGGGCTCACCTTTGTAGTGTCAAGGTCAAAAGGCCAAACCAAACAGCATCATGTTAATATTTTCCGAGCTAAGCTAACCTTGGCGTAAATCATTTCTCAAAGCTACTGTCTGTGATTCAAAAAAGCATAAATGTGGCCCCACCATTTGTTTTGGTATACAATTAAGGGATGGGGCTAAGGAAATATAACCGCACTCAAATGTATAGGCATCGTTCTAGATACCAGGACTGACAGTCCATAACTTCCAAGAGATTGTCCCACCCATATTGTTTCTGTCTGTAAACACTGGCGTAATAAAACCTTTTATATCACAGCATTGTTGAATTCTAGTTTCTGATTGGCTTGAAGGGCATTCTAGAGTTATTTTTCCTGTTTAACCTGGTCTCAGAGCATTTCATATTGTATGTAAATCCCTACACTTTTTAGGATGATATGTGACGTTTGGTAAGGATTACATAAGACAGGTTACATGAGACGAAGGTGGGCGTATAACGCAAACATCTAGCAACCTGAAGATTGCAAGTTTGAATCAACATGGACAACTTTGTCACTTTAGCTAATCAGCAACTTTTCAACTACTTAGTACTTTCTTTCTACTTTGCAACTACTTAGCACGTTAGGTAACTCTTCCCTTAACCCTAGCCTTGACCCTTTAAGCTAACCCTTCACCTAACCCTAACCTTTACCCTTTAACCTAACTCATAAAACTTAACCCTAACATTAACCCTAACCCCTAACCATAACCCCTAGTCTAGCAAATGTTAGTGAGCTAACTAACTTTAGCCACCTAGCTAGAATTCGTAACATATCATACATTTGGCAAATTCGTAACAAATAATACGAAATGGGTGATGGACATCAACAAATTAACTTCTTATGGCTGCAGGGGCAGTATTGAGTAGCTTGGATGAAAGGTGCTGTCACGTTCTGACCATAGTTCTTTTGTGTTTTCCTTGTTTTAATGTTGGTCAGGACGTGAGCTGGGTGGGCATTCTATGTTGTGTGTCTAGTTTGTCCGTTTCTATGTATGGCCTGATATGGTTCTCAATCAGAGGCAGGTGTTAGTCATTGTCTCTGATTGGGAACCATATTTAGGTAGCTTGTTTTGTGTTGGGTTTTGTGGGTGGTTGTTTCCTGTCTCTGTGTTCTCTGCACCAGATAGGACTGTTTCGGGTTTTGCCATGTTTTTTTGTTTTTGTAATTGTGTTCATATTGAGTTTCTCATATTAAAAAACCATGAACTCTAACCACGCTGCATTTTGGTCCTCCTCTCCTTCGACGGAAGAAAGCCGTTACATATGCCCAGAGGTGCCCAGAGTAAACGGCCTGCTCCTCAGTCCCAGTGGCTAATATATGCATATTATTAGTAGTATAGGATAGAAAACACTCTGAAGTTTCTAAAACTGTTTGAATGATGTCTGTGAGTAAAACAGAACTCAAATGGCAGGCAAAAACCTGAGAAGAAATCCAAACAGGAAGTGAGAAATCTGAGGTTGATGGATTTTCAAACCAGGCCCAAATGAATTCACATTGGGATATTGGTTATGTCTTCCTAAGGCTTCCAATAGATGTCAACCGTCTTTAGAAACTTGAATGAGGCTTCTACTGTGATGTGGGGCCGGATGAGAGCTCTTTGAGTCAGTGGTCTGGCAGAGAGCCAGGTCCTGGTCACGCGCATTTCACATGATAGCGACCTGCACTCCATGGCTTTTCTACAGACAATGGAATTCTCCGGTTGGAACATTATTGAAGATTTATGATAAAAACATCCTAAAGATTGATTCTATACTTAGTTTGAAATGTTTCTACGACCTGTAATATAACTTTTTGAAGTTTTCGTCCGACGTTCGGCTGGACCTGCACGAGCGTTTGGATTTGTGTACTAAACGTCCTAACAAAAGTAGCTATTTTGACATAAATAATGGACATTATCGAACAAATCAAACATTTATTGTGGAACTAGGATTCCTATGAGTGCATTCTGATGAAGATCATCAAAGGTAAGGGAATATTTATAATGTTATTTCTGATTTCTGTTGACTCCAACATGGCAGATAAAAAAAAATAATCTAAGCGCTGTTCTCAGATTATTGCATGGTTTGTTTTTTCCGTAAAGTGTTTTTGAAATCTGACACAGCGGTTGCATTAAGGAGAGGTATATCTATATTTCCATGTCTAACAATTGTTTTTTCATCAACATTTATAATGAGTATTTCTGTAAAATGATGTGGCTCTCTGCATTATCACCAGATGTTTTTGGAACTAGTCAACATAACATGCCAATGTATACTGAGATTTTTTTAATATAAATATTAACTTTATCAAACAAAACATACATGTATTGTGTAACATGAAGTCCTATTAGTGTCATCTGACGAAGATCATCAAAGGTTAGTGATTAATTTGATCTCCATTTGTGCTTTTTGTGACTCCTCTCTTTGGCTGGAAAAATGGCTGTGTTTTTCTGTGCTTTCGCTGTAAAGCCTATTTGAAATTGGACACAGTGGTGGCATTAACAACAAGATTACCTTTAAAACGGTATAAAATACAAACATGTTTGAGAAATTTTAATTATGAGATTTCTGTTGTTTTGAATTTGGCGCCCTGCACTTTCACTGGCTGTTGTCATATCGATCCCGTTAACGGGACTGCAGCCCTAAGAAGTTTTAATACATACCATATATGAAACATAGCATATCATACCAAATAGAGTGTCTCGGATTTACCTATAGAATAATACGAAATGATCTGAGACCAGGTTGCTCTGAAATGCACAGCAATAACTAACGACTATGAAGTTCATTCTTACATGTTCTAAGTTAAAGCTGTTTTGAAAGCAAAAGTCAAATTGAAAACAGTATTGGCAGTGTTGAATTCAATTTTCATAAAAGCAAGCTAGGAGGACTGATGGTTTGGCTAGCTAAGCAAGTCTGTTTGTTTGGTTACCAATTCAACTACTGTTACTATCTAGTAAACTTGCTACTTCAGTGGATGTTGAACACACTGTGGTATAAGTGGGATAATCAACTTGGGTCTATGCGTTCTCTGAAAATAATACAACTCTGCAAAAGGTAGGTGCCACAACGTTGCACGTCACAGCACATACCTTCCATGTTGTGCATTGTTTTCCAGAGAATACATATTCCCTTGTTGATTATCCATTACACATTTTAAGTTATGATAAAGAGTAAAAGTTGTGCTAAGCTCATGAGGTACTAATAAATGATTTTCTTAAAAATCCATTGGTAAATAACAACAATTGAAATGACCATCAAACAGCTTTCCAAATTCCAGACTGTAACTTTAACACTGGAAACACTGTTGAAGGGAATCTTACACGCTGTAATGTTATAACTTATAACAAGTTATTTTGGAGTGGAACTTCCTCCTCTCATGGAGTTTTTATATCTGTGATCCATTAGAAAACATAGATCGTGTTTACAAGGCCATATTGACTTTGGTTACATGGCACGTGGGTTCACCTTTTTAGTGTAGTGTCTTGAAGTCAAAAGGCCAAACTAAACAGCCTCATGTTAATATTTCACAAGCTTACCTAACCTTGACGTAAATCATTTCTCAAAGCCGCAATCGGTTTGTTTCTCTTGATTTTGAGAGCAGGTGATGGTGGAAAATATTGTTTTCAAATGGTTTGAGCTTGACATTAATTCAGTAAGGGGATTTGTTTCTGTTAATTATTCATGGGAACTCTTCAACTGGCTACTGTGCAAAGTATCAGTCAGACCTTGGTTCATATACCATTTGAAATCTATTAAATACTTTTCGTGATTTTTTTTTTGTATGCCTGGAGTGCCAGATGGGCGGATTTAGCAGTTTTGTAATTATTCTATTGGTTCCATTGTGCCAGGCAAGCTCAATCAATTTCAGATAGTATTTGAACCCAGGTCTGGTGTCAGTATTGTTAGGAAACCAAGGTTATATATATTATAAAAACAACTGCTTTTTTTATGTAGATGCCTTTATTGGGCATGTTGGGTTTGGGGTAACAGTGAGGCATTTTTAAGTGGGAAAGAGAAAGAGCACATACTGTAATTTTTTATTTAACTAGGCAAGTCATCTTGGTAATTCCTGAATGAAAGAACACACATTCCTTACAAAAAAATCACTCATCTTGAGGCATGTTTTAATGAGAGAAATACTGAATGTGAAGATGCCTATGAATCAAAATGTTAAAATGTTGTAGGCACATTCCCTTTTTAACCTTTCATCCCCCCCCCCCCCGTGTTAATTTTTCTTCCTTTTTCAGAGGTCATGATAAATTGACTTTATATTTTAGCCATGACTCAACTGTCCCTGTTTGAGATATGAACACACACTAAATCTAAATTCAATTCATTGCCCTGGCACTGAGGTCCCATTTGAATAACAGATACCATTTTATACTAACTTCTCCATTTACCACTCCATCAGTACACCACAGATGCAACCTTTTCCCATTTAAATTGGCTATCGATATCTGTAATCTAATCTAATCAAACGCAATACCACTGATAGAAACATTCATCCCTGCATCAGTCATTTCCTCTCGTTCAGTGTTTATAGCAAAAGGCACCCAGGTGGAGAGCAGCAACCATGTCACATACGCAGCTGCGTTGGTGTGAGGAAAGTGTTCCCTTCCTTTCAAACCTAATCTACATAATTTACCTGACTCAGTAGACGTGTTAAATATGGATGCACCTCACATTTACTCAAAACGATCGCGTTTCTCCACAAGCATAAATAAAGTAAAGACCAAAATGAAAGAGATTTCTCTGGCTCCCATCGTGTTATTATTTCATCACTCACGGATGCTGAAGAGGCTGTGTTGTTGGTGAGAGGTATATGGGCTAAATTCACAACACACCAGGCTTTGGTTTTGGATTGACACTGGGTGTAAATGAGTTTCATCTACTCTTTTGTCAGATGTTTGTTGACTTTAGGGCTCTACAACCCTTTTCAAACTACTGAGCTGAGCCGTACTACCAGTTATATTGGTACTGCACTGTTCTGATTACGCATCCAGGATAGTTATTGGAACAGTGCTGGTAAGGACAATGTGAACGGAAAATATCTTGGCCAACACAGTATGGTTCGGGTCAGCACAATAGTGTGAAAAGGGTAGGCTACACAAAAAAATCCCCCATGCCAGGAAGCTGAGGCAGGGAGGAAATTGTCCTCACAGTCCAGTGGTGTCAGACAAGGCTCCCCTTCGAGTCCAGCCCAGCACTCAGCTCATCTGTGTGGAGTGCTGAAGTGGCATCCTCATCCTGAATGCGATCCTCCCCAGTCATCAGGCCTCTAATTGTGACAGCCAGGTGCAAACAGCATGTAATTCTGTTTGTCACCCCTGGCGTCTCCCATTTCCCCACCCCTCCGATTTGGATACGCAATCTGGAACGGAAGCACGGATTTGAAGAAGCTGGAGCCTCAGGTGGTCACAGGTGGAGGCTGGGGAGAGAAGGTAGAAAAACGAGGGGAGAGAGGGTGGAGAGAGGGAAAATAGGTGTTTGTGCGCCGTTGCCCTATTTCCAGTTGTGCTTTTCATGTACCCTGCATCAGAGGAATGCTAAGGCCCAGTCCGGAGGCACGGTGAGGCTTCTGAATCAACACCAGTCACTGTGCTGCTAGCCTTTCCATTACGTTAGCTACCTGCCCTGTAGGAACCTTCAGAGTGCAGAAATTGAAGCTCCTTTATTTGTGATGAACCTTTAGAGCAGGGCTGCCCAATTCTGATCACTTATGGTTTTCATCTTCTCCTTATATTCAGGGACTAATTCAGTCCTGGGACATCAGGAAAGTATATTTAACTACCTGGTAGAAGGAAAAAACAAAAGTGTTTTGGCCCTCCAGCACCAGAATTGGTCAGTCCTGCTTTAGAGCCACTACTGCATGACTGATACAACTAGCCTGGCTAGCATCAAACCGCACGCTAAGCGAGCCTCGGATTTCTTGGAGGCTTTGAGAGATAGAAAGTAGGGCTGTACTGTTTGTGGCCTGCTTTCTCCCCTCCACGCCCGAGGCCTAGTGTGACACACATTAATAAATCAAGACGTAGGGAAAGAGGACACGCACTGAGACAACGGCGCACCAGACGGCGGCAACTTTTGGGGGTTTGCAAAGCTCCAGATACCCGCCGAAATCTCCTCCCCTCTAATTCCCTCTCTGACACACTTTGAGGAATTTATCATGAGATAGCCCCTCCCGGGACAAAGCGGCAACAGTACCAGGTCAGGCTCAAGGTTTTATAAGCAGATTAGGGAGCTGCCTTTGGTAGAGTGCACACTGCCTCCGAGTTGTTATTCTCACTACTTCTAAAAATAAGTCCGCTCCAATGCAATTTCTGCCTACTATCGCGGTCTACTTCAACCCATAGGCCTCTAAGTTCCTCCCTGCAGCTAAACTTAACCTTCCACACTCGTATAATAATGTTTCCAGCAAGCAGACATTCCCTGATAGCAAACAGTTACTAATAAATCTCAAGACTATTAGGGAAATTGAGGGAGAGCTAAGCAGCACATGTTAGGCACTACTGTGCCTCCCTGTTTATTGGTTTTGTACCAGTGCCAGTGTTCTACTCTGACCATATAGCTGAGGAAGCTCTGGGAAGCTCTCAGGATAGGTAAGCACGAAGATGTTGGACAATGCCCGGCCTCCTGTGGGGTTAGAAGTGGGTGCTGAGCCTCAGTGGTGGGCTGGAGCCGCTCCCAGCCTCCCTCGCTATTGTTCTATTGTTGACTTTAATTGGCTCTGTGTTCCCACGCCAGCGATCCCATTCTCTCCTTTCTACCATGTGCTCTGCTCCCGGTGTGTGTGTGTGTGTGTGTGTGTGTGTGTGTGCGTGTGTGTGTGTGTGTGTGTCATTGTCTGGGCAATGTATGTCCCTTCTCAGAGAGCCAGCCAGAATATGTGGCTGACCCCCAGAGCTGAGCAGCCCCAGTCTACATGCCTGTGTACCAGGATTGCTACTGCATTGTTCTTCTGCTTTTATGTTCCATTCGATGAACACATCCTTTAAGCCTACACTAGGTGCGATCTAGAACATAAAAGGGTTATTCGACTGTCCCCAAAGAGGGTTCCACATGGAACCCAAAATAGATGTTTACCTGAAACCAAAAAGGGTTCTACCTGGAACCCAAAATGGTTATTCTATGGGGACAGCCGAAGAACGTTGAGTTTTGCCAGTTGAATGATATATGACGAAATGCTAAAAGGTGCTATATGTAACATTTCCACCTGCATCTAGCAAAAAATGACAATTGCATACCAATTATAACAACAGAATAGAAATCCACCAGAATAAAACCTACTTTTTAGAACTCCAGAATTTGTACGTACGGCTAATTAACATAATTGTACCACGACCAACTTGCTGAATTAGGATCAATAGTCGTTCGCAAGTTTGAGAACATTGGCAAAAACATTAGCCAGACAAAACGTCTTAACACCCTTGGAACTGGTGTTTTCTAGATTATGATATGTTAAAAAAGCAGTAGCTAGACATTTTAGCCGTTTTTAAGCAGTGTCCTTCAAAAACCTATGAAGAAATCTAATTCATGGCTAAAGTGTTACATGTTGCTCCTTTAAAATCCAATTACACAAATGAGTTGTCTAATTCACTTTGGAGTGCTTGAACTCCAAAGTAAGAAATACAAATAGAATACACTACAACCAACCACCAACACAACAGACAATATTGACCTGGTTCATGATAAAAGTTGAATAAAGAGAACAGACATTTGGCACAAAATTAATACATTTAAATATTTCATCTGTGGTGGGGAGGGGATTGATTGTGTGTGTGTGTGTGTGTGTGTTGGGGGGGTAAAGGGGAAACTACACTGAGGGCTCTGTTCGAGAACAGATATAGTTTTTATTAATTGTATTGACTTTTCTATGCAGTTCCCCCGGTCTCTGTCTGCCTTTAATTATTAATTTTGGGGCATTTGTTATTGTATTCGCTGGGAGTCTTCAGCCTTTCCCTCCTCAGCTCCATGGAAATTGAATCTCCCCCCTGGTGGCGCTAAGGCAGGCAGTTCGGTTCTTAATGGATTGAGTGCATATTGAATGCTCCAGTTGCTCCTCGGGGTAGGTGCAGCTTAGCCAAGGAATTAGCCCACTGCAATGAAAGATGAGAGGAGAGAATGTAGCCCGAATATGAAAGCTCCCTCTCTTCCTCTCTCTCTCTCACTCCATCTCTTTCTATCTCCCTCCCTCTCATTGAGCTCGAATAGAAAAACATCCACTCTCTCTCCCTTGCTATTCCTCTCTGTCTATCTCACTCCCTCTCTTCCTCTACTCCTTTCTCTCTCCTCCTCTCCCTGTCTCTTCAAGCCAAAATAGAAAAAGCTCCCTCTCGTCCTATCGCTCCTTGTCTCCTGTTGTCTTTCAAAACATTCAGGTGACCATTTCTCTTAGGCGTGCAGTTTAATTGACTGACAATGATTCTATAGTCTAGAATTTTGCTACATTAAGCATCTCCATGGGAAATGTAGCAGAAGTCATGATATACCTTTCATACATTGATTTATAAATTGAAATCCAGCTCGGCATTATGGGTCTACATCCTAATGCATATATATATATATATATATATATATATATATGTCTGAAGACTCACAGAACCTAATTAATAGATAGAGACACCATGTCAACAGTTCCCTGAATGTCTTCTGGACACGGTACAATGTGCTCGTCATGCTGCTTCTCCTCTCACTTACTCTCCTACTGTTTACAGGCAACGACTTCACTGTGACAAGCCAAGCTTTATGTAATTCTTCAAATTGTATTAAACTCAGTGAATGTACTGCTGATTTTCATGGAAAGCGAGAGCGAGGTTGGAATATTGCTTCTTTCTATCTCTCTGTGTCCGTAAAAACCAATAAATCAAATCAAATATTCATTTTCGTAGGAGACGTCTGTCTGTCTGTCTGTCTGTCTGTCAGTTAGTCTGTCTTTCAGGCAGTCTGTCAGGTGAACTGTCTCCCACCCAGACAGGGCATTGGGAGCACTGCATGGCGAACCCAGAGGAGAGGGAAGAAAATGCATTAGAGAGCTATGGACACACACTCAATATGTGTCAGAGGCTGCAGGACACCTTCTGATGAGAGCAGTATGGAGCGGAGGAGGCCGAAAGCTTGGCTGGAGGGTTCTCTGGAAGAGTGGAAGAAGGAATGGTAGAGGGGAATGAGGGAGGGAAGAGGGGAAGGAGGGAGGAAGGAGAGAGAGGAAATTAAGAGTTGGTGCTGGGAAGAAACAAGCATATGGGTAGGAGACAGATGGACAGGCCCCAAGCCCACAATGCTGTTTGGAGCTAGAAAGGAAGAATGGATTAGAGTAAAAACTTACAGTACAGAAAGAGAGAGGCAGTCATACTTTTAACATGGACGATAGCATGATTTCTGTGCGAAAACTGGTGTCTTGTGTTTGTGCATCTTTGCTTGTTTGTCAGTATGCCTTTGCAGTATGGCTGTCATTAGTTGTCTGAAGACCACTAGTAATTATACCTTTAAATTATCTAAATTACATGTATATGGTCTGAGACAGATTTGGGTGTTAAATATCTCGAGATCTTCAACATGTGAAATCAGAATGGACTATATTCAACCCGTATCCTCAGGGATGAGTGGGTGTAAATGAACTGCTCAGATGGAGATTCCAGGGGTACAGGATATGACACCTGCCATAAATGCTGGAAAGAGTGAAGCTATGTGTACGTGTCCATATTAGGAAGCCTCGGTCTCAGCAGAAGTTACACTACATGACCAAAATTATGTGGATACCTGCTCATCGAACATCTCATTCCAAAATCATGCGCATTAATATGGAGTTGGTCCCCCCTTTGCTGCTATAACTGCCTCCAGTCTTCTGGGAAGGCCATTGCTGTGGGTAGTTGCTTCCATTCAGCCACAAGAGTATTAGTGAGGTTGGGCACTGATGTTTGGTGATTAGGCCTGCCTCATAGTCAGCGTTCCAATTCATCCCAAAGGTTGAGGTCAGGGCTCTGTGCAGGCCAGTCAAGTTCCTCCAAACCGATCTCGACAATCCATTTCTGTATGGACCTCACTTTGTGCATGGGGGCATTGTCATGCTGAAACAGGAAAGGGCCTTCCCCAAACTGCTGACACAAAGTTGGAAGCACAGAATTGTCTAGAATGTCATTGTATGCTGTAGCATTACGATTTCCCTTCACTGGAGCTAAGGGGCCTAGCCCAAACCATGAAAAACAGCCCCAGACCATTATTCCTCCGCCACCAAACTTTACAGTTGACACTGTGCATTTGGGCAAGTAGCGTTCTCCTGACACCCCCCAAACCCAGATTCATCCGTCTGACTGCCGGATGATGAAGCGCGATTCATCATTCCAAAGAACGCATTTCCACTGCGCCAGAGTCCAATGGCGGCGAGCTTTACACCATTCCAGCCGACGCGTGGCATTGCGCAAGTTCATCTTAGGCTTTTGTGCGGCTGCTCGGCCATGTAAACCCATTTCACAAAGCTCCTGATGAACATTTCTTGCGCTGAAATTACTACCAGAGGCAGTTTTGAACTTGGTAGTGAGTGTTGCAACTGAGGATGAACTTTGATGAACTGACTTGTTGGAAAGGTGGCATCCTATGACGGTATCACGTTGAAAGTCACCGTAAGGCATTCTACTGCCAATGTTCGTGTATGGATATTGCATGGTTGTGTGCTCGATTTTATACACCTATCAGCAACGGGTGTGGCTGAAATCGACTCATTTGATGGGGTGTTAAATACTTTTGTGTATATAGTGTATTTTATACTCAGCAGGAGTTGAGGCTGACTTAATATGTACACCATATACAGGTAACTGCCAGAATAAAGGAAACACTTGAGTAAATGAGGGATGCAATGTATATTGAAAGTAGGAGCTTCCACACTAGTGTGGTTCCTGAGTTAATTAACCAATTAACATCCCAAAAATGCCCAGTTGCCCATTATTTATTGAGAAGCCAATTGACATTTACTCCTGTGTGCTGTCGCACCCTCTTGTAACCACTGTGATTATTATTTGACCATGCTGGTCATCTATGAACGTTTGAACATTTTGAAGAATGATCTGGCCTTAGTGTCCATGTGCTCTTAAAATGTGCACCTGGCAAAGCCAGAAGAGGCCTTCCTCTTCCTATGTTCCCTCCTTTATAGGGAGTGCTTCTACATCTGCATTGCTTGCTCTCTGGGGTTTTAGGCTCGGGTTCTGTATTAGCACTTTGTGACAACTGCTGATATAAAAGGGGCTTTATAAATACATTTGATTGAGTGATTGGTTGATTTTGGCTACCATGGCTAGAGATCTCAGTGACTTTGAAAGAGGGATCTCAAATTAGCATAGGGGGTTTAAAGGGTGTGTGTGCAATGGGGCAGAGAGAAAAATGTGCAATTTTATAGCTAATATCAGGCTCTTACACATTTTTCCATGATGCTGAGAGAAAACTTTGCCGTTTTAAAGCTAACTTCTGTTATATAAATATTCATACACATAGCTCATATAAACAAAGACATTCCGTCGTAAGAACACATACACCCAGCCAGAAGACTGACCCCCTCTTCCTTATATAAACACACATCTCATCTCCCTCTAACTGGCCGGTCCCAAGAGCAAAGAACTTTTGCTGTGCACCAATGGGGCCCGCTCTGGCTAGAGCAAGGCCCGCCTCCAACCCTCCGACCAGTCAAGAAGACCGAAACGACAAGACTCCACCTACTTTATTCTATGTATAAAAATGTATGTAACCATTGTATAGGCCTCTTTTTCACCTGGCTCCTTGCCGAGTTATGTGAACTAGGTCCGTGCACGTAAAACTGCGGGACAAGATATCTCTGACTCATTAAAACTGTCTTTCGTTACAACTGAAATCCACTCTGTCCAGCGTCCGTGATTTGGTCTCAACTCTCCAGTATTTGAACACTAACACTTCCTGTAATTCATTAAAAAAAATAATGCATGGCTTATGACGTGTTCATATGCGATCTGGGGGAACGCACCTAACTTTTCCGTCATTGAACCAGGTGTTTGAGTTCAATTCAAATGAAATGTTATTGGTCACATACACATATTTAGCACATATTTTTTGCGGTGCAGAGAAATGCTTGTGTTCATAGCGCCAACAGTGCTGTAATATCTAACAATTCACAACAATACACACAAATCGAAAAGTAAAATAATGGAATTAAGAAATATATAAGAGATGAGCAATGTCGGAGTGACATAGACTAAAATACAGTAAAATAGAATACAGTATATACATATGAAATGAGTAAAGCAGTAGTTGAGAGCACCACCAGTTCAATGGCGGAAGTACGATCAAGAAGCTGAGAACAAAAATGCAACACATCATGTGGTTGGATTTAATCAGCCTTCACCACGTCCTGAAATTACTGAAGGGATAAATAGATTTTTTCCTCCCACGTTCCTTTTGATATTTTCCTCCAATTCCACTGTCTTCTCTTATTAATACAATTATTTTATGGCCAGTGTAGAGAAAATCCATATCTCATCATGTATGTACATTGAGGCATCATCAAAGGTTGATGTGTGTGATTAATGAAGGCTGCATGGCTACGACTCTCCCTCTCGCCGAGTGCAGGGGCAAATTAAGCCGCCTAATGATCTGGTATTAGCCCTTTGCTTTATTTCCAGCCCTTTGCTTTATTTATTTCCAATTATTAATTTATGAATTGCAGTTAATTA
Organism: Oncorhynchus mykiss; assembly: GCF_057628025.1. Taxonomy (NCBI): domain Eukaryota; kingdom Metazoa; phylum Chordata; class Actinopteri; order Salmoniformes; family Salmonidae; genus Oncorhynchus; species Oncorhynchus mykiss. The sequence continues at coordinate 17,313,746 of NC_143031.1, forward strand.
TTGGAAATCTATTATGTGGCGTTTGTACTCAGGTTCGCCAGGAATATTCAGATGGCGATTTAGCCGTGTCTTTAGTTCCCTTCAAGCGCGCTCCAAATAATTCCATTCAATAAACTCTCCTTATGTCTTTATGGAGAAGAGACTGTGGCACTGTGGTTGTCGTCTTTGCGAGCAGAGGTTTCCGTCGCAGCAACTGGTTCTCTCCTTTCTGATTTCATTATGACTCACCCATCTGAATGAATAAAGTGACTATTAGCCAATTGGCGGAGGATCAGCGGGGAGTTGTGTGCGAGATCCGCTGTGATTTTGAAAGGGAATTAAGTCCTGCTGGAAGCCTTGGCATGCGCAATCGCTCCCCCATAGGCCTATTTGATAGAGGTGGCTTCCACTCGCTGGGGAGTTATCTCTGTGGTGGTTCAGGCCGCGGTTAATGCAAATACAATGCCTGTCCCGTTGTTTGGGCCTTTGTGATGCCTGATAGGATATTGTTGTGTTTCGAATGGGACTGAATAATAAAATGGTAATGTAATATATACCCGTTGTGCTCTCCCATCTTTCACCACACAATAGGTGCTATTTAGAAACTAAAAGTTTATTTTTATTATTTGGTTCAAGGTAGAAATGTTTTGGGTTCCATGCAGAACTCTTTCCACGGAGGATTTTACATTGTACTCAAAAGGGATCTACCTGGAACTAAAAAGGGTTATCCTGTGGGGACAGCTGAAGAACCCTTTTGGAACCCTTTTTTTCTAAGAGTGCAGTGGTTGGGACTAAATCTGCCTCTGCGGCCTGGTATACAGTACCAGTCGAACGTTTGGAAACACCTACTCATTCAAGGGATTGTCTTTTTTCTAAATTATACAATAATAGTGAGAACATCAAAGCTATGAAATAACACATAAGGAATCAGGTAGTAACCAAAAAAAGTGTTAAACAAATCAAAATAGCATCCCTTGGCCTTGATGACAGCTTTGCACACTCATGGCGTTGTCTCAGCCAGCTTCAACTAGAATGCTTTTCCAACCGTCTTGAAGGAGTTCCCACATATGCTGAGCACTTGTTGGCTGCTTTTCCTTAACTTTAAGGTCCAACTCATCCCAAATAATCTCAATTGGGTTGAGGTCGGGTGACTGTGGAGGCCAGGTCATTTGATGCAGCACTCCATCACTCTCCTTCTTGGTCAAATAGCCCTTACAAAGCCTGGAGGTGTGTTGGGTCATTGTCCAGAAAAACAAATGAAAGTCCCACTAAGCGCAAACCAGATTGGATGGCGTATCGCTGCAGAATGCTGTGGTAGCCATGCTGGTTAAGTGTGCCTTGAATTCTAAATAAATCACTGACAGTGTCACCAGTAAAGACCCCCACACCATCATACCTCCTCCTCCATGCTTCACGGTGGGAACTACACCTGTGGAGATAATCCGTTCACCTTCTCTGCATCTCACAAAGACACGGCAGTTGGAACCAAAAATCTAAAATTTGTACTCATCTGACCAAAGGACAGATTTCCACCGGTATAATGTCAATTGCGCGTGTTTTTTTGGCCCAAGCAAGTCTCTTCTTCTTATTGGTGTCGTTTAGTAGTGTTTTCTTTGCAGCAATTCGACCATGAAGGCCTGATTCACACAGTCTCCTCTGAACAGTTGATGTTGAGATGTGTCTGTTACTTGAACTCTGCAAAGCATTTATTTGGGCTGCAATTTCTGAGGCTGGTATCTCTAATCAACTTAAAGAGAAATCAGAGGTAACTCTAGGTCTTCCTTTCTTGTGGCGGTCCTCATGAGAGCCAGTTTCATCATAGCACCTCATGGTTTTTGCGACTGCACTTGAAGAAACTTTCAAAGTTCTTAACATTTTCCGGATTGACTGACATTCATGTCTTAAATTAATGATGAACTGTCATTTCCCTTTTCTTATTTAAGCTGTTCTTGCCATAATATGGCAAATAGGGCTATACCACCCCTATCTTGTCACAACCCAACACAACTGATTTGCTCAAATGCATTAAGAAGGAAAGAAATTCCACAAATTAACTTTGAACCTCTTGAAACTAGGGGGCACTATTTTTATTTTTGGAAAAATAACATTCCCAAAGTAAACCGCCTATTTCTCAGGACCAGATGCTAGAATATGCATATAATTGACAGCTTGGGCTAGAAAACACTCTAAAGTTTCCAAAACTGTCAAAATATTGTCTGTGAGTATAACAGAACTGAGATTGCAGGCGAAACCCGGAGGAAAATCCAATAAGGAAGTGCCTCTTATTTTGAAACTGTTGTGTTCCTATAAACCCCTATTGGCCATTGAAAGGGATATCAACCAGATTCCTTTTTCTACGTATTCCCTAAGGTGTCTACAGCATTTTGACGTAGTTTCACGCCTTTATGTTGAAGAATGAGCGTAAACGACTACATATATTGCGTAAGTGGCCAGCTGAGGGCTCTCAGAGTAATTATTCCGCAAAAGACAGAGGTAGTCATTTTTCCTCTCGCTCCTACTGAAAAGCCAATTATTTGAAAAACACCTTGAGGAGTGATTATAAAAAACGTTTTGTCATGTTTCTGTTGATATTATGGATATAATTTTGAAAAAATGTTGGCGTTGTCGTGACCGCTATTTCCGGTGGATTTCTGAACATAACGTGACCAACAAACTGAGGTATTTTGGGTATAAAAATAATCTTTATGGAACAAAAGGAACATTTGCTGTCTAACTGGGAGTCTCGTGAGTGAAAACATCCAAAGCTCATCAAAGGTAAACGGTTAATTTGATTGCTTTTCTGATTTTCGTGACCAAGCTTCCTGCTGCTAGCTGAACATAATGCTATGCTAGGCTATCGATAAACTTACAAACGCTTGTCTTGCTTTGGCTGTAAAGAATAATTTCAAAAGCTGAGATGACCGGGTGATTAACAAAAGGCTAAGCTGTGTTTCACTATATTTCACTTGTGATTTCGTGAATATGAATATTTTCTAGTAATATTTTTGACCGTTGTGCTATGCTAATTAGTGTAGTTGATGACAATTCTCCCGGATCCGGGATGGGTAGTTCCAAGAGGAACAGCTCCCCCCCTACTTTGTGCAATTTCCGCCTGAAGACATACCCAAATCTAACAGCCTGTAGCTCAGGCACAGAACCAAGGATATTCTTGGTACCATTTGAAAGAAAACACTCTGAAGTTTGTGAAAATGTGAATTGAATGTAGGAGAATATAACACAATAGATCTGGTTTAGATAAAACAATGAAAAAAAACATACTTTTTAATTTTAATTTTTGTATCATCATCTTTAAAATGAACAGGATAAAACAAACATTCAGATAGGATGATGGGGACAATTTCACTGACAAATATAAGAGGGCAACAGTACTTGTGCAAAGTTTCAGAATGATAACTTCCAAAATGAGTGTGCTACATGACATTTATCATGAAGTCACCCAGGTGTCCCACACAAGTAGCCCAACTGTACCCAAGTGGCCAAATTGGTGAAGGTATACATTTTGAAACAATCAACTATATACAAAATACCAAAATGGTATTCTAACACACCACCCCAAAAAAATTTAGAAAAAAATGGGGGGAAAAAATGGATTTAAAAACAATTATTGATTAAAAAAAAATATATATATATATATATATATATATATATATATATATATATATATACATACATTTACAAAATAACATGGGTAACTATTTACACACTTTCAATATTTGGAAGACCCTCAGTCCTCTATAAAATCAAATCTATTTATATAGCCCCAGCCTAAAACCCCAAACAGCAAGCAATGCAGGTGTAGAAGCACGGTGGCTAGGAAAAACTCCCTAGAAAGGCAAAAACCTAGGAAGAAACCTAGAGAGGAACCAGGCTATGAGGGGTGGCCAGTCCTCTTCTGGCTGTGCCGGGTGGAGATCACAGTGGTTGTAGAGGGTGCAACAGGACAGCACCCCAAGAGTAAAAATGAACAGTTTAGGGTTCCATAGCAGTTGAAACGGAAACAGCGGCAAGGCCAGGTGGACTGGGGACAGCAAGGAGTCATCATGTCAGGTAGTCCTGACGCATGGTCCTAGGTCCTAAGAGAGAATTAGAGACAGCATACTTAAATTCACACAGGACACCGGATAAGACTCCCATTCGGAGTCAGTGTCACTGTGAAAGAAAATGTTCAGTTAGAATAGTTTCACATATGAGCCCTGTATCAACAGGTATAATAAACAGATATATATAGAGAGTTGAAGGTTGAAGGTTGAATATATTAGGTTGAATATATAATTATATTATTATTACGTGCTAGATCTACTGTCTCTTTGATATTATGATATTTCAGCTAGATCTACTGTCTCTATTATATTATGACAGACCAGCTAGATCTACTGTCTTTATTATATTACAACAGACCAGCTGTATCTACTGTCTCCATTTCACTTTGGCCATTGATGTGGTCCTGCCCTCTTCTCAACAGCCTCAAATAGGCTATTTCATGTGGGGGCGGGTGGGGCAGCAGACACACGCATCTCACATTTCATGACATTACATGTTTATATATTGCTTCTAAAATGTAAAAAAATAAATAATATTTTATATTATTAATTTCAAACAGGGGCATTAGCATGATAAGAATTTACCAGTCCAAAATGATGTCATCTCCCGTTCAAAAAATATTCCTCCACAATCGCTAAATGAATCGTCCTACAACAATCTCTGTCTCACCTTCCCAATCAATTTATTCTAAAATTGAGTGTACATCTGTATATCTAGACTTAGATTTAGCTTTCCCTGACTTAGTCGCCATAATGATTGATATATAAACAGCTGAATCTGCGCTTTCACCAAACAATGCAGTGCGTAATATGTCTTTCTCCTTCCGGTATGAAACTTCAATAGCGAATGACTCACTTTACGCTGTAGCTTACTACATGGGTTGGTCTTGCAACACATAAACATGGCGTATCGCCGTTTAGCTCAGCTCATTTGCTATCTACCCAGCTAGATTTCAAGACGATCAGTGGTCATTGGGTTAAAGACAGTCAATCAACGAAACAGCGGGCAAATCATTGGTGCACACTGATGTCATGACCTGTCTTCAAATCGGTTTCTTTCAGTCAATACGTCCCGCGAAATGGCCCATCATGTTTGATTGTGTTACAAACAAACCAGTTGATTGCAGTGAAACCAAACATGACTGGAAAAGTCACGTTCTGTGTGGGTTATTTACCTGGAATGTGTCGTCGAAAATGGAATGAGACGGAATTCACGACACAAGCGGTTCACAAAATGTTTTGTGTTAGGCTATAGGCAGGGTAGCCTAGTGGTTAGAGCGCTGGACTAGTAACCGGAAGGTTGCAAGTTCAAACCCCCAAGCTGACATGGTACAAATCTGTTGTTCTGCCCCTGAACAGGCAGTTAACCCACTAGGCCGTCATTGAAAATAAGAATTTCTTCTTAACTGACTTGCCTAGTTAAATAAAGTTTTAAAAAAAATAAAAATTGATTTTATCAAACAAAGTATCATTCATTGTGTAACAATGATCATTGGAATTGCAAACAGACGAAGATCGTCAAAGGTAAACAATTTATTTTAATGCAGTTTGTGATTATGTTACGCCTGTGCTGGTTAAAATTGTTTTTTTATGGGGCTCTATGCTCAGATAATCGCAACGTATTCTTTCGCAGTAAATCATTTTTTAAATCTGACAATGCAGTTGGATTAGCAAGATTCTAGGCTTTTGATACATGTGAGACACTTGTATTTTCATGAATGTTTAATATGACTATTTACTGTATGTAGCGATCACCGTATGTTGTGGAATTTCAGCCCGTTAGCGGGTTCCGTGCACAGAGAGGTTAACAAGGCACACCTATTAACTGAAATTCATTCCAGGTGACGACCTCATAAAGCTGGTTGAGAGAATTCCAAGAGTGTGCAAAGCTGTCATCAATGAAAAGGGTTGCTACTTTGAAGAATCTCAAATATAAAACATATTTTCATTTTCTGAACACTTTTTTGGTTACTAGCTGATACCATGTGTTATTTCATAGTTCGGATGTCTTCACTATTATTGTACAATGAAGAAAATATAAAAAATAAATAAAAACCGTTGAATGAGTAGGTGTGTCCAAACATTTGACTGGTACTGTATATGTACATAACTATAATTATGTTGTTCTGTTACACAAGAATAAGTCTGGGATTCTACAGTCTTGTATCTGTTATAGCTCTACTCAACCAAAGCAGGAACTGAACACTCACAACGCTTTTGTTCCCTTGAATGTCTACTTTGTGCTGACAAAGCCAATAAATATTGTCCTGCATATGGTCCGTCTGTCTCAGGTCTCAATCGCATATGGTTTCAGAGGATGTCTGCTATCACAATCATGGCATAACTGCTGATGAAACAAAGTATGCACTACAATCTGCTCTTGAAGACCAATTAGACAACAGGATGATTTTACTTGGTTTCACTTAGCACATCAAGACGGCTTGAAAGGAGATGATGAGGCGCTCTTAATGCATGATATTCTCCACCTGGTTTGAAACATGTTGTTATATCGAAATGCCAGGGGGCAACTCGAAATCGCAATCAGTCACAGAAATGTATGCACCTGCAGACAATTTGGAAGGCGTCTCGAACGCAGGATAAATGTGATCACTGGGGAAATTAGCCTTGCTTAAGTAAATGGGATTAGGGCTGTTCGAGCGTCTTGTAATATTTTTCTCCCGTCTGTGTTAGACTTGTTAGATGTCTGAGAAGGTAAAGGGTCTTATGTTATCATTAGCTTTGCCGGTTGTAGTATCTCATTTGGCTATATTTCTCTAAGAATAGGGTTGTGGGGGGTACATCCGTTGAGTGTTATATTGGGAGGATGAGCAGACGTACAATCACCCATGGTCTATTTATTACATGTCATATAGAATGATTCTAGGAAGAGCTCACATTCATCTTCCTTGGAAAAATTACTGGTTTTGATTACACTCAATGTGTCAAATGTTGGGTAAAAAATATGATGTTGTAGTATATGTATAGTGTTGCCAAAAGAGAGTATATGAAAGTTTGTCTTTGTTTTATTCTCTTTTGCTTTTGCTACATGAGTTCACATTCCATGTTTGTTTGTTATTATGATTTGACACTTAGAATCCCAATTAAATCTCCTTCATTAATATGCTCAAAACCATCCCATGTAACCATCCCAGGCTAGGCTTCAGTATTTGAGTGCCATCTAGTGTTCAACATCCACTTGAAAAGACTGCTCTTCACGACTGCTTCTTTTGCCAGATAACTAGGGCTTTGTCCCAAATGGCACCCTATTCCCTATTATGCACTACTTTGAACCTGAGCACTATATGGGGCTCTGGTCAAAAGTAGTGCATTAAACAGAGGTGGGATTTAAATTTGATCGCCCTGTTGCAGGAGAACTTTCCTGCAATGCAGGAAAAGTTAACTTTCTAGTGTATTTGAGATTTAAAAGGCTTCTGAAGTTGGTAATTTCCTCCTGATTTTCCCTTACGAAAAATGTATCAACCCCTACAAAAATGTCCATTAATTATGTCGTGTCTTTGGACTATCATTAATGTGAAGACCGTTATGTTATCATATCAATTCTCTATGTGTAATTATTACGTGATTAAACTAATCATGTAAACATTTATTAACTAGGAAGTCAGGGAACCATGGGAAAATGCTGTTTAAAGAGTTACTATTTCCAGAATTGAACTCTCTTCGGATATTTTCATATCTTATCGATTACAGTCACCTTATATGTCATATTCTGAATGTCGCAAACTCTAGGATGTCTGCACGAACCCTAGCATAAATGATGAATCAGCAATATACCAATTGGCTTAATTATTTATTTACTAACTAACTCAATAATCACACAGAAGTAAATAAACACACACACAGGATAGGTTATACATTGGTTACTAACATTATACAATGAAAAGTCCCTCGTGGACTAAACTGATATGACGGCTTGGTAGACAATGGAAAGGGGTGGGGACAGATAAAAAGCGGAAAAGGCAGAGAGTGGGTTTCATGTACATACATGTGGAAAATACAACCGTCGTAAATATGGATATTTAGCAACCTAACAATCGCTCATTTGGATTTAGAAATGCAATATATATATATATATATATATATATATGTGGGGCAAAAAAGTATTTAGTCAGCCACCAATTGTGCAAGTTCTCCCACTTAAAAAGATGAGAGGCCTGTAATTTTCATCATAGGTACACTTCAACTTTGAAGTCAACAGACAAAATTAGAGAACAAAATCCAGAAAATCACATTGTAGGATTTTTTATGAATTTATTTCCAAAATATGGTGGAAAATAAGTATTTGGTCAATAACAAAAGTTTCTCAATACTTTGTTATATTCCCTTTGTTGGCAATGACAGAGGTCAAACGTTTTCTGTAAGTCTTCACAAGGTTTTCACACACTGTTGCTGGTATTTTGGCCCATTCCTCCATGCAGATCTCCTCTAGAGCAGTGATGTTTTGGGGCTGTTGCTGGGCAACACGGACTTTCAACTCCCTCCAAAGATTTTCTATGGGGTTGAGATCTGGAGACTGGCTAGGCCACTCCAGGACCTTGAAATGCTTCTTACGAAGCCACTCCTTCTTGCCCGGGCAGTGTGTTTGGGATCAAAGCTGAAAGACCCAGCCACGTTTCATCTTCAATGCCCTTGCAGATGGAAGGAGGTTTTCACTCAAAATCTCACGATACATGGCCCCATTCATTCTTTCCTTTACACGGATCAGTGGTCCTGGTCCCTTTGCAGAAAAACAGCCCCAAAGCATGATGTTTCCACCCCCATGCTTCACAGTAGGTATGGTGTTCTTTGGATGCAACTCAGCATTCTTTGTCCTCCAAACACGACGAGTTGGGTTTTTACCAAAAAGTTATATTTTGGTTTCATCTGACCATATGACATTCTCCCAATCTTCTTCTGGATCATCCAAATGCTCTCTAGCAAACTTCAGACGGGCCTGGACATGTACTGGCTTAAGCAGGGGGACACGACTGGCACTGCAGGATTTGAGTCCCTGGCGGCATAGTGTGTTACTCAATGGTAGGCTTTGTTACTTTGGTCCCAGCTCTCTGCAGGTCATTCACTAGGTCCCCCCGTGTGGTTCTGGGATTTTTGCTCACCGCTCTTGTGATCATTTTGACCCCATGGGGTGAGATCTTGCGTGGAGCCCCAGATCGAGGGAGATTATCAGTGGTCTTGTATGTCTTCCATTTCCTGATAATTGCTCCCACAGTTGATTTCTTCAAACCAAGCTGCTTACGTATTGCAGATTCAGTCTTCCCAGCCTGGTGCAGGTCTACAATTTTGTTTCTGGTGTCCTTTGACAGCTATTTGGTCTTGGCCATAGTGGAGTTTGGAGTGTGTCCAGGTTGTGGACAGGTGTCTTTTATACTCATAACAAGCTCAAACAGGTGCCATTAACTTCTTGCGTCGAGCAATCCCATATCCGGGAGCGTAATCATAGCCTCAAGCTCATTAGCGTAACGCAACGTTAACTATTCATGAAAATCGCAAATGAAATGAAATAAATATATTGTCTCACAAGCTTAGCCTTTTGTTAACAACACTGTCATCTCAGATTTTCAAAATATGCTTTTCAACCATAGCTACACAAGCATTTGTGTAAGAGTATTGATAGCTAGCATAGCATTAAGCCTAGCATTCAGCAGGCAACATTTTCACAAAAACAAGAAAAGCATTAAAATAAAATAATTTACCTTTGAAGAACTTCGGATGTTTTCAATGAGGAGACTCTCAGATAGCAAATGTTCAGTTTTTCCAAAAATATTATTTGTGTAGGAGAAATCGCTCCGTTTTGTTCATCACGTTTGGCTAAGAAAAAAACCTGAAAATTCAGTCATTACAACGCCAAACTTTTTTCCAAATTAACTCCATAATATCGACAAACATGGCAAACGTTGTTTAAAATCAATCCTCAAGGTGTTTTTCACATATCTATTCGATGATAAGTCATTGGTGGTAGTTGGGTTTCTCCTCGGAAGCAAATGGAAAAATGCACGCAGCTGGAGATTACGCAATAATTGCAACGGAGGACACCAAGCGAGGACCTGGTATATGTAGTCTCTTATGGTCAATCTTCCAATGATATGCCTACAAATACGTCACAATGCTGCAGACACCTTGGGGAAACGACAGAAAGTGTAGGCTCATTCCTTGCGCATTCACAGCCATATAAGGAGACATTGGAACACAGCGCCTTCAAAATCTGGGGCATTTCCTGTTTGAAATTTCATCTTGGTTTCGCCTGTAGCATCAGTTCTGTGGCACTCACAGATAATATCTTTGCAGTTTTGGAAACGTCAGAGTTTTCTTTCCAAAGCTGTCAATTATATGCATAGTCGAGCATCTTTTCGTGACAAAATATCTTGTTTAAAACGGGAACGTTTTTATATCCAAAAATTAAGAGCGCACCCTATATCGAAGAAGTTAATACAGGTAACGAGTGGAAGACAGAGGAGCCTCTTAAAGAAGTTACAGGTCTGTGAGAGCCAGAAATCTTGTTTGTAGGTGACCAAATACTTATTTTCCACCATAATTTGCAAATAAATTCATAAAAAATCCTACAATGTGATTTTCTGGAGAAAAATAAAAACATTTTGTCCATTTATAGTTGAAGTGTACCTATGATGAAAATTACAGGCCTCATCTTTTTAAGTAGCAGAACTTGCACAATTGGTGGCTGACTAAATACTTTTTTGCCCCACTGTATCTACTGTACTAAATCCATGTGTATGTATAGTACGTATGTTATCGTGTGTATGTATGTGTCTGTACCAATGCTTGTGTTGCTTCACAGTCCCCACTGTTCCATAAGGTGTTTATCTGTTTTTTAAATCTAATTTTACTGCTTGCGTCAGTTACTTGATGTGGAATAGGGTTCCATGTAGTCATGGCTCTATGTAATACTGTGTACCTCCCATAGTCTGTTCTGGACTTGGGGACTGTGAAGAGACCTCTTGTGGCATGTCTTGTGGGGTATGCATGGGTGTCAGCCAGGAGAGATTGACATGCACCTCTGTGTACATCCAAGGGCCAGCCGTGCTGCCCTGTTCTGAGCCAATTGCAATTTTCCTAAGTCATTTTTTGTGGCAACTGACCACACGACTGAACACTAGACAAGGTGCGACAAAACTAGGGCCTGTAGGACCTGCCTTGTTGATAGTGATGTTAAGAAGGCAGAGCATTGCTTTATTATAGACATACTTCTCCCCATCATAGCTACTACTGCATCAATATGTTTTACCATGACAGTTCACAATCTATGGTTACTCCAAGCAGTTTAGTCATCTCAACTTGCTCAATTTCCGCTGTCATGTGCCTTTTACTGAGAAGTGGCTTCTGTCTGGCCACTCTACCATAAAGGCCTGATTGGTGGTGCTGCAAAGATGGGAGAACCTTCCAGAAGGACAACCATCTCCACAGAGGAACTCTAGGAAGAGTCTTGGTGGTTCCAAACTCCTTCCATTTCAGAATGATGGAGGCCACTGTGTTCTTTGGGATCTTCAATGCTGAAGACATTTTTTGGTACCCTTCCCCAGATCTGTGCCTCGATACAATTCCTTCGACCTCATGGCTTGGTTTTTGCTATGACATGCACTGCCAACTATGGGACCATATATAGACAGGTGTGTGCCTTTCTACATCATGTCCAATCAATTGAATGTACCACAGCTGCTCCAATAAAGTTGTAGAAACATCTCAAGGATGATCAATTGAAACAGGATGCACCTGACCTTAATTTCGAGTGGTATAGCTAAGGGTTTGAATACTTATGTAAAGAAGTTATTTCTGTTTGCAAACATTTCCAAAAACTTGTTTTCACTTCGTCATTATGTTGTATTGTTTGTAGATTGAGAAAAATTATGATTTAATCAATTTTAGAATAAGGCTGTAAAGTAACAACATTTTGAAAAAGTCAAGGGATCTGAATATTTTCAGAATGGACTTTATACTTCCTACATTTTACGGACACTGTATATTTTACATTAGTTCTCTTGTTTTTAGTCTCACCCTTCAACTACCCTCAACCCCTCCCATCTATCTCTGAATACCATCCAGTTCTGCCATATATTTTTAAAAAGTGCTGTAATGTTTCACAAGTTCTGAACATTTCTATTCTCATAGTTTCTACAGATTGCAAATTAAAGATGAACATTTTTACTATTATTATAATATTCATCGATTGTCTATGACTTTTCAAGTCACCCAGCAGTGTTATTTGCAGAGTTAGCCAGGTAAATGTTGCAAATCTTCAGCAAATTCCTGAACCTGCAACAACTGTTTTGGTCCTTAAATTAAACTGGTATACTTTTTTTTATTTACCACAATTTTATTTAATCAATTTTGGTCTTTAATGTAGGGCCAACAGACAAGTTCCTTACTTTCTCCCCCTTCCACTTGCCTCTTCCATTTTTGCAGTAAGGCTGCAATTTTGGATAGAGCAGACTTTTCCATATATTTGTGTTAGCTGCATGTGTGACATAACTCCACCAGTAGTATTTATGATATCATTACAAAATATATATATTTTTTTTTATAATTTTCAAAAATAACTTATCAATTAGTATATTTGAGTTTAACCATAATATTTGTTGTAATATTTGTTCTGTCTTATTTTGGTGGTTTGAAATTGCAACCAGCTTTTTTAGGCTTGTTTTAAAAATAGCGATATTTTTTGCTCAAATCATTTAAAAAACAAGGCATTTGGTGTAGGCAGGGCCATAAGTAAATAGATAAACTTGGATATGACTAAAGAATTAATCAGGGTGATTTTTCCACAAATAGAAAGTTATTTACCTTTCCATGGTACCAAGATCTTATCTATTTTTGCTAACTTTCTATTAAAATGTATTGCAGTGAGAATTTCTTTCTTTCGGGATATGAATACAGATTATGTCTACTTCAACTTTAGACCATTTTATTGGTAAACTACACGGTAATGTAAAAGTTGTATTTTTTAGCGATCCAATACTTAATATGGTACACGTATCATAGTTTGATTGTAATCCAGAGAGATTAGAGAAATTATCTAGATCCTCTGAGGCTGTGCACAGATTCAAATTGCGGATTTAAAAGAACACAAGTCGTCAGCGTACAATGAGACATTTGTTTTTAAGCCTCGGATTTCTAGACGCTTTATCATTGTTAGATACAATTTTAATAGCGAACATTTCGATGACCATAATAAATAGATATGCCGATACTGGACAAGCTTGTTTCACTCCTCTTTACAGTTTAATACTTTCTGAGAAGTAGACATTATTTACTATTTTACAACTGGTTTCATTGCGCCGATAGATAGGGCAGCTGTGCTTCTGTACCCAAGGCAACTTTACAGTATTTTTTAAATTTTTTATGTGTTATATCTTACATTAAGATTTTTTTTGTGTTATTAGAAGCATTTTGCTACACCAGCCATAACATCAGCTAAACACGTGTATGTGACCAATAAAATGTGATTTGATATACACCACCGTTCAAAAGATTGGGGTCACTTAGAAATGTCCTTGTCATCCCGGAGTCGCCTCTTCACTGTTGACGTTGAGACTGGTGTTTTGTGGGTACTATTTAATGAAGCTGCCAGTTGAGGACTTGTGAGGCATCTGTTTCTCAGACTAGACAGTCTAATGTACTTGTCCTCTTGCTCAGTTGTGCACTGGGGCCTCCCACTCCTCTTTCTATTCTGGTTAGAGCCAGTTTGCTCTGTTCTGTGAAAGGAGTAGTACACAGCGTTGTACGAGATCTTCAGTTTCTTGGAAATTTCTCACATGGAATAGCCTTCATTTCTCAGAACAAGAATAGACTGACGAGTTTCAGAAGAAGGTCTTTGTTTCTGGACATTTTCAGCCTGTAATCGAACACACAAATGCTGATGCTCCAGATACTCAACTAGTCTAAAGAAGGACAGTTGTATTGTTTCTTTCATCAGCACAACAGTGTTCAGCTGTGCTAACATAATTGCAAAAGGGTTTTCTAATGATCAATGAGCCTTTTAAAATGATAAACTTGGATTAGCTAACACAACATGCCATTGAAACACAGGAGTGATGGTTGCTGATAGTGGGCCTCTGTTCGCCTATGTAGATATTCCATAAAAAATCTGCCATTTCCAGCTACAATAGTCATTTACAACATTAACAATGTCTACACTGTATTTCTGATCGATTTGACATTATTTTAATGGACATTTTTTTGTTGCTTTTCTTTCAAAAACAAGGACATTTCTAAGTGACCCCAAACTTTTGAACGGTAGTGTACATACACACAGTCACCCCACTACTGCCACACAAACCCCTCTACCCCTCTATCCCCTTCCTCCTATATACCGATCTACACCCCCCCCCCCCCCCCACCCCACCACACACACACACGCACACACACACACGCACACACACACACACACACAAACTCTCTCACTCACTCACACAACCACAAACTCTGATGTTCAACAATTTGTTCCATCCCTGAGCCCAACACAAGAGAAGAGTTGATGTGTGAACGTATATACAGTTGTAGCTGTTTGAGAAGGCATGCCAGATTGAACAGTAATGGGAAGATGTTTTGTCTGATTTCTTTTGATTTTCCCATGATGTCAAGCAAAGAGGCAATGAGTTGGAAAGTAGGCCTTGAAGTACATCCACAGATAAACCTCCAATTGATGTCAATTAGCCTATCAGAAGCTTATAAAGCCATGACATAATTTTCAGGAATTAAAGGCACTATCAACTTAGTGTATGTAAACTTCTGACTCAATGGAATTGTGATAAAGTGAATTATAAGTGAAATGATTTGTCTATAACAATTGTTTGAAAAATGTATTGTGTCATGCACAAAGTAGATGTCCTAACCGACTTGCCAAAACTCTAGTTTGTTAACAAGACATTTGTGGAGTGGTTGAAAAACAAGTTTTAATGACTCCAACCTAAGTGTATGTAAACTTCTGACTTCAACTGTACACCCTCACATACCCACATACTGTGCCTTCTATTTCCCCTGTTTGTAGTGTTTCTATTTATACCTTGTTGATTTCTGGGTAATTTCAGGCTTTTGAGTAATTTTATGTTCCAGTTCCTTGTATTTGGGGTTGTATTATTTCCTTAGTTGTCCCTTCCTTTAATGCTGTCTTATCTTTTTATAAATACTAATTTAAAAAATTGAATACAAATTATTTGACAATATCCCTTAACTTGAATAATAAAGTAAATTGTAGTATCTTTCTCATCACTCATTTCAAGGCTCGCCTTCATCTCATTTAGATCTTCACTGACAAGTTCAAATTCACCCAATTTGTAATTTATTGATTTTAACCGGTCAGTTTCCACTCTTTACCTACATGGGTGGTGATAAGCATAAATCATTGGTGTCTGTCGGAGTTTCATAGTTTTCTTTTGGAGTTTGCTTTCCCTGCTTTTCCATGCTTTCCCTGGTTCCTCTCCAACATGTTTTGGACTTGACTGCGTTCGTAATATATATTTATCAATTAACTTCTCTAGCCTTATGTTTTTTGTGGGTTATTACCCATGAGTAAAAATATCAGTGTAGTGCTACTATTTAGTCAGTTTTAGAGATATTGAATATTACGTTATCTCATGAGGCATTCCGCACTGCCATCTTCAGTCCCCCATCTTCTGTTTACCTCGTCATGCCTTCGTCCTGTGGAGCCAAACTTCCAAATGTTTATATTCATCTCACCTTTTCCACCTTCATGAAAACCAGGGGAATAACTGGACTGGGGAACCGCGGGTAAAGGCAGCCAAGCGGGGGTGGAGCAGCGTTAAAGTATTTGGCCCATTTCTCAAACGCAGGCCGGATAGTTGCAGCAGAGGTAGCATAGCCACTAACCAATTTCCCTCACAGAGGCTCGACCTTTCCGCTGTCTGTGTTTTCTCCCTTTTATTAATGCTGGGAGTTTGTTTGCCTGTGGTGTTGGGAGTGCCGGATCCCCGTGGTGGCACAGGCTCAGGCCTCTCTGCTTGACTGCCATTCTAATTGAAACTGTCTCTCTGCGTGGGCTAGCTGGGTAATGGGAGCCAGTCTGGTGAAGTGGAACCTGGTAGTCCTGACAATAGACCTCCTCTGCCATGGCATTCCTGCAAGGCATCTCAACCTTACATCTCAGCTTTCTTCCCATATCTCTCTCTCTCTCTCTGAATCTTTCTCTTTTTGAATCAATCTCCTAATTTCTCTATCTATCGCTTTCTTTTTTCTATCCCCATCTCATTCTAACTCCATCAATGGAGTTATTCTGATAGGGTGGAGAGGAGCTGGCATAGCAACAGTAAATCTCGTTGCCCAGGACAACCTGAGGATGAAGTTCACCAGTTGGCAATGTGTTTTCATTGTTCCTCCAAATTTGACCATGACTAGCAGAAATGCTATGTGTTTTAGCCGGTAGACAAAGCGGAATAGTGTTAGCTGTGAAGATCTAACAATAGGTGTTTTATTCAGCCTAATCATTTTCATTATGTTCATTATAAAGTTTCCTTTCCAAGGCGGGATACAATAGTACACCCCGGCTACTGTTAATGTCTTTAATATTTGAATTAGATTTCCTGTAAGCTCCCGGAGGTAGTTATTTTCACAAAGAAAATGTAATTGGTTTCAGTGTGATTCACGGTATTGTGTTGGGTTTCAAAGTGATCTTTCACAACAAAAGCATTAGGGCAAAGATGACATGCGGTGAATGGCATAAGAAACCTTTCTTAAATGTTACCTGGCATGCTCTGTTCCAATGCAAAAAGGCCCCTTAAAAAGATTGTCCGGGCTACATTGTTCGGTCTACTTCCTCTTGGTACAATTGCAGTTGACAAAAGCCATTTCGGTTGGTTTCACTCCACGTTGTTGGACGCACTGGGACGTTTCTGTTTCGCGAGTTGAAATCAGAACCACTTAAGTGTGTGAAAACCATTTATGTAGGCCTTAACCCAATTCTTAACTATGGTGAACATATTAGGACAGCATCAGTCTCAGGCTGTCCTAATATAGACACCACACATAAATAACATCGCTCACTTCATATAGACACCTCATGTCTTAGGTGTTGATCACTCAGCACCTGTGCTCGGTGTAATGAAGATTAGTGAGCTGCAGTGGTGACCTTTGCAAGAAGCCAATTAGTCCCAATTATAGTACATTATAATGTCTCCCTGGTGGATATCTGGTTCCTATGCCTCCTGACAGAACTATTGGCTTATATATGCTCTTATTTAGCTGACTGGCTCCCCCTGGGAATGACAGGTAGGCAGTCGAGGATGATGGGAATGGTAGGGGAGGATGGGAGAGAGGGGGGTAGAGTGAGGATAAAGAAATTGGAAGAAGAAACAGAGGGGTGAGTGAGAGTAGACAGAGAGAGAAAAAGAGGGAGAACAATTAGAGATGCAGCCTTCTAGTCCAGCGCTGGAGGGCTAGTACCCTCTGAGTGGACTAATCTTATCCATATTCATGTGTTTGGAGTTATATCTGTGCCTAGGACAGCAGACAGGTAGCCGCAAAGACACCGCTTATCAGCCATCTCACACTCAGGGAAAAGCAGCTGGGATCTGTTCAACATCGACTTACGTGTGTGTGTGTGTGTGCGTGCGTGTGCAAACATGAATGACATTCAGCAAAGGAGATTTGATCATTTTGAAAACTTTCTGCTTGTGGGTCTGAATGTTACAAGGTGTGGTTATATGTGCTATGGACACATTCAGACTGAGACACTTTATAGCCTACTGGTTAGAGCATTGGCACAGTAACTGAAAGGTTGCTTGTTTGAATCCCCGAGCCGGCAAGGTGGAAAAATCAGCCGTTCTCCCCTTGAGCAAGACAGTTAACCCCAAAAACAGCTGCTCCCAGGTCGCAGATGACGTCGAAGTAGGCAGCCCCATCACACTTCTCTGATTCAGAGGACTTGGGTAAAATGCGGAAGACACAATTTGGTTGAATGCATTCAGTAGCGCAACTGACTAGGTGTTCCCTAAGATAATATGTGACTTTTGCATATTGAGTAAATTCATTCAACATCAGGAAAAAACGGGCTTTGAGGATATATCCATGAAATAAAAAATGTATATCATTCATACACACTATATTTTAAAATGCTGCAGGATACACAGTAATCTATGCAAATATGAAATAGCCACTTGTATCCATTTGAGAAAGAAACTGCTCAGAGGTTTAATGTAAATTTAGAGAAAAATTCCTAATCTTACTCAACTTTTCATTCTCTCAAGAGTTTTCAGCAATGCTCACAGCAAATGAGGATGGATTTCTACAGTTGAAGTCGGTTGAAGTCGGAGGTTCACGCCAAATACATTTAAACTCAGTTTTTCACAATTCCAGACATTTAATCCAAGTAACAATTCCCTGTTTTAGGTCAGTTAGGATCACCACTTTATTTTAAGAATGTGAAATGTCAGAATAGTAGAGGCAATGATTTATTTCAGCTTTTATTTCTTTCATCACATTCCCAGTGGGTCAGAAGTCTACATACACTCAATTAGTATTTACACAAGCTTCCCACAATAAGTTGGGTGAATTTTGGCTCATTCCTCCTGACAGAGCTGGTGTAACTGAGTCAGGTTTGTAGGCCTCCTTGCTCGCACACGCTTTTTCAGTTCTGCCCACACATTTTCTATGGGACTGAGGTCACGGCTTTGTGATGGCCACTCTAATACCTTGACTTTGTTGTCCTTAAGCCATTTTGCCACAAATTTGGAAGTATGCTTAGTGTCATTGTCCATTTGGAAGACCCATTTGCGACCTAGCTTTAACTTCCTGACTGATGTTTTGAGATGTTGCTTCAATATGTCCACATCCCTCATGATGCCATCTCTTTTGACACGTGCACCAGTCCCTCCTGCAGCAAAGCACACCCACAACATGAGATGGTGTTCTTCGGCTTGCAAGCCTCCACCTTTTCCTCCAAACATAATAGCCATTATTGCCAAACAGTTATATTTTTGTTTCATCAGACCAGTGGACATTTCTCCAAAAAGTATGATCTTTGTCCCCATGTACAGTTGCAAACCGTAGTCTGGCATTGTTATGGTGGTTTTGGAGCAGTGTCTTCTTCCTTGCTGAGTGGCCATTCAGGTTATATCGATATAGGACTGTGGATATAGATACTTTTGTACCTGTTTCCGCGTGGTCCAATGGTGCTTATACTTGTGTACTATTGTTTGTACAGATGAACGTGGTACCTTCAGGCGTTTGGAAATTGCTCCCAAGGATGAACCGGAGGTCTACAATTTTTTTTCTGAGGTCTTGGCTGATTTCTTCTGATTTTCCCATGATGTCAAGCAAAGAGGCAATGAGTTGGAAGGTAGGCTTTGAAATACATCCACAGGTACACCTCCAATTGACTCAAATGATGTCAATTAGCCTGTCAGAGCTTATAAAGCCATGACATCATTTTCTGGGATTTTCCAAGCTGTTTATGTGTATGTAATCTTCTGACCCACTGGAATTGTGAGACAGTGAATTATAAGTTAAATAATGTCTGCAAACAACTGTTGGAAAAATTACTTGTGTAATGCACAAGTAGATGTCCTAAACGACTTACCAAAACTATAGTTTGTTAACAAGAAACTTGTGGATTGGTTGAAAAAATTAGTTTGAATGACTCCAACCTAAGTGTATGTAAACTTCTGACTTCAACTGTATAACCCTCAATAGGACATTGTTCTTTGATCCAAATGAGATTTCCTATTTCAATTGTTGCACTGTTAACTCAATTACTTAAATGTAATGTAACTCATGGAATGATATCAATGGGAGATTTGCGCAAAAAAAACCTGTTATGCGTACAGATTGCAAGTCAGAATTCTACCCAACACCTTATTTCAAAGGTCGATAACACTTTCACTTTGGTGAATTCAAACATTTTAGTAAAACATCTGGTAGAAACAGGGAAGCTCAGAAAGGCAAAAAAGTATTTAGTCAGCCACCAATTGTGCAAGTTCTCCACCTTAAAAAGATGAGAGGCCTGTAATTTTCATCATAGGTACACTTCAACTATGACAGACAAAATTAGGAAAAAAATCCAGAAAATCACATTGTGGGATTTTTAATTAATTTTTTTGCAAATTATGGTGGAAAATAATATTTGGTCAATAACAAGTTTCTCAATACTTTGTCATTGCCAACAAAGGGTATATAACAGAGGTCAAACGTTTTCTGTAAGTCTTCACAAGGTTTTCACATACCTTTGCTGGTATTTTGGCCCATTCCTCCATGCAGATCTCCTCTAGAGCAGTGATGTTTTGGGGCTGTTGCTGGGCAACACGGACTTTCAACTCCCTCCAAAGATTTTCTATGGGGTTGAGATCTGGAGACTGGCTAGGCCACTCCAGGACCGTGAAATGCTTCTTACGAAGCCACTCCTTCGTTTCCCGGGCGGTGTGTTTGGGATCATTGTCATGCTGAAAGACCCAGCCACGTTTCATCTTTAATGCCCTTGCTGATAGAAGGAGGTTTTCACTCAAAATCTCACAATACATGGCCCCATTCATTCTTTCCTTTGCACGGATCTGTCGTCCTGGTCCCTTTGCAGAAAAACAACCCCAAAGCATGATGTTTCCACCCCCATGCTTCACAGTAGGTATGGTGTTCTTTGGATGCAACTCAGCATTCTTTGTCCTCCAAACACGACGAGTTGAGTTTTTACAAAAGTTCTATTTTGGTTTCATCGGACCATATGACATTCTCCCAATCTTCTGGAACATTCAAATGCTCTCTAGCAAACTTCAGACGGGCCTGGACATGTACTGGCTTAAGCAGGGGGACACGACTGGCACTACAGGATTTGAGTCCCTGGCGGCATAGTGTGTTACTCAATGGTAGGCTTTGTTACTTTAGTCCCAGCTCTTTGCAGGTCATTCACTAGGTCCCCCCGTGTGGTTCTGGGACTTTTGCTCACCGTTCTTGTTATCATTTTGACCCCACGGGGTGAGATCTTGCGTGGAGCCCCAGATCGAGGGAGATTATCAGTGGTCTTGTATGTCTTCCATTTCCTAATAATTGCTCTGACAGTTGATTTCTTCAAACCAAGCTGCTTACCTATTGCAGATTCAGTCTTCACAGCCTGGTGCAGGTCTACATTGACAGCTCTTTGGTCTTGGCCATAGTGGAGTTTGGAGTGTGACTGTTTGAGGTTGTGGACAGGTGTCTTTTTATACTGATAACAAGTTCAAACAGGTGCCATTAATACAGGTAACGAGTGGAGGACAGAGAAGCCTCTTAAAGAAGAAGTTACAGGTCTGTGAGAGCCAGAAATCTTGCTTGTTTGTAGGTGACCAAATACTTATTTTCCACCATAATTTGCTAATAAATTCATAAAAAATCCTACAATGTGATTTTCTGGATTTTTTTTCTCATTTTGTCTGTCATAGTTGAAGTGTACCTATGATGAAAATTACAGGCCTCTCTCATCTTTTTAAGTGGGAGAACTTGCACAATTGGTGGCTGACTAAATACTTTTTTGCCCCACTGTAAAGCTGTCCCAACAACAGAGCTTTCTTTTCAGCACCATGGAGTGAATCCTTACCACCGCTACACCTGGCTATCAGCGGAGCCTTGTCTGGCAGCGAAACAGTTCATTCAGCCACATTTACTGCATTTAAAAAAAACATAGCTGATATGGCTGACTTGCTTAAAATGGCCGTGCTTCCAACCGATTGTGTTTTTTTGTTTGTTTATCTGCATTGCTTGTTTTTTACTTATTTCGTACATAATGTTGCCGCTACCGTCTCTTATGACCAAAAATAACTTCTGGACATCAGGACTGCGATTACTCATCAGGACCGGCAGAATCCTTTTTTTCCTTTTAACAAGTCTGACGCGAACGATATACTGTTTCTCGGGAAGAGGCCCAGATCCCCGTGATTTGCGTCGTGGGGAGGTCGGAGAAAAAGGGTCCGGAGGGCATGCAAAACTGTAATATCTCATGCTTCACGGAGTCGTGGCTGAACAACGACACTATCAACATACAGCTGGCTGGTTATACACTGCACCGGCAGGATAGAACAGCGGCGTCTGGTAAGACAAGGGGTGGCGGACTAGGTATTTTTGTAAATAACAGCTGGTGCACAATATCTAAGGAAGTCTCGAGCTATTGCTTGCCTGAGGTAGAGATGCTCATGATAAGCTGTAGACCACAATATCTACCTAGAGAGTTTTCATCTGTATTTTTCGTAGCTGTTTTACATACCACCACAGTCAGAGGCTGGCACTAAGAGAGCATTGAATGAACTGTATTCCGCCATAAGCAAACAAGAAAACACTCACCCAGAGGCGGCGCTCCTAGTAGCCGAAGACCTTAATGCAGGGAAACTTAAAACCGTTTTACCAAATTTCTATCAGCATGTTAAATGTGCAACCAAAGAGAAAACAACTCTGGACCACAACTCAACACACAGAGACGCATACAAAGTTCTCCCTCGCCCTCCATTTGGCAAATCTGACCATAATTCTATCTAATTACAAGCTAAAATGAAAGCAGGAAGCACCCGTGACTAGATCAATACAAAAGTGGTCAGGTGAAGCAGATGCTAAGCTACAAGACTGTTTTGCTAGCACAGACTGGAATATGTTCCGGGAATTCTCCGATGGCATTGAGGAGTTCACCACGTCAGTCACTGTACTGGTACCCCACTATTGTTATTTTACTGCTGCTCTTTAATTACTTGTTACTTTTATTTCTTATTCTTATCTGTATTTTTTTATACTGCATTGTTAGTTAGGGGCTCATAAGTAAGCATTTCACTGTAAGGTCTCCTGTTGTATTCGGTGCATGTGACTAATACAATTTGATTTGCTTAAACAAATGTGGTCTCTACTAACAACTGCGTTGTACAAACTATGGCATAAGGGAACAATAAGAAGCAATTCGTAGTTTTGATTAAGACATTAATGAGCGAGCTAAGATGGACATAGTCAATATAACTATTTGTTCAGCACTTTTGAAATGTACAGAATTCAGAACATCGGCCGTTCTTACAGTATTCTCCCTGTACACCAAGTCAGAACTGTAAGATAAATAAAGGGGGGCATATAAGCAGACAATGAAAGCTATTACAATATTTGATTATGATATTTTTCAAAACAGGCTATAGGCTACATGTGCACCACCAAGTCAGAACAGTAGGCTAAGTTATAGATGGAAAGGGACCAAATTATTAGGGTGAGGCACATGGGCTATTAACAGCTTATTACACAACATACACATTACTTTCTTAGCTACAGATTACATATCTCCCTGTCATATTGCATCGTTAATGCAGCAGCATACAATACAATTTGGACTCACCTTGTTGTGCTGTGCTCACTTGAACAGAAAAGTGGCATGGCGGTCGTTCTTGTGGGCAAATTTTGTCATCAAAGTCTTGCATTCTCTGGATTCATGGTGCTTTCAAGACAACTGGGAACTTTGAAAAAAACAAGGTTGAATGATGAAGTCAGTGATCTTCAGGTCGGAGCTCTAGAAAGAGGCCTGAGATTCCGAGTTGGATGACCGCTCAAAGCGTATTTTCCCAGTCTGAGCTTGTTTTTTTCTGAGTTCCCAGTTGTCTTGAACGCAATAAAGTCTGGGATTTACTATTTTCGAGTTGCCACTTGGTTTGAACGCGGCAGAAGTCATGCTGGATTGACAGCATGGCCAATATATTCAACATTTTCTGGCCCATCGTGTTGCGTGTGAATGTTTCTCCTTTTAAGCTTGGAAAAGAGACCCTTAAACCCAGACTTGGACCACACACCCTCTCCCTCGAATAGCAGGCAGGGGAAGCAAAATAGTGATTGTTCTTCAACGCTTGCAGTTAGCCACTGATTCCTTCCAAATCACTGATTGTTGAATTTGTGATTTCCAACTTGTTGTGTAATGTTTTTGTCCAATGGTCGATGAGCACCATTACATTTATCTATAATTTATCTTCATATGTCAATGTTTGAAAAGGATTTGCCAGTAGACTGTCGACCTCATTCATGATAATGACTGCTTGTTTAGCTTGCTAGCTAAGATTTTGAAAGTATGATGTTGACATGATCAGTCCAATCAAAGCTACAACAGATATAACGTGATTTGGTGTAATTTTATCTGTGGCCAATGACCTTGAGCCTTTTTGAATGGGCACTTCTTATGTAAATCTATGGCAGCACCCAAGGGGCTTGACTATTCGAGCTCTCCCTGTAGATTGTTTGATGATATAGTGTCCCCATGAGTAACAGAAAACTGAGCCAATCACAGCACAACTAGAGAACATTACCAAACCCTACGCTTTGTATTTTCCACTGGCTGCACCACCACAAAAGAAAGCACTGAGGTAGGCTGAAACACCTGCATTTTGGAGCTGCGTTACCCAAGAAAGCAAAAATGAGCCCATGTTTGTATGTGGCTTTATTAACAATGTTTTTTCCTACATTGTTGGCAAACTGATATGTGACACCTATTAATGCCCAAATAACAGGCAAAACACGCAAAAGTATACATTTTTTTGCCCACCTGCCTTGAATGAGGGGTCATAAATGTACTTCACTGGTCACAAATTGTGAGCAAGCTAGGTACAGTGCCTCCTAAAGACATACAAATATGGTGGGCTGGGCTATCAGCTGATCATGATGATTGATGTACATCTTTTTACTGATTGTGATTTATCTTCAATGCGCTTAAATAATAACTCCATAATACAATATAATTTTATAACTCAAGATATCTGGCTTGCTGGTTAGTGGCTTGTGTGGATATGTTAGAGTCTAGACTACCTGTCTTGCTGATACCGACTGAGGAAAGGATGGAGTTGGGTTGGAGGGAGAGTCTCGTAGATGCAGCCGCTCCTCTCCGTCTTTCTGCCTCTCTCTCTCTCTGCTGCGTGTATTTGCTAACCAGAACATTGATGATGTAAATCAAGTGTAAATCAAATGGTATGTTGCTGTGGTAGTACTGTTGATATTTAAACTTGGTAGCTTGCTACACAAACTCGACCGGTGACCGCAGCTCAGGGCATGCATGTTTGGATACCGGGCACGCGCAATCTCCGTAAAAGGCAGACTGGGAAAAAAGGCACAACCCGCCGTGTGCGAGCTCGGTACAGCGTAGACCACCGGACAGGGTAGGAGTGGGGTTGAGAATTTGACGTCATCAAGACAAAGTGGGGGTTCGGAACAACAAAGACTTTTAGAAACTATTTAAACATCTTTAATTTCCCACATTGTGTTGTGTTACAGCCTGAATTAAAAATGTATTCAATTGATATGTTGGGCCTACACACAATACCCCATTATCTCAAAGCAGAATTATGTTTTTAGAAAAAAAAATAAAAAAATTAAAAGCTACATGTCTTGAGTCAATAAGTATTCAACCCCTTTGTTATGGCAACCCTCACAAGTACAATTTTGCCAAACAAGTCACATAATAAATTGCATGGACTCTGTGTGCAATAATAGCGTTTAACATGATTTTTGAATGACTTCTTCATCTCTGTACCTCACACATACAATTATCTGTAAGGTCCCTCAGTCTAGCAGTGAATTTCAAACAGATTCAACCACAAAGACCTGGGAGGTTTTACAATGCCTCACAAAGAAGGGGACCTATTGGTAGATGGGTAAAAAAAACAGACATTGAATATATATCCCTTTGAACATGGTGAAGTTATTAATTACACTTTGGATGGTGTATCAATACACCCAGTCACTACAAAGATACAGGCATCGTTCCTAACTCACTTACCTGAGAGGAAGGAAACAGTTCAGGGATATCACCATGAGTCCACTGGTGACTTTAAAACAGTTACAGAGTTGAATTGCTGTAATAGGAGAACTGAGGATGGATCAACAACATTGTAGTTACTCCACAATACTAACCTAAATGACAGAATGAAAAGAAAGAAGCTTGTACAATAAAAACATATTTCAAGACATGGATGATGTTTACAATAAGGCACTAAAGTATAACTGCAAAAAAATTGGCAGTGAAATTAGTTGTATGCGTTATGTTTAGGCCAAATTCAACACATCGCTGAGTACAACTTCATATTTTCAAGCATGGTGGTGGCTGCATCATGTTATGGGTATGCTTGTCATCGGCAAGGACTAGTGATTTTTTGTTGTTGATAAAAATAAACAGAATAGAGCTAAGCACAGGCAAAATCCTAGAGGAAAATCTGGTTCAGTCTTTCCAGCAAATCAAATTTATTTATATAGCCCTTTGTACATCAGCTGATATCTCAAAGTGCTGTACAGAAACCCAGCCTAAAACCCCAAACAGCAAGCAATGCAGGTGTTGAAGCACGATGGTACGAATACTCTCTGAAGGCACTGTATTTAAAAAATAATAATTATGCTACCACCCAAAAGGGCACTTGGCGAGTGGGAGGGCAAAGGGCCAGATGCTCGGACACAGTGCCTGGGTAAAATCACTTGTTTGACGCATGTCACCCTTTCAAGAAGTGAAACCTTTTGAACTCATAAATACTTTATCTGGGATACTGGGAGACCGTCCTTATCCATAATAAATGACGCTTTTGTATTAATAAAGAAAACAAGGGAATACATTTCTCGTTACTAAAATGTTATTTGTGTCTCTTAAAAGGGGCTTAATTGAAAAGGTCATAAATTCAAGCAGGATCATATGTGAATGTTTCATAGGCAGCCTGAAGCCTGTTGAAATATAAAAATGCTTGACACATTTGTCTGTAACTATAAACCTCTTGTTCAAAAAACATACTGTACCATTTCAGTTTTCATACATTATATTAATTAAAAAGGCTCTAACGGAATAATAAACCAGTGTATGTGGCATAGGGTCAGACTACTGCATGACCTGCTCCTCCCCTCCGGCGTACAATGTCGCTAGAATACTAACCACTGGACCTGGGATTCATCATTCCGCACACCTGTTAATCAATATGATTCACACCTTGACTTCATTACCTTCATCATTTTCTCCCCTTTATATGTCACTCCCTTATTTTTTATCACCAGTAGATATTGTTCTTGTTTACCAGCGTGTAGCCTTATGGAATTGTCTCATTACTGTTTTATTAAATGTCTGTATTGTGGGCAAGGAGGGCACAAGCTAAAGCGGTGTCCAGTATTTCAGAAAATCCGGGATCCACTAGAGCAATGGGGCGGTCACGTGATGTTCCATCCCCTGGACCAGGAGTGAGTATTCCAGATTCAGCTCTTCCTGTTAGACTCTTTTCGGTGTCCATCACTCTGGCTGACTGTGCCTCATGTATTGTGTCTACAGCTTTAGTGGATTCCGGCGCCGCAGGAAACTTTATGGATCAGACCCTTGCCTCCTCCCTCAACATTACCATCTATCCGCTCTCCTCTCCTTTTCCAGTTCAAGGACTCGACTGTCGGCCATTAGGATCTGGGACCATCACACACATCATTCAACCACTCACCCTCACCGTGGAGTCCAATCACTAGGAGAGCATCTCTTTGTTCATCACAAGTGTACCAGGTCACAAAATCATCCTCAGCCTCCCTTGTTTCCAATGCCATAACCCTATCATCTCATGGTCGAGGATGGAAATCAGACTGGTCACCTGAATGCCAGAAAACCTGCTTCCCTGTCCCCTGTGGTTCCACGTCATTTGAGAGTCTAATGGTTGCCCTTCAGCCCAACATGCCAGAGGAATACAAGGACCTTAAGGCGGTATTCTCCAAGACCCGCGCTAATTGTCTCCCTCCTCGTCGCCCCTGGGACTGTCATCAACCTGTTTTCCGGTGCTACACCTCTGCGCAGACGCATCTACCCTCTGTCTGTGGCTGAGACCCATGCCAGGGTTTCAACAGGGTTCTTCTCGACCAAGCTGAAAGATCACATCACCCACGTTCAAGCAGTCCTGGAACGCCTCTTGGTCTATCACCTGTTCGTTTAAGCAGAGAAGTGCCAATTCCACCAGAGGGCTGTGTCCTTCCTGGGTAACCAAATTACCTGGTTTGCTAACTACCTCTCTCAAAGAGTGCAGTGTATAAAGTCAGAATCTGCTGTCTCAGCCATTGCCTGTCCCCAAGGGAGTACCCCAAGGCTCAACTCTAGGCCCCACCCTCTTCTCAATTTACATCAACAACATAGCTCAGGCAGTAGGAAGCTCTCTCATCCATTTATATGCAGATGATAGTCTCATACTCAGCTGGCCACTCCCAGGATTTTGTGTTAAATGCTCTACAACAAAGCTTTCTAAGAGTCCAAAAAGCTTTCTCTACCCTTAACCTTGTTCTGAACACCTCCAAATCAAAGTTAATGTGGTTTGGTAAGAAGAATTCCCCTCTTCCCACAGGTGTTATTACTACCTCTGAGGGTTTAGAGCTTGAGGGAGTCACCTCATACAAGTACTTGGGAGTATGGCTACACTGTCCTTCTCTCAGCACATATCAAAGCTGCAGACTAAAGTTAAATCTAGACTTGGTTTCCTCTCGTCATTGCTCCTCTTTCACCCCAGCTGCCAAACTAAACCTGATTTAGATGACCATCCTACCCATGCTAGATTACGAAGACATAATATATAGATCAGCAGGTAAGGGTGCTCTCAAGCAGCTCGATGTTCTTTACAATTCGGCCATTAGATTTGCCACCAATGCTCCTTATAGGACACATCACTGCACTCTATACTCCTCTGTAAACTGGTCATCTCTGTATGCCTGTCGCAAGACCCACTGGTTGATGCTTATTTATTAAACCCTCTTAGGCCTCACTCCCCTCTATCTGAGATATCTACTGCAGCCCTCATCCTCCACATACAACACCCGTTCTGCCAGTCACATTCTGTTCGCTGCAGCTAGCGACTGAAAGGTGCTGCAACAAACAATCAAACTGGACAGTTTTATCTCAATCTCATCATTCAAAGACTCAATCATGGACACTCTTACTGACAGTTGTGGCTGCTTTGAGTGATGTATTGTTGTCTCTACCTTCTTTCCCTTTGTGCTGTTGTCTGTGCCCAATAACGTTTGTACCATGTTTTGTGCTGCTACCATTTTGTGTTGCTACCATGTTGTCACGTTGAATTGTTTCCATGCTGTTGTCAAGTGTTGCTGCGTTGTTATGTTGTTGTCTTAGGTCTCTCTTTATGTAGTGTTGTCTCTCTTGTTGTGATTTGAGTTTTGTCCTATATTTATATATATATATTTATTCCCAGCCCACGTCCTGGCTGGAGGTCTTTTGCCTTTTGGTAGGTCGACAATGTAAATAAGAATTTGTTCTTAACTGACTTGCTTAGTTAAATAAAGATAAAATAAAGAACAAGCCTGCAAAATTAGTATTTTTCTAGACTTGGCATCCTACCCTGTAATGGTCAAAATGTATACAATTTCCTGCAGACAATAACTTGTAACTAGCTAAATTGCTCATGGGTTTATTGCAGAATTTGTGGCACTTACCCCATCACAACCCCAAATATAAGGTTGTTTTGTTCCAATACAAACAAATACAAACCATTTGTAGATTCAAAATTAATTACTTTTAACATTTAACATTAGCTAGCTAGCTACCACATTTGGTTCCTTGGAAGTTATGGGAACGTATGTTTTTGGTTTCACATTGGTTGTGGGAGCAAAAATGTAAAAAATTTGGTTGCCGGGAGATTCTGAGAATGTTTTACTCTGGTTCCCTAAATGTTTTCTTGGGAGGTTGTATTAACGCTCTGAGAATGGAAATTATAGGTCATTTGGAGATTTTTGAATAACTTCCTTAAAACATTCACAGAATGTGTCAATATCACTGCTAGCTTATACTGGGCTAACCTTTTTGAAAGCACAGAAACAGTAGCTCACGTGGAAATTATTTTGCTTCGGTATTAATCATTCAAAAAGTACATCCATGAGATTCAGCATCTGTGAGATTCAAACCTATGATCTTCTGTTCTCTATCCTTGGATTTAGTCCACTGCACCACCAGGACGGAGCTCGCATAGCATATTTTTTTACAGATACAAAGCTGTTCATTTTAGTATTTTCAAACAGACCCCATTTCAAAGGAAATAAGCATTTGTTAAGATGTTTATATGTCTAATTGTTCTTTTTTTATATTCCCAGAATGTAGTAAAATATGAAATTAAATAGAACAGCATGGTAACGTATGTGGAATATTCTGTGTAAGTACTGAAATTCCCATAGAAGAACGTTGTTTCTTAACGTTGTTGGAACAACCGCTCTTGGAAGATTTATGATATGCTAAAACTTGGATGAACTAATTCAGCAAGTGCCACTATAGACAAAATGACTCCCTTTTAGGATTAGCAAACCTATAATCATTCTGATTCTGGTTTGTAACAAGATCATAAATAATGCCTTGCTCTGTAACCTTGACTTATACTGTAACTAACCACAATTTAAACATCAATTATTTAGATTTTCTCTACTTTATTTCAATCTATTCTTACTCTATTAAGATTAATTGATTAGTTACTTTTGCATAAACCAAGCTATTTCTCATCAATGCAGAGCGATACTATATGCAAATTAAATAATTATGAATGTTCTACAGACTCCTCATGTTTACTATGTTTGGTCAGTTACACAGAATAGTTAAAAGCAAAAACTAAGCAATCCCTACAATTGTCTTGCCACAAATAACTTATTATATACATTCAATAATTTGATTTTACTCTCTGAAACTGAAAGGTCACTAGAGGGTTAATGTCATATTTTATATCTACTTCCATGCTCTTATTTCTACCACGTGTACAGTACTGCAGCGATTTGATTATTTGAAAGTTAGCTGAGTCATATGGCAAATGAATTACAGTATGTATAGGTACATATTTTGATTTCAGTGTGATGTTCTGTTTTGAGTACTGTACATGTCACTCACAGAGTGATTAACAGTGCAGTCACAAGTTGATATGCACACGTGTGACTGAACCTTTCTGTACAACAAGTGTAGTACATCTACAGTGTCTCAAGTTAAGATTGTTTGAATCAATCATGTTAACCTGGGTAGGGAATTAGTCTGTGGTGTCTAATTAGTCTTATGGTATGCTAATTTTGTCTTATTTTAATTACCTTTTTCATTCTTCCATTGTTGTACAAACTGTTTTTCAAGAATAACCCCCAAATCAAACTACTCCCAATCCCTTGATCATTTAGTTACAATGCAAAACATAAAATGAGTGTTGCGAAACTCTGGATTAGTTTCTGACCAAGTCACGAGGTCAGCTTACAAGATCACACCTAGGTCGCCTCCTTCATTATGTCACAATGACGGGGTCAAACCAGCTTCAAATGGAGGAGAGGGAAACCCAATCCCCTTTAAGCTAGGACAATTTGTCCTTCCACCTTGGCAGGTGTCTTGATGGCACTCTGTGAATAGGCAATGAATAGGTAACAACCCAGCTAGCATAACGTTCTGAGAACCATATGTTTCTTAGAGCTTGGTGAGTGTGGTTGTCATATGGTTATTTCGCATAAAACCTTCCCACAACTTTCTGGGAATGGTGCAGAACAGTTGCTTGGCTTTGGAAAATTCCAAAAGTTCGAACATGGTTGCATTTGATTTCAATTTTGGTAATGTTCCAGGAACGTTCTCCAAAACTGGTTTGACATTGGGAATGTTCTCAAATAGTTTTGAGAATTTTAAGAAACAAGGGTCTTCTGTGGTAATTTCAGTACTTCAGCATAACGTTTCCTCATGGTTCTATTTAAAGTCAAGTTCCCCACAAAAACCACAACTTTAGTAACGTTTCCTACGGATTTCCTCATGGTTCTATTTAAAGTCATATCAGATTGTTTCAAGAACGTTAAGAAACAACGTTCTTCTGTAGGAATTGTAGTACTTCAACATAACGTTTCCTCATGGTTCTATTTAAAGTCAAGTTCTCCATAAAAAACAGAACTTTAGTTATGTTCAGAGAACATTCTAAGAATGTCATTTAAAAATATACTGTATACATTTCGTTCTCAGCATAAACAAAACTCTCTCTATCCTCTACTTAAGTGAGTTCAGGTGTGTTGGCCACACCTGATCTTAATGAATGCTTGTTTCTTTTGAAATGAGGTCTGTTTTAAATCAAATCAAAATGTTTTGCCACATGCGCCGAATAAAACACCTTACAGTGAAAGGCTTATTTACAAGCCCTTAAAACCTCTTGGTGCTAGGGGGCAGTATTTTCATTTTTGGAAAAAAAAAGTTCCCGTTTTAAATGGGATATTTTGTCAGGAAAAGATGCTAGAATATGCATATAATTGACAGCTTTCGATAGAAAACACTAACGTTTCCAAAACTGTAAAGATATTGTGTCTGAGTATAACAGAACTGATGTTGCAGACGAAAGCCTGAGAAAAATCCAATCCGGAAGTGCCCCAGGTTTTGAAAGCGCTGCGTTCCAATGACTCCCTATTTGGCTGTGAATGTACCATCAACGAGATTACGCTTTCTACGTATTCCCAAGGTGTCTACAGCATTGTGACGTAGTTTTACGCATTTCTGTTGAAGAATAGCCGTAGGTGGCCACATTGCGTAAGTGGTCACATGGTGGCTCCGAGAGAGATTCTAGCGTAAAATACAGAGGTAGCCATTACTCCAATCGGTCCTAGAGAAAAACGAATTGTCCAGACGGACATATTATCTAATAGATATTAGAAAAACACCTTGAGGATTGATTCTAAACAACGTTTGCCATGTTTCTGTCGATATTACGGAGCTAATTTGGAATAATTTTCGGTGTTGTGGTGAACGCAATTTTCGGACGATTTCTCAGCCAAACGTGAAGAACAAATGGAGCTGTTTTGCCTACAAAAGTAATATTCTGGGAAAAAATGTACTTTGGCTATCTACCTGGGAGTCTCGTGAGTGAAAACATCCGAAGTTCATCAAAGGTAAACTATTTAATTTGATTGCTTTTCTGATTTCCGTGACAAGGTTGCCTGCTGCTAGCAAGGCATAATGCTATGCTAGGCTATCGATAAACTTACACAAATGCTTGTCTAGCGTTGGCTGTAAAGCATATTTAGAAAATCTGACATGACAGGGTGATTAACAAAAGGCTAAGCTGTGTCTCAATATATTTAATTTGTGATTTCCATGAATAGGAATACCGTACCGATACAGAGTCAATGTGCGGGGGAACAGGTTAGTTGAGGTAATTGAGGTAATATGGACATGTTAGTAGAGTTATTAAAGTGACTATGCAACGATAACAAACAGAGAGTAGCAGCAGCATAAAAGAGGGGAGTGGGGGGGTCAATGCAAATAGTTTCCTTACACATTGGATGCAGTGATCACAATATAGTGGCTATATCCAGGAAAGCCAAAGTTCCAACAGCTGGGCCTAAAATACTGTATAAGAGATCATATAAAAGATTTTGCTTTGGCTCTAATGTGGATGATGTTAAAAAAAAATGTTGGTCTTGTCATGTCGTTGCCCTGTTGGTGAAGTTTATGACCCCCATAAATACCTTTGCCCCTTTCCTCTCTCTACTCTACAGATTTGACTCTTCAAAAGCCCTTTATTAACATTGAGAGAGTCTGGTAACATCAAAAGGGTAGGGAATGAAACCGTATGTTGGTAATCCAACCAGTTGAAAATATCCATTGGTACTTAAAGAATATGTGTAACGGTTTTCGTCCTCCTCTTCTGAGGAGGAGTAGGAAGGATCGGACCAATACGCAGCGTGGTAAGTGTTCATCATATTTTTTATCAAAACTGAACACTACACAAACTGAAAACGAAACAGTTCTGTGTGGAAAACACAGACACAGAAAACAATCACCCACAACCAAAATGGGGGAAAACAGGCTACCTAAGTATGATTCTCAATCAGAGACAACGATCGACAGCTGCCTCTGATTGAGAACCATACCAGGTCAAACACAGAAATACAACATAGAAAAAAGAAAATAGACTACCCACCCCAACTCACGCCCTGACCAAACTTACACAAAGACATGATAAAGGAACTAAGGTCAGAACGTGACAATATGATGTCAGATCAGTTGTCGTCTGAGACATTATTACTGATGATAGGATGATATAAACTGTATCTTGGAAAGTACACATTCCAGATTCACATGGAATTGTTGTGAAAGTTAAATGTTTAAATAGGAAACTATTGGTGAAAAGATTAAATGTAATTTTAGCTTCTAAATGAGAGAATTGTTTTCATAAAGTAAACTCTGCTCACTCAGTGGCCCCACCCAAGTGAACAGATATTGGTTGTAAACTATGAAACACCCTTCTCTCCACCACTACAAAAGCCTGTTGATGAAAAGTCAACCTTTGTGTTCCCGATGACGTGTGGACTGATGCCCATACGTTTGAAAGGGTCAATTTCAACGTGGAGGTGATAATCGATACGCTGGAAGGATGAATTTCGACTAAACCAGACAGAATATAGCATGAGCTTATAGTATGGCAACTTGGTATAAACTTTCAACTCTTATTCACTAAAGAAGTGATACATCCTAGACGTTGAGTAAGCAGCAGCAGCTGTAAACGTGGGCTAGAAAAGGACGGACAATCTCTTCAGAAAGACATGGTACTACAACGTATCTGTTCTACCACATGACAACGGTACTACAATGTATCCGTTCTACCACAAGACATATTCTTCAAAAGACAAGAGACATCTCTGCTGGGCAACCCAGCCTTCCATCTATGACCAATCTATCGAAGCGCAGCTCAGAGTAAATATTTATTACATTTTCCTTTTCCAAATGGGCGGTTATTTAGAATGCACAAGATTCTGTATTTACGATAGCATAGCTTCATAAGGTCCAATAGAGACCCAATCCTTTTGTTCCTCAGTCTTCCCGCGCTTTCGTTCAAACCCATGTCACATTCTGACCTTTATTTCCTTTGTTTTGTATTTATTTAGTATGGTCAGGGCGTGAGTTAGGTGGGCAGTCTATGTTTGTTTTTCTATGTTTTGGGGCATTTCTATGTTTCGGCCTAGTATGGTTCTCAATCAGAGGCAGGTGTCATTAGTTGTCTCTGATTGAGAATCATACTTAGGTAGCCTGGGTTGCACTGTTTGTTTGTGGGTGATTGTCTATGTTAGTGGCTTGTGTCAGCACAGGTCTCATTTTGTAGCTTCACGGTCAAATTTGGTTTATTGTTTTTGTTACTCTTTTGTATAGTGTTCAGTCTTTCTTTATTAAAGATTTACCATGGACACTTACCACGCTGCATATTGGTCCTCTGATCCTTTTCGCCTCTCCTCTTCAGATGAAGAGGAGGACGACCGTAACAATCCAACCCCCTTTCTTTGTGTAACCAGCCATCATATCGGTTCCGTCTGCCAGGGACGTTTTCTTGTGTGACGTAATTAGTAATCAATGTACGATCCATTCTGTCTATATGTAATTCTGTGTGATTATTTAGATATTTAGTAAATAAATAATTAAACCAAAGTTTGCATTGCTGATTCAACTTGTTAGCCAGGGTTCAATTCAAAGAATTTTACAATGTTCAGATGAGTCTGAATAAGGTGATGATTAATAATTGACTGCTATTGATATAAAAGACTACCAGGTTTTTAAGAGTTTATTTGGAAGACAACAGCTCTATAAACATTCTTCCGTGGTGCCCCGAGATGCTAGTTAATTACATTTACATGATTAGTTTAATCAGGTAATATTAATTACAGAGAAATGATTTTATAAAATGGCATGTAAATGGCTAAAAATATTTGTTGGTCTGATGTGATTAATGAAGAGCATCCAGACGCTGCACTTGATGAATTTATGAAATTGCTTCTTCCAATTATTGATAAACATGCACCTGTTAAGAAACTGACTGTTAGAACTGTTAAGGCTCCATGGATTGATGAGGAATTGTAAAACTGTATGGTTGAAAGCGATGGGGCAAAAGGAGTGGCTAATAAGTCTGGCTGCACATCTGACAGGCTTACTTACTGCAAATTGAGAAATTATATGACTAAACTCAACAATTTGATGTTGCCAATTATTTTAAGGATTATTTAATTGGCAAAGTGGGCAAACTTAGGCTGCAAATGCCAACAATCAACCGTGAGCAATTGTATTCATGCATAAAAATATATATAAAATGAAAGAAAAGCATTGCAAGATTGAATTTTGTAAAGAGTGTGGGAGAGATGGAAAAATTGTTATCGATCAATAATGACAAACCTCCTGGCATTGACAACTTAGATGAAAAGCTACTGAGGATGGTAGTTGACTCTATAGCCACACATCTGTCTTATTTGTAATCTGAGCGTAGAGGAAAATCTTTGTCCTCGGGCCTGGAGGGAAGCCAAAGTAATTCCGCTATCCAAGAGTGGTAAAGTGGCCTTTACTGGTTCTAACAGCAGACCTGTACGCTTGCTGCCAGCTCTTAACAAACTGTTGGGGAAAAATGTGTTTGACCATATACAATGCTATTTCTCTGTAAACAAATTAACAACAGACTTTCAGCATGATTAAAGAGAAGGGCACTCAACGTGTACAGCACTGACACAAATGACTGATGATCGGTTGAAAGAAATTGATAAGAAGATTGTGGGAGCTGTACCATTAGATTTCAGTTCAGCCTTTGATATTATTGACCATAACCTGTTGTTGAAAAAACGTATGTGTTATGGCTTTTCAACCTCTGCCATATCGTGGATTCAGAGCTATCTCTCTAATAGAACTCACAGGGTTTTCTTTAATGGAAGCTTCTCTAATGTCAAACATGTCAAGTGTGTTGTACTGCAGGGCAGCTCTCTAGGCCCTCTACTCTTTTCTATTTTTACTAATGACCTGCCACTGGCATTAAACACAGCATGTGTGTCCATGTATGCTGATGATTCAACCATATACACATCAGCAAACACAGCTAATTAAGTCACTGAAACCCTTAACAAAGTGGTGCAGCCTGTTTTCGAATGGGTGGCCAGTAATAAACTTGTCCTGAACATCTCTAAAACTAAGAACATTGTATTTGGTACAAATCATTCATTCATTCTAGACCTCATCTGAATCTGGTAATGAATGGTGTGGCTGTTGAATAAGTTGAGGAGACTAAATTACTTGGCATTACTTTAGATTGTAAACTGTCATGGCCAAAACATAGATTCAATGGTTGTAAAGATGAGAGGTCTGGCCGTAATATAGAGATGCTGTGCTTTTTTGACACCACACTTGCTGCAAGGAAAGACATAGTTAAGCTGGAACTGGCCAAGAACAGAGCGGCACATTTTGCTCTTCATTGTAATTTGAGGGCTGATATAAATACTTTGCATGCCAGTCTTTAATGGCTAAGAGATGAGGAGAGACTGACTGCATCACTTCTTCTTTTTATAAGAAACATTGTGTTGAAAATCCCTAATTGTTTTCATAGTCAACTTACACACAGCTCTGACACACACACGTATCCCACCAGACATGCCAAAAGGGATCTTTTAACAGTCCCCAAATCCAGAAAAAAATGCAAGAAAGCATACAGTATTATCCAGAGCCCTTATTGCATGGAATGTCCTTCCATGTCATATTGCTCAAATAAACAGCAAACCTGTTTTTAAAAAATCAGATAAAGCAATACCTCACGGCACAACACCTCTCCCCTATTTGACCTACATAGTTTGTGTGTATGCATTGATATGTAGGCTATGTGTGCCTTTTTTTTTAAATGTATGTAGTTCTGTTCTTGAGCTGTTCTTGTCTATTGATGTTCTGTATTATGTTTCATGTTTTGTGTCTTCATTGCTCCAGACCACCGCAAGGGGGAGTTAGAGCACTCATTATGCATTTGGGTCCAAAGGTTTTTATATGACCAACCATATCGAGTGGTTCCAATGACGAATTTGATGCGAGCCACCCATCCCTGGTGACTTTCTTCAGCAAATATGTCTGACAAAACATTACGGGGGAAGCAAACGTAAGTAGTTATAATGTCATAACAAGTCAAGCTAAAAATGTACAATTGAGAGGAATGTGTTAGTAGATGTAGACACAAACGATTGTACGTATTTTTTTGTCATAAAGTTCATTTACGAAAATCACTATTTAGCAAGTTAGCTGACTAGCTAACATTAGCCAGCTAGCTAGCTGGTGCAATGACATAGTATGACATTGTAATTTGTGTTGTTTAATGTTTTAGGGAATCCTGACAAAACCAGAAAACCAGGCTGTTGTCTTGGGAAACAGTGGATGTAAAGAATCTAGCTAACTAAAGCATTTACTTCAACTTGAATGTACAGTTGTGTAAGTTTGCCTTGCCGTGCAATGCAGCTGAAGAAACATAGCTCGCTAACTATTTACTTGCTTATTGTGTAGAGGAAGGTAAAAATCACTGTATGCCTATGGATGTATAGCTAGCTACAGTATGGACCCTAAAACGTTTGGTATGAATATTAGTTCAAAACCTATCTATGAACCTCAGCTATCATAGTTGTTGTATCAACTTCAAGTCTGAATGGCATTAATGAAGCCTATGGATTGAGTAGAATATAATAACTTTATTGTGCCAAGGCTGCAAGTCCTATATACATGTACTGTAGTTAATACCACGCATGAGATCCCCACATTGTAGCCTGTACATTGAATATATTCACTGATATATACTCTTCCTTGGCAAATAAAAGTGTGGTTCAGGTATGAATCTCTGAGACATTCTTTTTCAGTCATATCCAATACCAGGTGTATCAAACTCCATTCTTTGAATGATGCTGTGTCTGCATGTATGTATTACAATTATACACTTCAACAGTGTTTACCACTACTACTCCTGGGACATCAATGATTACACATTGTAACTATGCAATAGACTAGAAACATGATGTAAGTAAAGGCTGATTTGTAATTCATATCTACAGAAATAAAATAAAAAGTATGCATATCTAACACCCTTCATCTGCATTAATCTGAGGACACAGGTTAGCATTTTAATGAGATACTTAATTTCAACCGGTGCAGAATGTGAAACGCTTTATTGAAAAGTTCATTATCCAGGTGTTATAAATACATAATACATGCATTATAATTATGATAATTGTAATATTATATTATAAATACAAGTTCAATCTGTACTTCAAAGCACATATGGTGTGCAATATAAAACGAGGAAGAAAGACGAGGTGGTGAGAGAGGTGTAGAAGACAGAAAAGGAAAGAGGTAAGAACAGAGGCAGACAGCATATGATTAATGAATTACAGTGCTACCCTAATATTCTCTCAGTTCATCACAATTACAGTGTCTCTAGGGGTGTCTCCTAACCAGCCTTGGGCCCCCAGTTGGAGAAAAGGTTATCTTAAGAGCGGGTGAGGTGGCAATGATGGGACTGACTTCCTCTCTCACATCAAAACATACCTGCAGACGAGAGACAGATGGATAGAGAGAGAGCATGACTAAGGATTGCTTTTTTTATTCTAACATGGTCAGTCATCATAATCATCAGGAGGTGAAATGCAAAACTGACCTTGGATCATTAACTCTGGCACTACTACATCTCTATCTGTATTTCAATGTAAAGCATCTCTTTAATAATACTTCCTGTTGACCCGACCAAGTGACCTCTCACCTATGATCATGATGTGCCTTCTGTGTCAGCCAGTTTAGATGCGGGAGTGATTCACCAACACAGCTGATACAACCTAGAGGATTTAGGGAGAAGGGGTAGAGGGATGAAGTGAAGGAGGGAGTCTGTTATTGTGGGTGTGTGGTCTCACCTGGTGTCCCCACTAAGTGGCTACAGAATACTTTATGCTGAAAAACAGAAACATGAGGACAAACAATAGAATACAATGTCATTATTAGACATAAATACCACTTGTAGCTTGATGATGACTTGATCATTTGAATCAGCTGTGTAGTGCTAAGGCAAAAACAAAATGTGCACAGTCGTTTGCATTCCAAACACAGTTGGTGAGGTGTCAGGTTCGCCTCTGTACTTAAAGGGTGATTATTCCAGCTCTCTGTGAAATGCTGCAGATCTGCCCACAGACAAGGTAGGAACACATATCCCACACAGAGGAGTTGGATAGAATTCGACAGGACAAGGTATTCTTCTTCCTCCAAACTGTGCATGTGAGACAAGTTCCATCTACAACAACACAGGCAGAGAGGAAGAGAGAAAAATAACAAAACAGTTTAAAAACGTCTTATGGCTGCAGGGGCAGTATTGAGTAGCTTGGATGAAAGGTGCCCAGAGGTGCCCAGAGTAAACGGCCTGCTCCTTAGTCTCAGTTGCTAATACATGCATATTATTATTAGTATTGGATAGAAAACACTCAGAAGTTTCTAGAACTGTTTGAATGATGTATGTGAGTATAACAGAACTCAAATGGCAGGCAAAAACCTAAGAAGAAATCCAAACAGGAAGTGAGGAATCTGAGGTTGGTATATTTTCAACCCAGGCCCTATTGAATTCACATT
The DNA here is from genome assembly GCF_057628025.1 of Oncorhynchus mykiss. NCBI lineage: Eukaryota > Metazoa > Chordata > Actinopteri > Salmoniformes > Salmonidae > Oncorhynchus > Oncorhynchus mykiss. The sequence continues at coordinate 17,354,099 of NC_143031.1, forward strand.
GGGATATGAATGAAGTTGCACTTCCTAGGGATTCCACTAGATGTCAACCGTCTTTAGAAACTTGAATGAGGCTTCTACTGTGTTGTGGGACTGAAAAAGAGCTGAATGAGTCAAGTTACTGGCAGAGAGCCATTTCCTGGTCACGCGCATTCCAGATGACATTGACTTCCGTTCTGTTGCTCCTCTAGACACAAAGAAATTCTCCGGTTGTAACTTTATTGAAGATTTATGATGAAAACATCCTAATGATTGATTCTATACTTAGTTTGAAATGTTTCTTCGACCTGTAATCGTCCGAAGTAATGCTTGACCTGCACGAGCGTTTGGATTTGTATACCTAACGCGCTAACAAATGAAGCTACTTGAACATATATAACGGACATTATCGAACAAATCAAGCATTTATTGTGGAGCTAGGATTCCTGGGAGTGCATTCTGATGAAGATCATCAAACGTAAGCGAATATTTATCATGTAATTTCTGGTTTCTGTTGACTCCAAGATGGCGGCTAATTGTATTATTTTTCTGAGCGCCGTCTCAGATTATTGCATGGTTTGCTTTTTGAACATAACGCGCCAATGTAAACTCAGATTTTTTTTTATATAAACATGAACTTTAACAAACAAAACATACATGTATTCTGTAACATGAAGTCCTCTGATGAAGATCATCAAAGGTTAGTGATTAATTTTTTCTCTATTTGTGCTTTTTGTGACTCCTATCTTTGGCTGGAAAAATGGCTGTGTTTATTCTGTGGCTTGGTGGTGACCTAACATAATCGTTTGTGGTGCTTTCGCTGTAAAGATATTTGAAATCGGACACTGGTGGGATTAACAACAATATTACCTTTAAAACGGTATAAAATACATGTATGTTTGAGGAATTTTAATTATGAGATTTCTGTTGTTTTGAATTTGGCGCCCTGCACATTCACTGGCTGTTGTCATATCATCCCGTTAACGGGATTGCAGCCCTAAGAAGTTTAATTACCTCTGGTCATGGACACTTTGCCAGCAATAAAGCTTCTACGGCCTGTTCCTCGGACAGTGAACATCTGGCAATATCTACATTTTCGACCCCTTGATCAGCTCGCACTCTGAAAGTAAAGAAAATTGCTTATTTTTTGCAGATATGAAAACAATAACTGAGATATGACCGTTCAATCTAAAGCAGCAGATGTCATTTTCAGGATACGTCAATACAGCACAGAAAGCTTAACACCAGACTGGTATTGTGGTTGTTCATTAGGTGATGGGAAATATGCAATATGTATACACAATAATGTGTTGTATCTCGAAAAAAAAAGAATTGGAATTAAAAGTGAAATGTTTAACCTATTAACCTGCTTCATTATTTATGCATTACCAGTTGATGAAGAACAACTCCACTTTCATACATCATTAAACATTTGTCTACGAATAAATAAGAATAAAAAGTTAAAACAACTTTTTAGATTTGATGGAGAAATTACACTTCTTAGCACCTTATCAATTTATGATTTGTATTAATGTGGACGAGAGACTGGGGAGCAGGAACAGAGTTTTTTTGTTGAGCAATGCAACATATCTATATCATTCTGGCAATGATACCTGCACCGTCTACACGCTACAAAGACTCCCTAACTCTTCGCCATTGTAAACGATGGACCATTGCTCTGAGACTTCCTTTGACCATTCTAAAGCCCACATAGGGCATCCTTGCCTTAATGGAGCTGACTTTCCAGTCTAACTCTTCATCTGACATATCAGAATAGCATTCCCTGATAGACCTATTGTGTTCTTTCATCCTTCTGTAAAAAAAGCTAACCGTTACACTGTCATGAAATATGATTATATATCGACTATGAAACAAATAGGACATTGCCTGCTTATGAGTTGCCATTAAAGAGTTAGATTAATTCAACTGAAAATGGCGAGTACAGGCATTCGTAGCTAAATGCTTTTCGTTAGCTTGAGAATAATAATTGCATGATTTATCATTCTACGGTATGTATGTAATATAGTACAATGTTATGAACTAACACTGAATCGTAGGAGCTATGTGAAAGTTGGACGGAAGAACGCCCAGTGCTGCTTACCTGGGATGCCATCATCACACAGACCTTCTTCGTAGGTGTCCGCTATGACTTCCTTTGTGTTGGAAAGAAAGGCTGAACAGTATTGGTTGTAGCCAAACTGACACTCAAAAAATGGCAAAAATGGAGGGTGGTTGATAGCGAAATGAAATGAAGTTTTGTTTTCAAATACTTTTTTTGTTCTTTGTTCTCATTTTGGGAACAAAATGCATAAAGTTTTGCGCTTTATTACAAAATATTTAATTGCACAAATGTTTTTTTTTTTTTACTTTGAAGCCTCGTTTTTGCTTTCAGAAAAATGATATTTGATTGAAAATAAATAAAGTTTTGCTCTCGACAAAAATACATCTGTTTGTTGCAAGTTGGGGGGGGGGGGCTAATAGCTAAACAATAGACTAGTCAACCTTTACAAAAGAATAGTCTAATAGCCGAGCTAGGTGTGAAAACCCCACCTCCTATCGCAGACCAGATTTGCCCTAACAACCAAGGGGGAGTTAGAGCACTGATTATGCATTTGGGTCCCAATGCACTACTTTGTCTCTAACTGACAATGACTGTGCAATATAAACCAAATAATAAACTGATAATTGTGCACGACTTCAAATGAAACAAGCAGGTTTCGATCCCTCAACGTTCTTGCCTGAAGTCCAGCGCGCTATCGACTGCACCAAAAGCATGCTCAAGCAGCAGAGTCAATAGAGCGCGTCCTCGCGGTAGCTTGCTACTCAATGTAATAAAGTATTGACTTTTCAAATAAGTTACCTTACACGTTATGTTGGCTGACAATTTGTTAGCTACGCTGTCCTTACGAACCACATAGCATATCATTACAGCAGTATGTACCGGTATGTTAGTTATCTACCTAACGTTAGTAGTTATACATCAAACTTGACAGTATATTAACTATAGGCAATCTATCTACCCAACGTTTATTGACTTGATTATTCCTGTCATTCTTAGCTTAGCTAAATGGTATTGTCGTTGTGCATTCTCAATGGACATTCCGGTGCTTTCGTAAATTTGCTCTGGCTATCTACACCGATTTCAGAGCACTCTCATCTGAGTACCAGAGCGCAGAATAATTAATTTACGAGCGCTCAACACCCATTGAACATGGCCGGTGTCAGTAAACATCGGCAAAAAAAACTAAATTGTTTCCAGCAGCACAGTTACAGTCACCAACACTCTGGTTAACACAACAACTGCCTAACCAGCTCTGCTAGGGCGAATAAAATGGTCAGAGTGGTCTCATTTGTGTCTGGAAGTAGCTATCAAGCTAGCCAACGTTAGCTTGGGTGCTTGACTGCCATTGTAGGGCCAGAACGCTCAAATCAACCCTACAACATGGGAGCGAAACGGTCTGAATTTACAAACTGACAAATTGACAATCTCTCAAATTATGAGGGTCACGTTGTACAGTGCCATATTTTCTGTTCCATACTAAGAGAAACCCAGAGGGTTTTTTGTTTTTCATGGAATAGGAACACCATAATATTAATCAAATGAATTAAGCAAGTACCAGTCAAAAGTCTGGACATTTTTATTATTTTCTACATTGTAGAATAGTAGTGAAGACATCACAACTATGAAATAACACATATGGAATCAGTTAAGAACAAATTCTTATTTACAAGGACAACCTACTCATTCCTCCCTGTCGAGGAATTGAACCCTGTCTCCCGCGTGACCTCCCCATCTCTGGTAATGCCAATATGGAAGACTATCAAATGCTTCTCAAAGATGCCCTCTGGTGGTCAAACTAGCACTAACTTGCAGTAACAGAAAAAATGGCTGACAATTAAATGATGTGCCACAGAATGCTGCGGCAGCACGCATGGTGTGCCGTAGTCTGACACAACATTTAAAGGAGGAACCACTGTAGCTGCTGCTTTTGCAACAGAAGAAAGAAAATACCCCCAAAAAAACATTCAGTGAAAGTTAAAGAAGTTATTAAAAAACCTCAAAATAACCTATAGTTTACATTCTCAGAGCGTTAAGAAAACCTCCCAGTAAAACTTTCAAGGAACCAAAGTAAAACGTTCTTAGAACCTCCCTACAACTTAAAATAAACATTTCCAGAACAGACACATTTTTAATTTCTGTTCCCAGAACCAATCGAAAACCAAAGATGTACTTTCCCACAACTTCCAAGGTACCAAATGTGCTAGCTGGGGACAGCTTAGCGTCACCTGTGAACCACCCTTGTCCCTCTGATGGCCTGTGTGTGTGTGTGTGTGTGTGTGTGTGTGTGTGTGTGTGTGTGTGTGTGTGTGTATTAGGGTGGGGGATTGGATAAAATCAGAAGACACATTTCTATCTCTCGTGGACTAATAAAGTATAGTATTTTAACTCATGGTGGAGAACTGGTTCATGTTTATTCCATTCAAAGTGTTTTTTTCCATCCACACACCATACATTAAAGCAATAATCTTTCTTCCTCATTTATTTATTCCTGCTCAGGAAAATTTGTATTCATGGTTCTCTTTCCTTCCAGGAGAATACGATGCATAAAAACAAGAAAGGAAAATGGTCTTTAAAGATCAACTCGGCCCCTCTTACGTTGGAACCACACAACCCCTCATGGCCATTCATAACACCTGAATAGTATAAGAAGACCATTGAAACATTCAGTCAAAACAAGGTAGGTTATCCAGAGTGTAGGTTTCACCTCAAAACCAGCAAAATGAACAACAACAAAGGTAGTCTACCCTCTTAAATGCTACAGAAATGACAACAAACCCAAAGTGACCTCCGGATCACACAAATGTGATTGCACATCCTCCTGAAGTACTTTGAATGACTCTCTGCTAAATTATCCCAAAAATATGACTCGCCTGCGCTTTAAAGTGTTGTTGTCTGTTAACCCTAGCCACAACATCAAAACACAGACACCGCTGAAGAGTTTATAGAAGTGTCACCTTGTAGTCCTTGAGAAGGAGAAAACATTTGTTAAAAAAAAGAGAACATCCTGTATGCTAACCATGACCTGTGTTTGTGTACCTTTTGTCTGCCGTGTGCTCCCCAGCTCTGCATGGCTGTGTGTTGCTACTACTCTGGCCCTTCCAAGGCCCTACGGGGTCTATGGCAGAGTGTCAGGATCCTGGTAGCACTCACTGCACCATCTCCCTGGAGAAACTCCTGGACCGGGCCATCCAACATGCTGAGCTCATCTACCTGGTCTCAGAGAACTCTCTCACCTTGTTTGTGAGTACACCCTACCATAAATGTATGTTAAACATGGGTTGGAAATACAATAATAATGTTTTTTATTGTAGCACAAATTTAATTGTAACACGTAAAAAATGTATTCTACCTTTGCTTTCAAAAACACATGAAAAGCTGGTTTGGAGTGCATTTTTCGTTTCTAAATACATTTCAAATGTATTGTAAACAGATGATCAAGTAATTTCACATCTGTCATGGTCTGTCTTCTTTCATTCAAACCTTCTCTTGATTTTGATCGATTGTATCACTCCTTTGTATAAGAATCGATCATGCAGAGACAGAGCTCATGCCAAATGTCTTCATAACTTTATTCAAACTTGAATGTTCATAACTGTAGTATTTTCTGAGAAGTGCTAGATGCATAAACCTATTACTATTACTAATGCCTGAATCCAACTGCATTTCTTTCAAGATCCCAGTGAGAACATGAAAAACTGTTTTATCCGGTGTAGAATGATATGAAGTGTGTGGACTTCTAAAAAAAAAGACTAACATAGGTTGTTGCTGTTAAAATATCCTTTAAAACGTCCTATTTGGAAAGCTCAGTATGGTTTGTGGGGTAGGGAAGTGAGGTTTGTGAACTCCCTAGATGAAAACCGATCAGAACTCAAATGTGTTTCTTGTCAACAGATGGCTTATGCTGGAAGGATCTTGCTATGCGCCAGTCTCTGTTAGTGTTTTCTTCTTACTTTGTTCCATTTCTCCCTCTCTGGCTCCGTGTAGGAGGAGATGTTTATTCCCTTCCAAGTTCGAATTCCATTGACTCAAACAGGGAACACATGCACCACCAGCACCTTATCCATCCCCGCTTCCAGAAGTGAGGTCCAAGAAAACTCTGTAAGCAGGCATGGAACTGACAGAGAGGCAAAGGCTGTGTTTATATTGCTAGATGTTGGTTTCACTTCAAAATACAATTGTTCAATGCCTATTGCTCATAATATCCTCTGCGTATGATGGGTTTTTGTGTTGACTGAAAGAGCTTAATGCCATTGTTTCTCTATTTGGTCCTCTCTTGTTTCAGGACAAGTGGCTTTTGCACTCCATTCTGTTCCTAATCAAGTTCTGGATTGATCCCCTGGTCAAGCTGCAGACTTCGTTGGATCGCTATGACAACGCCCCCATGACACTGATTAACAAAACCAAGTGGATATCAGAGAAGCTGATGAACCTGGCGCAAGGAGTGACCATCCTCATCCAAAAGGCGAGTCATAGGTCATATCACTGTTGCAAACAGATGTGCATACAATACACTGCTTTCATGAGATATCAACCACTTTTGGAAGTATTTTTGAAAAATACAGCAGTATAGTACAGTATTTTCTCTCTCTCCAAATATAGCTGTTTTGATTTGTTTTAAAGCTAATGAACATTCCTTATCTTTTCTTGCAGATGCTGGGTGAGGGTGCTGTGATGCTGGAGCAGAACAACAAGAACCTGGCAGACTACCCTGTGCATTTTGACATGCTAGATTCGGTGCTCAGGGACTATACCTTACTGGCCTGCTTCAAAAAAGACACTCACAAGATGGAGACCTTCCTCAAGCTGCTCAAGTGCCGGCGGAAAGGTGGCCTGGGCTGCTCTCTTTTATAGCAGAGTCCCTCCAGTATGGAGTAGCGTGAAGTTGCTCCTAGATGCTGACCTCGGGTCAGTTTTGAATTTCCCCACTAATGGCAGAGGTTAGGATTGGGGGAGGAGATCCTAGATCTGTACCAAGGGGGAACCTCCAGTAGATACAATCTGTCCTTTCAACCGACTATCTGAAATGAACACAGGCATTATTCCTCTCTTCCTCCAACAACTTCAGCTGCTTTCTGTAGTACCTATCAACATGCTAAAGTTAAATATGCCATGTATGTTCTTAATGCTCTATCAAGCTTGCTTGAATACCTGTAATGGTAGCTATATATTTAGGTAGGTGTAAAATGAAATGTTATGTGAATACATGTCTATTTCAAAGTTTTACTTTTAGCAATTCTAACATGTGCTTATACAATCTATGCTAACATAGCATTTAGTATTTTATACACAATATGTTGACATAGCATTCAGCATAGGAGCTGCAGAAGATATGTCTACAATATGTTTCCATGTTTAAGTAAAAAAAGCACCAGGAATGGGAGCTCGTGTTGCCTTTTTAAGAAGACAAGAGAGAAGAGATTAGAACAGCAAATATAAGAACAGCAGACTGACATCTTTGTACAGAGGGGGAGGTATGACTCATCGCAATCCTCCTCATGTTAGAATAGAATAATATTAGACAGGGGCACAATTTTGGATTTAGAAGTGGGGGGGACATAAATTATCAGGGGGTATTCCCTCAGATTTTTTGGGGCGGGGGCATCAAAAGCTTATTTCCTGCATTTCTACTAGGGCTGTCCCCAACAATAACAAAAATATTAGTCCACCAAGAGTTGTCTTTTCTTTGGACCAATTGATGGGTCTAAATTTTAAAAAGTGTATTTTTCCGTATATAGACACACCCTATGTGTTTAAATAAAATCAACTATGTGTCCTTAACTTGTCTGATGCTGTTTGATTAAATTAAGACACACAAATGACTCAAGAGGGAGCCAAAGATCAAGATAGCCTAGCCAGAATAATAAAACAAAAGTTTCCTACCCTCCTCCCACTGCTGCTGGCCTTCGCAGATTCTGCCCTTACGCTTCTGAAGTAGCCAGTAATAGGCTATACCAGCAGTCACAAACTTTCCCATTTGTGACCGACCGGCTAGATTCCGTCTTACGTAGCAAAATTTGAAATTATGTTTCTTACATTGGATAAAAGTAGAGACTCAGAGCTAGAAAATGGCATATCATACACTACAGTTGAGGAACAATGGGAAAGTAATTCTGCTTTGAAAGTTGATACATTTGTAAAATCACTTTTGAGAAAATGGCCATTAAATGTTTTGGTACATATACTGGAGAGCTCTTCTTTGTCAACACCCATTCAGCATCATTCACACCCTCTTAAGCTTTAGCCCCACCACCTCTTTAAGAATTCACATGTGAGGCCATGTACTAAACAACCAAAGATTTCAAGACAAAAGACTGGTTTATACTACGGGTGTGTTCGTAAATTTTATTTGGAGTGCCAGAGTGTTTTCTGGGCATTTGTAAGCTCAGAGCGTTGTCAGATTATTCGTTTGAGTGTTTCACTCTCGGAGTGTTCAGAGCGCACACTGGACGCTCTGGCCAAGGAGTAGGGTTGATTCGAGCATTCTGACCTAATAGGAGCAGTCAAGCACCCAAGCTAACTGGTTAACATTGGCTAGATTGCTAGCTACTTCCAAGCACAAACGAGAGAATAGCTCACTCTGACCATTTTACTTGCCCTAGAAGAGCTGGTCAGGCTGTTTTTATGTTATCCAGAGTGTTGGTGACTGCAACTGTGCTGTTTGCAACAATTTGATTACGCTTTTTTGCCAACATTTAATAACACGGCCATATTCAACAGGTGTTGAGCATTCGTAAATTTGTCAGTTATTCTGTGCTCTTAAATTGGAGTAGATAGCCAGAGTGAATTAACCAGCTACGTTTATTGACAGTTATCGCAGTGACATCATGAACATTCTTTTGAAATGGTTACTTGCATAGTGGAGTCTAGCTAGATAGCTAAACAATGAACCATAATCCCAACTCATAATGTTACTGCCCTGCATGAATCTGCAGGTAGCTAACCAACCAGATCAATGTTAGCTAGCTAACATTAGGCTATAGCTAGCAATGGAAATGGCTCTGAGCTGCAAATAATATTACTACACAGATCATACATGTGACGTTAGCTAGCGAGTCAACCAGCTCATGTTATAGACAGAACCTTGCTACATGGCAGACCAATCCAGAGTCATCTCTCGGCATGTCCAGCCCACTCATTATCTCAGCCAATCATGACTAGTGGGAAGGTTGCTGACTTTTTCCGTGGCTAAACCAACTGGAGTCTTTGACAATTTTTAGAGCCTTCCTCTGACACCGCCTGATATAGAGGTCCTGGATGGCAGGAGGCTTGACCCTGGTAATGTAATGGGATGAACACACTACCCTCTGTAGTGCCTAATGGTCGGAGGCCGAGCATTTGAAATATCTGGCAGTGATGCAACCGGTCAGGATGCTCTCAATGGTGCAGCAGTATAATTTTTTGAGGATCTAGGGACCCATGTCAAATATTTGTCATTGCACCACACGGTCAGGTTTCTGACCTCCTCCCTATAGGCTGTCTCAACATTGTCAGTGATCAGGCATCACTGTTGTATCATCAGCAAACTTAATGACGGTGTTGGAGTCGTGCCTGGCCTATCAGGAAGTCCAGGATCTAGTTGCAGAGGGAGGTGTTTAGTCCCAGGGTTCTTAGCTTAGTGATGAGCTTTGAGGGCACTATGGTGTTGAACGCTGAGCTGTAGTCAATGAATAGCATTCTTACATAGGTGTTCCTTTAGTCCAGGTGTGAAAGGGCAGTGTGGAATGCAATAGAGATTTCATCATCGGTGGATTCCCCATTAAGCAACGAGTCGGAGTCAGAGGCCGAGGCTTCCCACCATTAGCTCTGACAAATTGAAAACTCTAGTCATTGGCGACTCCATTACCCACAGTATTAGACTTAAAACGAATCATTCAGCGATCATACACTGTTTACCAGGGGGCAGGGCTACCGACGTTAAAGCTAATCTGAAGATGGTGCTGGCTAAAGCTAAAACTGGCGAGTGTAGAGAGTATAGAGATATTGTTATCCACGTCGGCACCAACGATGTTAGGATGAAACAGTCAGAGATCACCAAGCGCAACATAGCTTCAGCGTGTAAATCCGCTAGAAAGATGTGTCGGCATCGAGTAATTGTCTCTGGCCTCTTCCCAGTTAGGGGGAGTGATGAGCTCTACAGTGATGAGCTCTCCAGCGATAGTCTCACAACTCAATCGCTGGTTGAAAACTATTTTCTGCCCCTCCCAGAAGATAGAATTTGTAGATAATTGGCCCTCTTTCTGGGACTCACCCACAAACAGGACCAGGCCTGACCTGCTGAGGAGTGACGGACTCCATCCTAGCTGGAGGGGTGCTCTCATCTTATCTACCAACATAGACAGGGCTCTAACTCCTCTAGCCCCACAATGAAATAGGGTGCAGGTCAGGCAGCAGGCTGTTAGCCAGCCTGCCCGCATAGTGTTCCAAGGCCGTCATTGAAAATAAGAATTTGTTCTTAACTGACTTGCATGGTTAAATAAAGGTAAACTAAAAAAATAAAAATAGTGGAGTCTGCCACTAATACAGTCAGTGTAGTCAGCTCAGCTATCCCCATTGAGACCGTGTCTGTGCCTCGACCTAGGTTGGGCAAAACTAAACATGGCGGTGTTCGCCTTAGCAATCTCACTAGGATAAAGACCTCCTCCATTCCTGTCATTATTGAAAGAGATCGTACATACCTACACGTACGCTATGGTCACAAGACGCAGGCCTCCTAATTGTCCCTAGAATTTCTAAGCAAACAGCTGGAGGCAGGGCTTTCTCCTATAGAGCTCCATTTTTATGGAACAGTCTGCCTACACATGTCAGAGACGTAAACTCGGTCTCAACCTTTAAGTCTTTACTGAAGACTGATCTCTTCAGTGGGTCATATGATTGAGTGTAGTCTGGCCCAGGAGTGGGAAGGTGAACGGAAAGGCTTTGGAGCAACGAACTGCCCTTGCTGTCTCTGCCTGGCCGGTTCCCCTCTTTCCACTGGGATTCTCTGCCTCTAACCCTATTACAGGGCCTGAGTCACTGGCTTACCGGGGCTCTCTCATACCGTCCCTGGGAGGGGTGCGTCACCTGAGTGGGTTGAGTCACTGATGTGATCATCCAGTCTGGGTTGGCACCCCCCCCCCCCCCCTTGGGTTGTGCCGTGGCGGAGATCTTTGTGGGCTATGCTCAGCCTTGTCTCAGGATGGTAAGTTGGTGGTTGAAGATATCCCTCTAGTGGTGTGGGGGCTGTGCTTTGGCAAAGTGGGTGGGGTTATATCCTTCTTGTTTGGCCCTGTCCGGGGGTGTCCTCAGATGGGGCCACAGTGTCTCCTGACCCCTCCTGTCTCAGCCTCCAGTATTTATGCTGCAGTAGTTTATGTGTCGGGGGGCTAGGGTCAGTTTGTTATATCTGGAGTACTTCTCCTGTCCTATTCAGTGTCCTGTGTGAATTTAAGTGTGCTCTCTCTAATTCTCTCTTTCTCTCTTTCTTTCTCTCTCTCGGAGGACCTGAGCCCTAAGACCATGCCTCAGGACTACCTGACATGATGACTCCTTGCTGTCCTCAGTCCACCTGGCCATGCTGCTGCTCCAGTTTCAACTGTTCAGCCTTATTATTATTGGACCATGTTGGTCATTTATGAACATTTGAACATCTTGGCCATGTTCTGTTATAATCTCCACCCGGCACAGCCAGAAGAGGACTGGCCACCCCACATATGCTCTCTCTAATTCTCTCTTTCTTTCTCTCTCTCGGAGGACCTGAGCCCTAAGAGCCATGCCTCAGGACTACCTGACATGATGACTCCTTGCTGTCCTCAGTCCACCTGGCCATGCTGCTGCTCCAGTTTCAACTGTTCTGCCTTATTATTATTCGACCATGCTGGTCATTTATGAACATTTGAACATCTTGGCCATGTTCTGTTATAATCTCCACCCGGCACAGCCAGAAGAGGACTCGCCACCCCACATAGCCTGGTTCCTCTCTAGGTTTCTTCCTAGGTTTTGGGCTTTCTAGGGAGTTTTTCCTAGCCACCGTGCTTCTACACCTGCATTGCTTGCTGTTTGGGGTTTTAGGCTGGGAAATTCTAGCGTACGTGTAGGTATGTACGGCAGGACCAAATCAGAGAGAGCGGTAGGAGCAAGCCCATGTAATGCTTTGTAGGTTAGCAGTAAAACCTTGAAATCAGCCCTTGCTTTGACAGGAAGCCAGTGTAGAGAGGCTAGCACTGGAGTAATATGATCAAATATTTTGGTTCTAGTCAGGATTCTAGCAGCCGTATTTAGCACTAACTGAAGTTTATTTTGTGCTTTATTTCTAACCTAGAAGTGACAAAAGCATGGATTAATTTTTCTGCATCATTTTTGGACAGAAAGCTTCTGATTTTTGCAATGTTACGTAGATGGAAAAAAGCTGTCCTTGAAATGGTCTTGATATGTTCTTCAAAAGAGAGATCAGGGTCCAGAGTAACGCCGAGGTCCTTCACAGTTTTATTTCAGACGACTGTACAACCATTAAGATTAATTGTCAGATTCAACAGAAGATCTCTTTGTTTCTTGGGACCTAGAACAAGCATCTCTGTTTTGTCCGAGTTTAAAAGTAGAAAGTTTGCAGCCATCCACTTCCTTATGTCTGAAACACATTCTTCTAGCAAGGGCAATTTTGGGGCTTCACCATGTTTCATTGAAATGTACAGCTGTGTGTCATCCGCATAGCAGTGAAAGTTAACATTATGTTTTCGAATAACATCCCCAAGAGGTAAAATATATAGTGAAAACAATAGTGGTCCTAAAACGGAACCTTGAGGAACACCGAAATTTACAGTTGATTTGTCAGAGGACAAACCATTCACAGAGACAAACTGATATCTTTCCGACAGATAAGATCTAAACCAGGCCAGAACTTGTCCGTGTAGACCAATTTGGGTTTCCAATCTCTCCAAAAGAATGTGGTGATCGATGGTATCAAAAGCAGCACTAAGGTCTAGGAGCACGAGGACAGATGCAGAGCCTCGGTCCGATGCCATTAAAATGTCATTTACCACCTTCACAAGTGCAGTCTCAGTGCTATGATGGGGTCTAAAACCAGACTGAAGCATTTCGAATACATTGTTTGTCTTCAGGAAGGCAGTGAGTTGTTGCGCAACAGCCTTTTCTAAAATTTTTGAGAGGAATGGAAGATTCGATATAGGCCGATAGTTTTTTATATTTTCTGGGTCAAGGTTTGGCTTTTTCAAGAGAGGCTTTATTACTGCCACTTTTAGTGAATTTGGTACACATCCGGTGGATAGAGAGCCGTTTATTATGTTCAACATAGGAGGGCCAAGCACAGGAAGCAGCTCTTTCAGTAGTTTAGTTGGAATAGGGTCCAGTATGCAGCTTGAAGGTTTAGAGGCCATGATTATTTTCAGCATTGTGTCAAGAGATATAGTACTAAAACACTTGAGCGTCTCTCTTGATCCTAGGTCCTGGCAGAGTTGTGCAGACTCAGGACAACTGAGCTTTGAAGGAATACGCAGATTTAAGGAGGAGTCCGTAATTTGCTTTCTAATAATCATAATCTTTTCCTCAAAGAAGTTAATGAATTTATCACTGCTAAAGTGAAAGTCATCCTCTCTTGGGGAATGCTGCTCGGGCTCGGGTATTTTCTGTGTACCAGGGAGCTAGTTTCTTATGAGAAATGTTTTTAGTTTTTAGGGGTGCAACTGCATCTAGGGTATTGCGCAAGGTTAAATTGAGTTCCTCAGTTAGGTGGTTAACTGATTTTTGTCCTCTGGCGTCCTTGGGTAGACAGAGGGAATCTGGAAGGACATCAAGGAATCTTTGTGTTGTCTGTGAATTTATAGCACGACTTTTGATGTTCCTTGGTTGGGGTCTGAGCAGATTATTTGTTGCAATTGCAAACGTAATAAAATGGTGGTCCGATAGTCCAGGATTATGAGGAAAAACATTAAGATCCACAACATTTATTCCATGGGACAAAACTAGGTCCAGCGTATGACTGTGACAGTGAGTGGGTCCAGAGACATGTTGGACAAAACCCACTGAGTCGATGATGGCTCCGAAAGCCTTTTGGAGTGGGTCTGTGGACTTTTCCATGTGAATATTAAAGTCACCAAAGATTAGAATATTATCCGCTATGACTACAAGGTCCGATAGGAATTCAGGGAACTCAGTGAGGAACGCTGTATATGGCCCAGGAGGCCTGTAAACAGTAGCTATAAAAAGTGATTGAGTAGGCTTTATAGATTTCATGACTAGAAGCTCAAAAGACGAAAACGTCATTTTTTTTTTTTTTGTAAATTTAAATTTGCTATCGTAAATGTTAGCAACACCTCTGCCTTTGCGGGATGCACGGGGGATATGGTCACTAGTGTAGCCAGGAGGTGAGGCCTCATTTAACACAGTAAATTCATCAGGCTTAAGCCATGTTTCAGTCAGGCCAATCACTGCAAGATTATGATCAGTGATTAGTTCATTGACTATAATTGCCTTTGAAGTAAGGGATCTAACATTAAGTAGCCCTATTTTGAGATGTGAGGTATCATGATCTCTTTCAATAATGACAGGAATGGAGGTGGTCTTTATCCTAGTGAGATTGCTAAGGCGAACACCGCCATGTTTAGTTTTGCCCAACCTAGGTCGAGGCACAGACACGGTCTCAATGGTGATAGCTGAGCTGACTACACTGACTGTGCTAGTGGCAGACTCCACTATGCTGGCAGGCTGGCTAACAGCCTGCTGCCTGGCCTGCACCCTATTTCATTGTGGAGCTAGAGGAGTTAGAGCCCTGTCTATGTTGGTAGATAAAATGAGAGCACCCCTCCAGCTAGGATGGAGTCCGTCACTCCTCAGCAGGTCAGGCTTGGTCCTGTTTGTGGGTGAGTCCCAGAAAGAGGGCCAATTATCTACAAATTCTATCTTTTGGGAGGGGCAGAAAACAGTTTTCAACCAGCGATTGAGTTATGAGACTCTGCTGTAGAGCTCATCAGTCCCCCTAACTGGGAGGGGGCCAGAGACAATTACTCGATTACTCACTTCATGATGACAAGTCGTTTAGCTCAGTTATGTGACTGGGCTGGATTTCTTCTTGTAGTCCGTGATTGACTGTAGACTCTGCCACATGCCTCTTGTGACTGAGCTGTTGAATTGAGATTCTACTTTGTCTCTATACTGACGCTTAGCTTGTTTGATAGCCTTGCGGAGGGAATAGCTGCACTGTTTGTATTCGGTCATGTTACCAGTCACCTTGCCCTGATTAAAAGCAGTGGTTCGCGCTTTTAGTTTAACGCGAATGCTGCCATCAATCCAAGGTTTCTGGTTAGGGAATGTTTTAATCGTTGCTATGGGAACGACATCTTCAACGCACATTCTAATGAACTCGCACACTGAATCAGCGCATTCGTCAATATTGTTATCTGACGCAATACGAAACATGTCCCAGTCCACGTGATGGAAGCAGTCTTGGAGTGTGGAGTCAGTTTGGTCAGACCAGCGTTGGACAGACCTCAGCGTGGGAGCCTCTTGTTTTAGTTTCTGTCTGTAGGCAGGGAGCAACAAAATGGAGTCGTGGTCAGCTTTTCCGAAAGGAGGGCGGGGCAGGGCCTTATATGCGTCGCGGAAGTTAGAGTAACAATGATGCAAGGTTTTTCCACCCCTGGTTGCGCAATCGATATGCTGATAAAATTTAGGGAGTCTTGTTTTCAGATTAGCTTTGTTAAAATCCCCAGCTACAATGAATGCAGCCTCCGGATAAATGGATTCCAGTTTGCAAAGAGTCAAATAAAGTTCGTTCAGAGCCATCGATGTGTCTGCTGGGGGGGGATATATACGGCTGTGATTATAATCGAAGAGAATTCTCTTGGTAGATAATGCGGTCTACATTTGATTGTGGGGAATTCTAAATCAGGTGAACAGAAGGATTTGAGTTCCTGTATGTTTCTTTCATCACACCATGTCTCGTTAGCCATAAGGCATACGCCCCCGCCCCTCTTCTTACCAGAAAGATGTTTGTTTCTGTCGGCGCGATGTGTGGAGAAACCAGCTGGCTGCACCGAGTCCGATAGCGTCTCTCCAGTGAGCCATGTTTCCGTGAAGCAAAGAACGTTACAGTCTCTGATGTCCCTCTGGAATGCTACCCTTGCTCGGATTTCATCAACCTTGTCAAGAGACTGGACATTGGCGAGAAGAATGCTAGGGAGTGGTGCACGATGTGCCCGTCTCCGGAGTCTGACCAGAAGACCGCCTCGTTTCCCTCTTTTTCGGAGTCGTTTTTTTGGGTCGCTGCATGGGATCCATTCCGTTGTCCTGGGTGAAAGGCAGAACACAGGATCCGTGTCGCGAAAAACATATTCTTGGTCGTACTGATGGTGAGTTGACGCTGATCTTATATTCAGTAGTTCTTCTCAACTGTATGTAATGAAATGGGACAGAACCTAAGATGACCTGGGGTACTAATGTACTGTAAGAAATAACACGTAAAAAAACAAAACACTGCATAGTTTCCTAGGAACGCGAAGCGAGGCGGCCATCTCTGTCGGCGCCGGAAGAGCCATATCACTGTAATGCTTAGAGAAGATCTTATGTCAAGTGTTTTTGAAGTGTTGTGGTTGCAGGTTGGCACATCTTGGCACATCTAAAGCCTTTTCTGATGCTGTAGGCCACCAAGTGCTAACAGTCAGTACCTAACTAATATGTGTGAAATGCTTGATAGTATATGTGATGTAAACGGAGAGGTCTACTTTCTTGGGGGCCTGAATATTGACTGGTTTTCATCAAGCTGTCCACAGGAGAGGAAGCTTCTCACTATAACCAGTGCCTGTAATCTGGTTCAGGTTATTAATCAACCTACCAGGGTGTTAACAAACATTACAGGAACAAGATCATGCACATGTATTGATCACATTTTTACTAATACTGTAGAACTTTGTTCTAAAGCTGTATCCGTACCCATTGGATGCAGTGATCACAATATAGTGGCTATATCTAGGAAAGTGTATTGAACACAATGGGAGAAGCGCAGGGCGCAGCAGGTGTTTATTTGTAAAGGACCACAGGAGGAGGCAGGTAGCTGGGTCCAGGGGCAGGCAGAAGGTCATACACAGGGGGTCCAAAAAGGCAACAGTACAGGCAGGGAAAGGCTAGTAACGTCGTCCGGGAGATCAGGCAATAGGTTGATAACAGGAAATCCGATAGGCTAAAGTACAGGCAGATAATAGCCATCATTAGTGAGGCAAGCCAAAACTATCATACATGGGAGGATTAAATCACTGGAATCCCAGCGCCATGAATAGAAGTGTGTCAAAAAAGAAACAATACCTCACAATGATGGGATATTGGAAAGAATTCAACTAAATAGTGTGTGATAATGACATACAGATGTGTGAACAGGTGATCAGAATTCAGGTGATTGGGATCTGGAGAATGAGCTGTGCTCAGGGGATCTATGTGTTTGAGAGTGTGAGCTGGAAAGTTGGCTGGAAAGTGAGCTGCATTCGGGGGATCTACGTGTTTGAGAGTGTGAGTTGGAAGCAGACGTTACAGAAAGCCAAATATTCCAAAAGCTGGGCTTTAAATAGTGAATAAGAGATCATACAAAAGATTTTGCTGTGACTCTATTGTGGATGATGTTAAAAATATTTGTTGGTCTGATGTGATTAATGAGGAGAATCCAGATGCTGCACTTGATGAATTTATGAAATTGCTTTTTCCAATTATTGATAAACATGCACCTGTTAAGAAACTAACTGTTAGAACTGTTAATGCTTCATGGTTGATGGGGAATTGAAAAACTGTATGGTTGAAAGAGATGGGGCAAAAGGAGTGGCTAATAAGTCTGGCTGCACATCTGACTGGCTTACTTACTGTAAATTGAGAAATTATGTGACTAAACTCAACAAAAAGAAGAAGAAATTGTATTATGAAGCCAATATCAATGATATAAAGAATACTGGATTTAATTTTTTGAGTACTTTAAATGAAATTATGGGCAGAAAGATGCATACAACTACATTTTTCATCGAATCAGATGGCTTATTCATCATGAAACCATTTGATGTTGCCAATTATTTTAATGATTATTTCATTGGCAAAGTGGGAAAACTTAGGCAGCAAATGTCAACAACAGTGAGCAATTGTATTCATGCATAAAAATAATCGAAGAAAAGCATTGCAAGTTTGAATTTTGTAAAGTCAGTGTGGGAGAAGTGGAAAAATGATTGTTATCGATCAGTACTGACAAACGTCCTGGCATTGACAACTTAAATTTGGGCTCTATCCCTACCTATATGTACAGGGGGCAGCAGGTAGCCTAGTGGTTAGAGTGTGGGACTTGTAACCGAAAGGTTGCTAGATTGATTCCCTGGGTTGACAAGGTAAACATCTGTCGTTCTGCCCCTGAACAAGGCAGTTAAACCACTGTTCCCTGGTAGGCTGTCATTGTAAATAAGAATTTGTTCTTAACTGACTTGCCTAGTTAAATAAATGTTTTTTTTTATATGGAAAGCTACTGAGGATGGTAGCTGACACTATAGCCACTCCTATCTGTCTTATTTGTAATCTGAGCGTAGAGGAAAATCTTTGTCCTCAGGCCTGGAGGGAAGCCAAAGTAATTCCGCTAAGAGAGTTTAACACCAAGAGTGTTAAAGTCACCTTTGCTGGTTCTAACAGCAGACCTGTACGCTTGCTGCCAGCTCTTAGCAAATGGTTGGAAAAAAATGTTTGACCAAATACAATGCTCTTTCTCTGTAAACAAATGAACAACAGACTTTCAGCATGCTTGTAGAGAAGGGCACTCAATGTGTACTGCACTGACACAAATGACTGATGATTGGTTGAAAGAAATTGATAATAAGAAGATTGTGGGAGCTGCACTGTTAGATTTCAATGCAGCCTTTGATAGTATTGACCATAACCCGTTGTTGAAAAAGCTTTTCAACCTCTGCCATATCGTGGATTCAGAGCTATCTATCTAATAGAACTCACAGGGTTTTCTTTAATGGAAGCTTCTCTAATGTCAAACATGTAAAGTGTGGTGCACTGCAGGGCAGCTCTCTAGGCCCTCCACTCTTTTTATATTTTTACCAAAGTCCTGCCACTGGCATTAAACACAGTATGTGTGTCAATGTATGCTGATGATTTAACCATATACACATCAGAAAACACAGCTAATGAAGTCACTAAAACCCTTAACAAAGAGTTGCAGCCTGTTTTGGAATGGGTGGCCAATAATAAACTTGTTCTGAACATCTCTAAAACTAAGGGCATTGTACAGTGCCTTGCGAAAGTATTCGCCCCCCTTGAACTTTGCGACCTTTTGCCACATTTCAGGCTTCAAACATAAAGATATAAAACTGTATTTTTTTGTGAAGAATCAACAACAAGTGGGACACAATCATGAAGTGGAACGACATTTTTTGGATATTTAAAACTTTTTTAACAAATCAAAAACTGAAAAATTGGGCGTGCAAAATTATTCAGCCCCTTTACTTTCAGTGTAGCAAACTCTCTCCAGAAGTTCAGTGAGGATCTCTGAATGATCCAATGTTGACCTAAATGACTAATGATGATAAATACAATCCACCTGTGTGTAATCAAGTCTCCGTATAAATGCACCTGCACTGTGATAGTCTCAGAGGTCCGTCAAAAGCGCAGAGAGCATCATGAAGAACAAGGAACACACCAGGCAGGTCCGAGATACTGTTGTGAAGAAGTTTAAAGCCGGATTTGGATACAAAAAGATTTCCCAAGCTTTAAACATCACAAGGAGCACTGTGCAAGCGATAATATTGAAATGGAAGGAGTATCAGACCACTGCAAATCTACCAAGACCTGGCCGTCCCTCTAAACTTTCAGCTCAAACAAGGAGAAGACTGATCAGAGATGCAGCCAAGAGGCCCATGATCACTCTGGATGAACTGCAGAGATCTACAGCTGAGGTGAGAGACTCTGTCCATAGGACAACAATCAGTCGTATATTGCACAAATCTGGCCTTTATGGAAGAGTGGCAAAAAGAAAGCCATTTCTTAAAGATATCCATAAAAAGTGTCGTTTAAAGTTTGCCACAAGCCACCTGGGAGACACACCAAACATGTGGAAGAAGGTGCTCTGGTCAGATGAAACCAAAATTGAACTTTTTGGCAACAATGCAAAACGTTATGTTTGGCGTAAAAGCAACACAGCTCATCACCCTGAACACACCATACCCACTGTCAAACATGGTGGTGGCAGCATCATGGTTTGGGCCTGCTTTTCTTCAGCAGGGATAGGGAAGATGGTTAAAATTGATGGGAAGATGGATGGAGCCAAATACAGGACCATTCTGGAAGAAAACCTGATGGAGTCTGCAAAAGACCTGAGACTGGGACGGAGATTTGTCTTCCAACAAGACAATGATCCAAAACATAAAGCAAAATCTACAATGGAATGGTTCAAAAATAAACATATCCAGGTGTTAGAATGGCCAAGTCAAAGTCCAGACCTGAATCCAATCGAGAATCTGTGGAAAGAACTGAAAACTGCTGTTCACAAATGCTCTCCATCCAACCTCACTGAGCTCGAGCTGTTTTGCAAGGAGGAATGGGAAAAAAATTCAGTCTCTCGATGTGCAAAACTGATAGAGACATACCCCAAGCGACTTACAGCTGTAATCGCAGCAAAAGGTGGTGCTACAAAGTATTAACTTAAGGGGGCTGAATAATTTTGCACGCCCAATTTTTCAGTTTTTGATCTGTTAAAAAAGTTTAAAATATCCAATAAATGTCGTTCCACTTCATGATTGTATCCCACTTGTTGTTGATTCTTCACAAAAAAATACAGTTTTATATCTTTATGTTTGAAGCCTGAAATGTGGCAAAAGGTCGCAAAGTTCAAGGAGGCCGAATACTTTCGCAAGGCACTGTATTTGGTACAAATCCTTCCTTTAAGTTCTAGACCTAAGCCAAATCTGGTAATGAATGGTGTGGCTGTTGAACAAGTTGAGGAGACTAAATTACTTGGTGTTACTTTATATTGGAAACTGTCATGGTCAAAACATATAGATTAAATGGTTGTAAAGATGGGGAGAGGTCTGGCCGTAATAAAGAGATGCTATCCTTTTTTGACACCACACTCCAAAAAGAAAGTTCTGCAGGCTCTAGTTTAGTCTAATCTTGATTATTGTCTTAATTAAATCCCAAATTGTTTGCATAGTCAACTTACACACAGCTCTGACACACACACTTATCACACCAGATATGCCACCAGGGGTCTTTTCACAGTCCCCAAATCCAGAGAAAATTCAAGAAAGCGTACAGTATTAAATAGAGCCCTAATTGCGTGGAACATCCAAGTTAATTTACTTCTGTTGAAATAGGACAAAAAGGCTACAAAACATTTCTATACACACAACAGCTGTTAGATACTGCGGTAGCTACTAGCTAGCTAGTTCATTCTCTTCAGACATAACTTCAGTCGAGAGTGGATGAAACATTAGCTAAAGTTACATGTCAGTTACACTGTGATTTGTTCGAGACCACCTAAAGTGAGACTGATTCAATACCAAGACCGGAGCAAATCGAGCCCGAGTCAAGACAACGACTGGAGTGGGGGTCGAGACCAATTCAAGACCGAGACCGGGAGGGGGACAAAGGGTCCGAGACCGAGTCAAGACCGAGACCAGAAGAATGTGAGTCCAATTTAAGACCATGATTGTAAGTTTGTCAAATCACCAGCATAATAAGAGTTCAAAATGTCCAGTATTCCTGTGTTTATATTTCAGGACAACATATGGATTCTTTAGACTTTCAGAATAGTGAAAAAAATGCATTCTGAGGGAAATTAGAGCCACTCTATGAATTATTAGTGACCCAAACACAGTGGGGAACAATGGGCCTTCAACACCTTCAGAGAAGGGCTATGGATTTATTAAATAATGATTATTATAATATTATAATAATGACAATTATATTATTTTCAATTATGTTCTGATTCAATCTCTTCAGTTTTTGTTGGAAAGGAACGGGTTAACACTAAAGAGAAAAAAATATAAAATATATTTTTCTGTCTCTAGGGAAATCAATCTAGCTAGCTAAGTCAGACATTGGCTAGCTAGATCATAAGAAGCTAGATAAAGGTATCTGCCGTTCAAATGTATTAATGTAACATTTTGGAGTGCACGTGGAATCAACCAATCACATTTTGACTTAATTAACCTGTTGAGTCTATGGGGGCACTATTTCATTATTGGATAAAAAAACGTGCCCGTTTTAAGCGCAATATTTTGTCACGAAACGATGCTCGACTATGCATATACAGTGCCTTGCGAAAGTATTCGGCCCCCTTGAACTTTGCGACCTTTTGCCACATTTCAGGCTTCAAACATAAAGATATAAAACTGTATTTTTTTGTGAAGAATCAACAACAAGTGGGACACAATCATGAAGTGGAACAACATTTATTGGATATTTCAAACTTGTTTAACAAATCAAAAACTGAAAAATTGGGCGTGCAAAATTATTCAGCCCCTTTACTTTCAGTGCAGCAAACTCTCTCCAGAAGTTCAGTGAGGATCTCTGAATGATCCAATGTTGACCTAAATGACTAATGATGATAAATACAATCCACCTGTGTGTAATCAAGTCTCCGTATAAATGCACCTGCACTGTGATAGTCTCAGAGGTCCGTTAAAAGCGCAGAGAGCATCATGAAGAACAAGGAACACACCAGGCAGGTCCGAGATACTGTTGTGAAGAAGTTTAAAGCCGGATTTGGATACAAAAAGATTTCCCAAGCTTTGAACATCCCAAGGAGCACTGTGCAAGCGATAATATTGAAATGGAAGGAGTATCAGACCACTGCAAATCTACCAAGACCTGGCCGTCCCTCTAAACTTTCAGCTCATAGAAGGAGAAGACTGATTAGAGATGCAGCTAAGAGGCCCATGATCACTCTGGATGAACTGCAGAGATCTACAGCTGAGGTGGGAGACTCTGTCCATAGGACAACAATCAGTCGTATATTGCACAAATCTGGCCTTTATGGAAGAGTGGCAAGAAGAAAGCCATTTCTTAAAGATATCCATAAAAAGTGTCATTTAAAGTTTGCCACAAGCCACCTGGGAGACACACCAAACATGTGGAAGAAGGTGAAACCAAAATTGAACTTTTTGGCAACAATGCAAAACGTTATGTTTGGCGTAAAAGCAACACAGCTGAACACACCATCCCCACTGTCAAACATGGTGGTGGCAGCATCATGGTTTGGGCCTGCTTTTCTTCAGCAGGGACAGGGAAGATGGTTAAAATTGATGGGAAGATGGATGGAGCCAAATACAGGACCATTCTGGAAGAATACCTGATGGAGTCTGCAAAAGACCTGAGACTGGGACGGAGATTTGTCTTCCAACAAGACAATGATCCAAAACATAAAGCAAAATCTACAATGGAATGGTTCAAAAATAAACATATCCAGGTGTTAGAATGGCCAAGTCAAAGTCCAGACCTGAATCCAATCGAGAATCTGTGGAAAGAACTGAAAACTGCTGTTTACAAATGCTCTCCATCCAACCTCACTGAGCTCGAGGAGGAATGGGAAAAAATGGCAGTCTCTCGATGTGCAAAACTGATAGAGACATACCCCAAGCGACTTACAGCTGTAATCGCAGCAAAAGGTGGCGCTACAAAGTATTAAATTAAGGGGGCTGAATAATTTTGCACGCCCAATTTTTCAGTTTTTGATTTGTTAAAAAAGTTTGAAATATCCAATAAATGTCGTTCCACTTCATGATTGTGTCCCAATCATATTTATGTTTGAAGCCTGAAATGTGGCAAAAGGTCGCAAAGTTCAAGGGGGCCGAATACTTTCGCAAGGCACTGTAATTGGCAGCTTTGGAAAGAAAACAGTCTAACATTTCCAAAACTGCAAAGATATTATCTGTGAGTGCCACAGAACTCATGCTACAGGCGAAACCAAGATGAAACTTCAAACAGGAAATGAGCAGAATTTCTGAAGCTCTGTTTTCCAATGTCTCCTTATATGGCTGTGAATGCACCAGGAACGAGCCTGCGCTTTCTGTCGCTTCTTCAAGATGTCTGCAGCATTGTGACGTGTTTGTAGGCATATCATTGGAAGATTGGCCTTAAGAGACTACATTTTCCAGGGGTCCGCCCGGTGTCCTTTGTTTAAATTGGTGCGTAATCTTCAGTTGCGGTAATTTTCTCCTGGGATTCAGGACAGAAAGCACACTTCCACGAACGATATATCATCGAAGAGATATGTGAAAAACACGATGAGGATTGGTTCTAAACAACGTTTGCCATGTTTCAGTCGATATTATGGAGTTCATTTGGAAAAAAGTTCGGCGTTTTGATGACTGAATTTTCGTTTTTTTTTGGTAGCCAAACGTGACGCACCAAACAGAGCGATTTCTCCTAAACAAATAATCTTTCAGGAAAAACTGAACATTTGCTATCTAACAGAGTCTCCTCATTGAAAACATCTGAAGTAAATGATTTTCTTTGAATGCTTTTCTGGTTTTTGTGAAAATGTTGCCTGCTGAATGCTAATGCTAATGCTAACGCTAAATGCTACGCTAGCTAGCTACTGTTACACAAATGATTGTTTTCCTATGGTTGAGAAGCATATTTTGAAAATCTGAGATGACAGTGTTGTTAACAAAAGGCTAAGCTTGAGAGCTAGCATATTTATTTCATTTCATTTGCGATTTTCATGAATAGTTAACGTTGCATTATGGTAATGGGCTTGAGTCTGTATTCACAATCCCGGATCCGGGATGGCTAAGTGCAACTGGTTTTAATGAGTGGGACCATTTTTACAAAACCGAATGGGAACTTCTGCCTTCTTGAAGGCCAACAGGTCACTGTGCAATAGTGAGCAGTAGTTTTCCCCCAGTCTAGCTAGCTAGCTTTTGTTGTCGACTAGTTTGCAGCGGCTGCAGCAGGTCTTATTAAAGAGTATGTTGTTGCTAATCTGTGAGCTTCTCCCTTTTCAATAATAACTTTCAATAAGAAGCTAAGTTTCAAATGGTCATCATCTGATGAGTGGAACTGTGTTGTTTTATTGCAGTGTGCTTGCTGTTGTTAGCCATCTCTTTTGAAAATAACTTATTTGTGTCAAGCATTATTGCATTTAAAATGGAACTGACCGCATTTTAGCAACATTACATATTTTTTAAATCGGTACATATACAACCCCAGTAAGAATGACCCTTTAAAAAAAAAAAAAACTTAGATATGGTCATTTTCATGTTTTCATTCATTCTTAGAATGTTTGGGAATTACGTATACTAAGGCATTTGTGAAAATTCTATAGCAATATAGAGTGGGAAAGCGGCCGTGTGTTTGGACAATTAATAGACACTGCAGTAAATGAAACTAAATAAAAACATCTGTCTTGTCCAGGACTGGAGTCTACAGAGACCAGTGCGCTATAGCCAGTCAGAGCTACAGTAGACCTTTATGCAAACAAGCCATTTGCCACACGGGTCTGCCATCATTCACTTTGAACTGGACTGTGAGTGTTTCCACAAAATCTACCTGAAAGGATTTTAAGAAAATATATAAATACCACAGGAGTCCTCTTACATTTAGGAAATTTACGGTCCCATTGAAGGTCCCCAAGAACACAGTGGCCTCCATAATTTTTAAATGGAAGAAGTTTGGAACCACCAAGACTCTTCCTAGAGCTAGCCGTCTGGCCAAACTGAGCAATCGGGGGAGAAGGGCTTTGGTCAGGGAGGTGACCAAGAACCCAATGGTCACTCTAACAGATCTCCAGAGTTCCTCTGTGGAGATGGGAGAACCTTCCAGAAGGACAACCATCTCTGCAGCACTCCATCAATCAGGCCTTTATGGTAGAGTGGCCAGACAGAAGCCACTCCTCCTCTGGCTGGGCCATTCAATGTCCTTGAATTGCCAAGCCAGAGCCAGGACTTCAAACCGATCGAACATCTCTGGAGAGACCTGAAAATAGTTGTGCAGCGACTCTCCCCATCCAACCTGACAGAGCTTGAGAGGATTTGCAGAAAAGAATGGCAGAAACTCCCCAAATACAGGTGTGACAAGCTTGTAGAGTCATATCCAAGAAGACTTGAGGCTGTAATGGCTGCCAAATGTGCTTCAACAAAGTACTGAGTTAAGGGTCTGAATACTTTTTTTTGCACAAATTTCTTAAAACCTGCTTTTGCTTTGTGATTATGGGGTATTGTGTGTAGATTGATGAGCAACATTTTTTCAAATCCATTTTAGAGTAAGGCTGTAACGTAACAAAATATGGAAAATGTCAAGGGGTCTGACTACTTTCCGAATGCACTGTACGCTAACTGTATAACAGTCGTTTAAGTTCTTGCTAGCTAACCAAATTACCCCTGCATCTCTAGCTGTGTATAGCCAATGAAAAACAATGAGGGAGAAAAGTCAGTCACTCCCCCACACCTCCAATGGCATGACATCCTCCTACCAGCTACATAGCTAGCTATCTAGGTAATGTTAGACTCTGTTTTTTTAGCTTGCTACATAAATAGATACGCTAGCCTATTAGCTACGTTATGACTAACTTGTGATCATTACCCTTGCTAGTTTGATTGTATTTACATTCCAAGCCTTAGTTACATTCATCTGTTTTGTCCAGAATATTGAGTGATTGAAACCAAAACAGTGCATCCCGAATGAAGGCAGCAAATAACGTACCAGGCCAGTTGTGATTTCAACCTGATAGCATTTTTGTTTTGCAATGGGAAAGTAATAGTTGTACATTTCAACTGGGAAATGCTAAATGGTTGTGTTTTTGTATTCTTATAATTGGAACCTACTGGGTATTTATGTCAGAGTTTTTCCATCAGCCCTATTGTTGGGGAATAATCAGAATTAGTTGGTAACATAGGTAAGATGTTTTATATTCATCATATGTTTGTAAGTTACTTCTCATCAGAATGTTTATTTTTGTATAATACTGTGGCGGGGTTGCAGTATCTGTTCTCTGTCAAGACTAAGTTGCTTGGGCCGCAGAGAGGGGAGAGGTCAAGCGTGTATCTCTTGGCTCCACAATGTCTGTGTGCCAGTCAATGTGTCTCTGTGATCTTGTCAAGATGGATTTGATATATGCCTGTTGATATGGAGGATTTGTTTAGGTTCTGAGTTTGAGAAAATAACATAGTTTAGGAGACAAAGCTGAACGATAAATTATGCCAATGCTGTCTGGCTATGTGTGTCTTTGCTATAAAGGATCTCAGTTGCAATGTGTAAGGGACTCTCAGAGAATTCATTTATAGACACTGAATTGATCTGAGAGTCACAGGGTTGTGATGGAGCTCATATAATTAAAGATGAACTTTGTGATAACTAACTCTGACTTGTGTGTGGTTTGCTCTCATGATTTGGTAAATACAGGAAATTTCCACGACACTATGCAGTGGTGTGTAGTGGTGTCTGGAGAAGTGGGTATACTGTAATTTTTCCCAAACGGCCCAGCCAGCAAAGAAAAGTCATCCTGTGTGAAAAATCCAATGTTTTTTTTAAATTAGTTTTCCTGTAGATTTTTCAGATTTTCACTCTCAAAATCACACATGATCTAAGTCCACAACAATGTTTAAACCACATCAATCTGATTGGGTGGGCCTGTCAGGGCCTGGTTCCCCAGTGGGTGGGCCTCTGTCCACCCAGAACCATCCATGATGCAAACATCATATATTATACAATATTGAACATCACAAATAGCCTACTAACCAACACTTCAGACCAAATGTTTTCAATACCTGATTTGCATGGCCATTTTTGCCTTAGTTAGCGTCTACTTGTAGATACTGTATCATAAGTAGAAATGTATTTTCTTCCCTTCCTTCTACCGATGTCATTCTTCTATGAGCTACTCCATGCCAAAATCAGTGAAGAGCTGCACACTTGCTGCCTGCAGATGATATTCCACTGAAACTAGGCTATACAGTATGTGCAACACACACATGAATATACAGTACAAACCTGTCAAACAACGAAGGCCTATAGGTTCACCACTGCGCAAACATGTCTGTAACAGATATAAAGGCTGTTAAGATATTCATTTTTCAAGAAAGGAGTGTATATATTCAGCCTGGCGAAGCGGTTTTATGCGCTGACTGAATGAAGACGATAACAACACGTTTTTTACTCCGCTGGACTCGGGAAGAAATTACGAGTCCTCATTGTCCGAAACAGAGTCAGAGTTACCTCTGCTGCAGAGGATAAGTTCATTAGAGTTACCAGCCTCAGAAATTGCAGCCTAAGTAAATGCTTCACAGAGGTCAAGTAACAGACACACCTCAACATCAACTGTTCAGAGGAGACTGCGTGAATTCAGGCCTTCATGGTCAAATTGCTGCAAAGAAACCACTACTAAAGGACACCAATAAGAATAAGAGACTTGCCTGGGCCAAGAAACATGAGCAAGGGACATTAGACCAGTGGAAATCTGTACTTTGGTCTGATGAGTCCAAATTGGAGATTTTTGGTTCCAACTGCCGTGTCTTTGTGAGATGCAGAGTAGGTGAATGGATGATCTCTGCATGTGTAGTTCCCTCCATGAAGCATGGAGGAGGAGGTGTGATGGTGCTTTGCTGGTGACACTGTCTGTGATTTATTTAGAATTCAAGGCACACTTAACCAGCATGGCTACAACAGCATTCTGCAGCAATACGCCATCTGGTTTGTGTTTGGTGGGACTATGATTTCAACAGGACAATGACCCAACACACCTCCAGGCTGTGTAAGGACTATTTGACCAAGAAGGAGCGTGATGGAGTGCTGCATCAGATGACCTGGCCTCCACAATCACCCAACTTCAACCCAATTGAGATGGTTTGAGTTGGACAGCAGAGTGAAGGAAAAGCAGCCAACAGGTGCTCAGCATATGTGGGAACTCCTTCAAGAATGTCGGAAAAACATTCCAGGTGAAGCTGATTGAGAGAATGCCAAGAGTGTGCAAAGCTTTCATCAGGGCAAAGGGCAGCTTCTTTAAAGAATCTAAAATATGACATATATTTTGATTTGTTTAACACCTTTTTGGTTGGTACATGATAACATACGTGTTATTTCATAGTTTTGATGTCTTCGCTATTATTCTACAATGTAAAAATAAAGAAAAGCCCTTGAATGAGTAGGTGTCCAAACCTTTGACTGGCACTGTATGTTTATATTCTGGACTCTGACATTGCTCGTTATTGGGATTTGCTTGTATTGTTAGGTATTACTGCACTGTTGGAGCTACACCCGCGATAATATCATCAAAATATGTGTATGCCACCAATACAATTTGATTTGATTGTACAATGCAATACGATTGGCTGCATCACCGCTTGGTATGGCAACTGCTTGGCATCTGATGCAAAGGCGCTTCAGAGAGTTGTGCATACGGCCCAGTACATCACTGGGGCCTGAGCTCCCTGTAATCCATGACCTCTACACCATATGGTGTCAGATGAAGACTCTAAAAATGGTCAAAGACTCCAGCCACCCAAGTTCTATCTGATACCGCACAGTAAGCAGTACCGATGCAGAAAGTCTGGAACCAGTAGGACCAAATAGTTATTCTGAGTATCTACTGGTTAACTGTTTAACTATCTGAATTGAACCTTTTTGCACTAACTCTTTTGACTCATCACATGTACAGCTGGTACTATTCATTATGTATCCTTTTGCCTAGTCACTTTATCCCTACCTATATGTACAGGGGGCAGCAGGTAGCCTAGTGGTTAGAGTGTGGGACTTGTAACCGAAAGGTTGCAAGATTGAATCCCTGAGCTGATAAGGTAAAAATCTGTCATCTTGCCCCTGAACAAGGCAGTTAACCCACTGTTCCTAGGCCGTCATTGAAAATAAGAATTTGTTCTTAACTGACTTACCTAGGTAAAAATATTATAATAATATCTACCTCAATTACCTAGTACCCCTGCACATTGACTCAGTACTGGTATCCAGTGTATATAGCCAAGTTATCATTCATTACTCATTGTGTATTTATTCCTCATAGTATTATTTTTCATTTTTTTCTCCCTCTTGCATTGTTGGAAAAGGGCCCTTAAGTAAGCATTTCACTGTTAGTCTACACCTGTTCACGCAGCATATGACAAATACATTTTGATTTGAAATGTATGAGTGTGTGGAATGCTGATGCTGATATGACTTTGTCACAAGGTGGCAGTAAAGCCTCATTAAAGTATGAAGTCTGAACCCTGATCTACAACTGAAAAGATTGAACAAAACTGTGTCCTGTGGTAGAAAACATACCCACACTTGGTAATTTGGCAGATGTTCTTATCCAGATCGACTTATAGTTGGTGCATTCAACCAAGGTAAGACATCCACATATCACAGTAATTGAAAGTAAAACCTTCCTCAAAAAGTAAACATCAACCACACCAAGAACTCTATCTATACGTCACCACACAGCCACATACCTGCGTTTTGAGTGAGAGTAGATCAAGATGTTTGCTTTCGCATGGTACCCCAATCCAGATTAATCAAAAGAAGAAGAATCTCATTATAGCATGTGTAGTGTTGCAAAGGGAGGGCATTTTACCAGTACCTTTTACAATTTAACTTTCAACAGTTTGGCGAATTTGTAAAAGGTCTAGAATAATAAAAGAAGCATGTAAGATCAGTATTACACCTGCTTATGCTATATTTGTTTTGCACATTGCACCACAGTCTCCTGCCAATGTATGCCCCTTCCTTCCTCACTAAATCTCTGATCTCGCCCTGCAGTTAGAGTCCTGCTAATAAATGATGGAGAACAGTGAGTATGGGACTAATGATAAACTACTGTTGCATGGTGGGAATGAGCAGATGACAGAGTGCAAACACGTACACACGCACACACACACACACAGCCATGTCTCACTGTGTGGTCTGTGGTTGTACTGTGTGTCTGTGTGTATGTGTGTGCTTGCGTGCATCTGATCTCCCTAAGGAGTCCTCAGACTGGACTTGGTTAATGAGATTATAACTCATTGCTGTCACAATCTGGGAACTCCCAGTTCCAATCCAATTCTAAACCCATGTCATTACCACATGTAAGCATAAGTCTACCACAATGCAGTTAGGAATGTATGCTTGTTTATAGACTGAACAAGAATACAAACACTACATGCAACAATTTCAACGATTTTACTTAATTACAGTATATATATAAGGATGTCAGTCTCTCAAAATAAATTCATTAGGCCCTAATCTATGGATTTCACATGACTGGGAATACAGATATGCATCTGTTGGTCACCTTAACAAAAAAGATAGGGGCGTGGATCAGAAAACCAGTCAGTATCTGAAGTGACCACCATTTGTCTCATGCAGAGCAATACATCTCCTTCGCATAGCGTTGATCAGGCTGTTGATTGAGACCTGTGGAATGTTGTCCCACTCCTCTTAAATTGCTTTGCGAAGTTGGATATTGGCAAGAACTGGAACACGCTGTAGATCCAGTGCATCCCAAACATGCTCAATTGTTGGTATGTCTGGTGAGTATGCAGGCCATGGAAGAACTGGGACATTTTCAGCTTCCAGGAATTGTGTACAGATCCTTGCAAAATGGGGCTGTGCATCATCATAATGAAACATGAGGTGATGGCGGCGGATAAATGGCACGACAATGGGCCTCAGGATCACGGTATCCCTGTGCATTCAAATTGCCGTAGATAAAATACAATTGTGTTATTTAGCCATCTCTTTCAAAATAATTTTTGTTGTGAAACATCGTTTAAATCTTATTAAAATCTGTATCTATACCACCCCAGGAAGAATGACCCTTTAAATATATTAAATAAAATTTGACAAGCTACCACTTGGTCATTTTCACAAATTCTTACAATGTTTGGGAATGATGTATACTAAGGCATTTGTGAAAACACTATAGCAATATAGAGTGGGACATTGGCCATGTGTTTGGACAATTAATAGACACTGCAGTAAATAAAACCAAATAAAGACATTTGTCTTGTCCAGGACCGGAGTCAACAAAGACCGGAATGCTATAGCCACATCAGAGCTACAGTTGACTTTGAACTGGACTGTGTGTTTAAAGGCAGTTGCAACAGCATGACTTTAGATCATTAGAACGCATTCGCCAAAAGACACCAGAATGAATTTCTGCAAATATGTAAACACCACGGGAGTCATCTTACGTTTGGGAAACTTTACAGTCCTATTGATCAAACAACCATGGAAGATCAGGCTCTCTATACCTCAGTTATGCACTTTTTTTTAATGTAATCTTTATTTAACTAGGCAAGTCAGTTAGAGAACAAATTATTATTTACAATGACAGCCTACCGGGGAACAGTGGGTTAACTGCTTTGTTCAGGGGTAGAATTACAGATTTTTTACCTTGTCAGCTCGGGGATTCAATCCAGCAACTTGTTGGTTACTTAGCCAATGCTCCAACTGCTAGGCTACCCGCCAGCCAACAACAAGATCAACAACTAATGGTAGCTAGAGCTAGATGAGCTAAAATCTAAAGAAGGAACATTTCAGCTAGTTGGCCTATAAAATTGCACTGATAGGCATCCCGAGTGGCGCAAGGCGGGCGGAACAGATATGACAGCTGGTTACACAAAAGAAAAGGGGCTGGGTTTGAGTGAAAGAGCGGGAAGACTGAGGAACAAATGGCCAAGCTGTGCTATCGTAAATACAATATCTTATGCATTCTAAATTACCGCCCATTTGGAAAAGGAAAATGGAATAAATATTTACTCTGAGATGCACTTCAGTAGGTTGGTGGTAGATGGAAGGCCGTGTTGCCAAACCGAGTCCTTTGTTCTTTGAAGAATGTCTCTGGTGGTCAATTGGATACGTTGTAGTAACGTCATTGTGTGGTAGACGGGATACTCTGTCTGTTCCTTCCTAACCTGCGTTTGCATCTGCTGTTGCTAACTCAACCGCTTGGAGGTATCACTTCTGTAGTGAACAAGAGTTCAAAGTTCATACCATTTGCAACCAAAGCTCACGCTGAAGTTGGCTTCGTTCTGTAGTTATTATCTGAACCATTCTGACATCGGACCGTCGTCCTCACATCCTCAGAACAGGAGGTTACATTGTCGTCAAGGCTTTATATAGGAAAGGAGAGGAGGGCGTGTTTGAAAGGTTTTATAGCCCATGTCCCTTCACAGGGGCGGGCCACTGATTGAGCAGCCCTATCTTATGAAAACCCAAATCTCACATTTTAGAAGCTAAAATCACATTTCATCCCATCACGAATAATTTCATATTCAAACATTTAAATTGAACAATTCCATGTGAATCCGATAACTCTGATGTGTAGACTTTCCACTGTAGAGTTTATGTTATCTTATCATTGATGAGAAGGTCTCAGATGACAACCGAACTGACATCATATTCATTAAGTACCACTGCATATGTTCAATTGGTCGGATTACCAGAATATAGTTAATTTCCCCCCTCCTTCTGATGTTCCCAGAATCTCTATGTTAACCAAGGGGTTTGCAAATGTAACATCAGTAGGGTAGAGAGAGGAAAAAGGGGGAAGTAGGCATTTATGACTGTCATAAACCTTCCCCCAGGCCAACGTCATGACACTGTATAACAGTCTTTCTACTTCTTGCTAGCTAACCGAATGACACTTGCATCTTTAGCTGTGTATAATCAAAGAAAAAAATGATATGAGGGGAAAAAGTCAGTCACTCACCCACACCGTGTTTTTAGCTTGCTACATAAATAGATACGATATAGCCAGGTTTTGACTGACTTGTGATCATTGACCTTGCCAGTTTGATTGTATTGACATTCCCAGCCTTAGTTACATTTGTCCGTTTTTGTCCAGAATATTGAGTCATTATAACTGAAACAGTGCATATCGAATGGAGGCAGCAAACAATGTTCCAGGTCAGCTGTGATTTACAATGGGATAGCAATATGTTTTGGACAACCAAGAAATGTATTGATGATTTGTATTAATCATGCATTGACCTGAATCCATCTATTCTGCCAACAATGATTTAGTGTATGTCATGGAATGTTGAGTCAAATAGAACCTATTTTTAAAACCTCTTATAAAGTTGGTTTTGTAGCATAAACTGGGAATTTTATATTTTGGACTGATATTATGATTATCTGTTTGTTTCATATCTGCAAAGTAGCTAAAATGCTGTCAGTTCCACTTTAAACTTTAGGTCACCAGTTGCTTTGTGTGTTAATGAACATTAAGTGTTTTTTGGAATGGGAAGTCATCATTTTGCCAAAAATTTCCCAAACGGCCTGCCCAGCGAAGGAAAGGCACCCTGTGTGATGGTCTAATTCTACAACAATGCTTAAACCCTATCGATATGATTGGGTGGGCCTATCAGGGCCTTGCTCCTCAGTGGGTGGGCCTCTATCCACTCAAGTCCATCCATGTCTACCCCACTGATGCAAACAGCTTGTGATGACAATTGCCCTTCACAAATAGCTTACTAACCAACACTTCAGACTAAACTTTTTCAATAGCTGGTTTGCATACTTGTTGTTGCCTTAGTTAGCATTTACTACATATCATACGATGATACGTCTCTCATACCTTATCGGCTAACAATGTCATTCTTCTGTGAGCTGTTCCATGCCAAAACCAGTTGAGAACTGAGAAAAGAAACTCAATATATGGTCTTGAGACCGGACTCGAGACCAGTACTACAATACTGGCCAATCGTATATAATTTAACATAGTGGTGTCGCATACTCATTTGGAAAACAGACATCTGCATGGTGTCCATATTAGGACAACCTCAGTTTTTAGAATACGTTTTTTTTTATTGCTGTTTACTGTGGTGTGGTGTGGAACAGAAATAGAAAATAGTTTTTTGGTGTCATAATGACCTGATGCAACCAATTAATTTATATGCACAGATCATACTTTCCCTGTCAGAAACCCCCTGGGATGTTTGTTGTTAAATGGAGTCATGGCCTGTGCAGTTTGCGGTTTGTGGCCTAACTGGGACCTTTCACCCTCATTGTGTTTATATGTGTTATTCAGAACATGATACTCTGACTTCAGTGCATTGGTACATCTTATTTAGTGTGTTACTGGTCTGACCTTGCCTGGTCCCAGATCTTGTTGTGCTCTTGCTAACTCCATTGCTGTCCTTGTCAAGCCAAACAATGAGTATGGATAGTCCATATTAGGACAGACCCAGTAACAGAGAGCCAAATAACTTGTAACGATTGTCGTTGGTGGAAGACGGTGAGGACCAAGGTGGAAGACGGTGAGGACCAAGGTGCACCGGGGTGCGTGTTCGGCATTTTATTAGAAAATAACTACCCACACCCATAGTTGGAAAACAGGCTGCCTAAGTATGGTTCTCAATCAGAAACAACGATTTCCAGCTGCCTCTGATTGGGAACAATACCAGGCCAAACACATAGAAATAGAAAACATAGAACACAAAACAGAATGCCCACCCCAACTCACGCCCTGACCAAACTAAAATAGAGACATACAATAGGAACTAAGGTCAGGAAGTGACATAACTGACCCATCTGTGTCCATTAAAGCAGAGTATTGAGACTAAAACTGCCGCTAATCTCCATGTATATTTATCAGACTCAAACATCGTGCTTTAACTGCCTCTCAGATTTCTCCCCAGATGTCAGGGGGGCTGTGCATCAGAAGCATTGGGGATTATTTTAAAAGAAAAGTGCCTTTATCAGGTTATATCAAATTAATTAACTCAATGACCATATGACACCACTGTGATATTCTGCTGTAACTCCTACCATTATCTAATTGACATTATGTATAAACAAAGGAGAAGTTCAAAGTATAGTATATTTTTTACTTATCAAAAGCCATGTGATTGCAGAACATCCACCTACCTACTACCTCAGAGTAAGGTGTAATACAGACAGCATTTTACCACATACCCTT
The DNA here is from genome assembly GCF_057628025.1 of Oncorhynchus mykiss. Classification (NCBI taxonomy): domain Eukaryota; kingdom Metazoa; phylum Chordata; class Actinopteri; order Salmoniformes; family Salmonidae; genus Oncorhynchus; species Oncorhynchus mykiss. The sequence continues at coordinate 17,389,981 of NC_143031.1, forward strand.
CACTTGCCTAGCAACAAGCCCAAATAATGCAAAGGTTACTGGAAAGGGAGTACGCAAAGTGGAAACAATTATCATCATTTTAGTTTGATGAGTAAGCGCAGAGCTGAGAAGAAGTTGTCACAACGTAAGGGCTTTCTGTGTTAGTAACCATGTGGAAGAAATCAATTGATTTAGAATTGGCTCTTTTGTACACAAAAATATAAACGCAACATGTAAAGTGTTGGTCCTATGTTTCATGAGCTGAAATAAAACAGCTCTCAAAATATTTCTATATGCACAAAAAATATTTATTTCTCTCAAACTGTGTGCACAAATTTGTTTAAATTCCTATTCGTGAGCATTTCTCCTTAGCCAAGATAATCCATCCACCTAAAAAGTGTGGCATATCAAGAAGCTGATTAAACAGCATGATCATTACACAGGTGCACCTTGTGGGGGTGGTGCTGAGGAGTATTTCTGTCTAATAAAGCCCTTTTTTTTGTGTGGAACAATTCATTCTGATTGGCTGGGCCTGGCTCCCCAGTGGGTGGGCCTATGCCTTCCAAGGCCCACCTATGGCTGCACCCCTGCCCAGTCATGTGAAATCAATTGATTAAGGCCTAATTTATTTATTTAAATGGACTGATTCCGCTATATGAACTGTAACTCAGTAAAATCTTTGACATTTTTGCATGTTACATTTATTTTTGTTCAGTATAGTTGCAGTTATCATAGAGCACCAATAAGACACGTGTGAGCAGGCAATCTGTGACATCCACTTGAACATTCTCAATTCAGGTTACCGCAAGAGAGATGCAAATCTTTGGTCTCTTTGTTGCCTCTCTGGTTAATGCCCTCCTTGCCCTGTCCGTGAGTTTTAGTGTGTGGCTCTCTCTTGGCAGGTTTGTTGTGGTGTCATATTCTTGCCATTTTTGAATAATGGATTTAATTGTGCTCCATGGGATGTTCAAAGTTTCTGATATTTTTTAATAACCCAACCCTGATCTGTACTTCTCCACGACTTTGTCCCTGACCTGGTTAGAGAGCTCCTTGGTCTTCATGGTGCCCCTTTCTTAGTGGTGTTGCAGACTCTGGGGCCTTTCAGAACAGGTGTGTGTATATATATTGAGATCCTGTGACAGATCATGTGATACTTAAATAAAGTCCACCTGTGTGCAATCTAACTAATTATGTGACTTCTGAAGGTAATTGGTTGCACCAGATCTTATTTAGGGGCTTAGCATAGGGGGTGACTACATATGCACACACCACTTTTCCGTTTTTTATTTTTTTAGAATTTTTTGAAACAAGTTTTTTTTCTTCATTTCACTTCACCAATTTGGACTATTTTGTTTATGTCCACTAAATTAAATCCCCCAAAAAATCCATTTAAATTACAGGTTGTAATGCAACAAAATAGGAAAACGCCAAGGGGGATGAATAATTTTGCAAGGCACTGTATACTCAATTGTCTGCCTTTATTCATTGTACTTTCAATGATTGGGTCATTCTTGAATTGCGGTGGCATATGGGCAGGCCTTTTGGAAAAAATGAAGTACATTTTTCTATATGCTTTTATTTAAATATATTTGGGTACATCTTCCCATTCTAAATGAATTAATATGGCAGCTCAGTGACTTTAAATAATTTGTACCATTATTATAACATTGTGCCACAGGTAGGACTAGTAACACAAATGGCTTTAGGTTATTGAAGATTTTCTTAAATGGAGGCCACAGATGCTCAAATATAAGGTCATTAACCCTTTAAAAATGATTTACTATTGCAATATGATTAATAATTTAGTTCACAATGTAATTTCCCTTTTATTAAATTGAGTAACATCAAAGACACTATATTTAGACACACCAAATGATCAACCGAATCTGGACCAGCTGCAGCTTAATAAGGTCTTTCTTTGCAGCACTTGACCATATGACTGGACAATAATCAAAAAAAGATCAAACTAGAGCCCGCAGGACTTACTTGTGCAGTGTGGTGTCAAAAAAGCTGAGCATCTCTTTATTCCAGCCAGACCTCTCTCCATATTTACAACCATTGAATCTATATGTTTTGACCATGACAGTTTACAAAGTAACACCAAGTAATTTAGTCTCCTCAACTTGTTCAACAGCCACACCATTCATTACCAGATTCAGCCGAGGTCTAGAACATAGGCAATGATATGTAGCAAATACAATGCTCTTAGTTTTAGAATGTTCAGGACCAGTTTATTACTGGCCACCTATTCCAAACCCGACTGCAACTCTTTATTAGCTGTGGATGCTGATGCGTATATGGCTGAATAATCAGCATACATGGACCCTGTGATATACCACAATTTACATGTTTGACATTAGAGAAGCTTCCATTAAAAAAAAAACTCTTGAGTTCTATTAGGAAGATTGTCATATCGTAGATTCAGAGCTGAGGTTGAAAAGTTATGGTCAATATCAAAGTCTGCACTCCCACAATCAAATTAAATCTAATTTTATTTGTCACATACACATGGTTAGTAGATGTTAATGCGAGTGTAGTGAAATGCTTGTGCTTCTAGTTCCGACAATGCAGTAATAACCAACGAGTAATCTAACATAACAATTCCACAACTACTACCTTATACACACAAGTGTAAAGGGATAAAGAGTATGTACATTAAGATATGAGTGAGTGATGGTACAGAACGACATAGGCAAGATACAGTAGATGGTATCGAGTACAGTATATACATATGAGATGAGTGATGTAGGGTATGAAAACATAAAAGTGGCATAGTTTAAAGTGGCTAGTGATGCATGTATTACATAAAGATGGCAAGATGCAGTAGATGGTATAGAGTACAGTATATACATATGAGATGAGTAATGTAGGGTATGTAAACATTATATTAAGTGGCATTGTTTAAAGTGGCTAGTGATACATCTTTTACATCAATTTCCATAATTAATGAGGCTGGAGTTGAGTCAGTATGTTGGCAGCAGCCACTTAATGTTAGTGGTGGCTGCTTAACAGTCTGATGGCCTTGAGATAGAAGCTGTTTTTCAGTCTCTCGGTCCCTGCTTTGATGCACCTGTACTGACCTTGCCTTCTGGATGAATGCGGGGTGAACAGGCAGTAGCTCGGGTGGTTGTTGTCCTTGATGATCTTTATGGCCTTCCTGTGACATCGGGTGGTATAGGTGTCCTGGAGGGCAGGTAGTCACTACCCACTACCCTCAGACCTCACTACCCTCTGGAGAGCCTTACGGTTGTGGGCAGAGCAGTTGCACCTCTACTTTGTCTCTAATCTTCTTATTAATAATTTATTTCAACCAATCATCAGTGCAGTACATGTTGAGTGCCCTTCTCTATAAGCATGCTGAAAGTCTGTTGTTAATTTGTTTATAGAGAAATAGCATTGTATTTGGTCAAACACAATTTTCTCCAACAGTTTGCTAGGAGCTGGCAGCAAGCTAATAGGTATGCTGTTAGAACCAGTAGAGGCCGCTTTACCACTCTGGGTAGCGATAAGACTTTGGCTTCTCTCCAGGCCTGAGGACAAAGACTTTCCTCTAGGCTCAGATTAAAAATAAGACAGATAGGAGTGGCTATAGAGTCAGCTACCATCCTCAGTAGCGTTCCATCTAAATTTAATGCCAGGAGGTTTGTCATTATTGATTGATAATCTTTCCATCTCTCCCACACAAACTTTACAAAATTCAAACCTGCAATGCTTTTCTTTCATTATTATTATTTTTTTATGCATGAATACAATTGCTCAGTGTTTATTGTTAGCATTTGCTGCCTACGTTTGCCCACTTTGCCAATGAAATAATCATTAAAATAATTTCGAACATCAAATGATTTTGTGATGAGCCACCTGATTCGATGAAAGATGGAGTTTTTGTCTTTCTCCCCATAGTTTCATTTAAGGCTTCATAACAGTTTCTTCTTTTTGGTGAGTTTAGTCACATAATTTCTCAATTTGCAGAAAGTAAGCTATTCAGATGTGCAGCTAGACTTACTAGCCAATTATGGGAAACCCCATCGCTTTCTACCATAGTTATTCAATTCCTCATCAATCCATGGAGCGCTAACAGTTCTAACAGTCAGTTTCTTAACAGGTGCAATTCAAGTGCAGCGTCAGACCAACAAATATTTTTAACATCATCCACATTAGAGTCACAGCAAAATCCTTTGTATGATCTCTTATGCACTATTTTAGGCCCAGCTGTTAGAACTTTGGCTTTCCTGGATATAGCCACTATATTGTGATCACTGCATCCAATGGGTACGGATACACTTTGAAAACATTTCTGAGTCTCAGAAATGGCTAATATATGAATGTTATCGGATTTTGGCAAGTTGATTTCATGAACTTTATTTCTAAGGCTACATATATTAATATGGGTTATTTTCAGCCCTTTCCTTGGTAGCTTATCAGAGATAGACATAATACTGAAAAGAGCAAAAAAAAAGCAAAATAATAAAATACACATTCAGCAGTCCAATAATCAATTGGTATGTGTGTGTGAAGCGAAAAAACCATAGGCTTGGCTCCCTCATCCCTTCCAGCCTTCTGGGAGGGAGGGTGGCAGCTTTCATGGCTGGGATCAGTTCTTTCCTCTTCTGGCGCACAGCTTCAGGATAGTCCTCGTTGAGGAAGAGATACGTTTCTCTCAAGTTCTTGGCTCTTTACAGAACAGCTACCTTGTCCTTGAACCTCAGAAACTTGACCACTATCGGCCTATCACCTGGGCCGGGGTTGTGTTTTCCAGTCCTGCAGGCGCGCTCCATCTCGATCTTCCTGTGGTCCAACTCAGAGACCATTTCCCTCACTTTGTCTTCAGATGCCGTCCAGGTCTCATGTGGAGATTCCGCCCACAACCATGTTCTGCCTTGATTGTCCCTCGAGATTTATCTGTCATTGTTATCATGGAGTCACACACAGAACTAATGTCCTCTCTCAATGACTTAGATTGCTGTCATCTTGCCTTCCTCCTGTTTCAAGTCATCGAGCTGACCCTGGGAGAATGTTATACCTGTCACGCCCTGGTCTTAGTATTTTCTTTATTATTTTGGTCAAGCCAGGGTGTGACATGGGTTTATTTATGTGGTGTGTTTTGTCTTGGGGTTTTCGTAGGTATTGGGATTGTGGTTTAGTGGGGTTCTCTAGCAAAGTCTATGCTGTCTGGAGTGGTTCTCAATCAGAGGCAGGTGTTTATCGTTGTCTCTGATTGGGAACCATATTTAGGCAGCCATATTCTTTGAGTGTTTCATGGGTGATTGTTCTTGTCTCTGTGTTTGTTGTCACCAGATAAGCTGTATAGGTTTTCACGTTACGTTTGTTTTAGTATTGTTCGTGTTTTCGTTTTTATTAAATATGTATCAACAATACCACGCTGCATTTTGGTCCGACTCTCCTTCACCTGAAGAAAACCGTAACAATACCTTAGGCCTAGAATGTCACATGGGCAAAGACTAAGCATGTAATCCAGAGGGACAGGGGCAAAACAATGGACAATACATCACTTCTTTACTCACAGCTACATTTAACACATGTATCAGGTGGAATTTCCTGTCCAGCAGCCCCACGTTTGGCAATGATGTCGGTCTAGCCGCTACTCAACTGTGGCTATTTTTAGCTCTGTGTGTTGCATGGGCATTTGTGTGTATGCGAGGAGTAAAAATAGGAGACCCACAACAGTTAGTTTTGTTTATACTGTTTGGTATACAACATTCTCATGTACAATCATAATAAAAGCTCTGCTCTTAATGTTCAGTGATAGGCCAGGCTCAGCCCAAGAAATCGTGTTTGTATAAAGAAAGAAAGAGGATACTGCCACCTTTTTTTATCCTATATTCACAAAGTCTCAAATTAAGAGTTGATATAGGATCAGCCAGCCAGCCCCTCTCAATGTAATCTTCTTAATAATTTAAGGGAATCCTTGATCCTAGATCAGCACTCCTACTCGGGGACGCTTGATGAATACAGACCCACGCATAGAACCAGCTGTCTCATTTAAAAAATAAATTAAAAAACTTTAAAATTATACAAAACTTTGTTACATTATAAAAAAGATAAACAAATGCTGTAAAATAATTTTGGAACTTCTATTTATAGAACTTGCGATAGCATTTGGTTGTAGGGTTTGGTTCCCTCAAATATGAGAGTACTTCACACCTTTCTAACTATATTCAATAGGGCACACCGCAACAACCTGTAGCAAAAAGTTTTGCAACACAAATTAGTTTCTTATTGGACAGGTTCAGGTAGTCCCTCCCGTGTCGGTCCGTTTTCTTCAATTTTCTAGTGAATACAACCCAGTCGAAATGTGAAAGCTCTTAACACATTTAGAGGAACTCATGACAAAGCATGTCGAGACAGTGAATTATGGCTTGTGCAGTATAAAAAAAATACATGTCTTTGGTCAGGGAAATATGACAAATTGAGCATATTTTTGGCAGGTGGAAACATGACAGTGGTGGCATTGATAGATATATAGAGCACTAGTGTTGCCCTCCATACCCTGGATGTCTGTAGCAGTCCTCAAACAAATCATTAATTAAAAAGGACTTCAGTAGCCCCTTGTGTAAGAGTAGAGTCATTGCTTTGAGACTGACACAAAAAGCCCAATGCTTGGCTGCTAAAATGGCTGTGGATTGTCAATGTGGTTTCCAGAGAACAATTACGTAACACAGAAAAACACCAGTCTTAGGTCCCAAAGGGTACATTTCTTTTACCATGTGCTCCATTTGAATAAAATGATCTAACCTCCTTGGGTGATGGCCATGTCCATTTCCAAGTAACTCGCTTCCATTGTCTTCAGCAACTTGACAGGAGTCTTTATTGTATTTGCATTATGTATATTTTTTTTGTGATTGTAAATGCTTTCATCATGATCTCCTACAACAGCGGTAGGCAACTAGATTCAGCCTTGAGATGATTTTTGCCAGAACATAATAAGGATTACATTGAGACACAATCACATCTTTTTTTATGGAATTCTTGGGAACAGATTTCCTAAAGTCTCCTTTTTTTCTGAAATCCTGGTGATTTCAGTCTTTTTTGACCAAAAACTAAAATCCCTCTAAAAACTCAACTTTGGGGAGCCCCCTCACAACAACAACCAAAAAAAAAATCACTTGAGGGCCGGTTTTGGCCCATGGGCAACCTGTTGGCAACCCCTGTCCTACACAAGCATGTATGTTACCTGGTGGTGCCAGACCACACCCACATCACTCTCCTGTGTCCGGCATCATGTCAAGCATGGTGTGAATCTCCTCTGCGCTGTATCCCAGAAGGCCGTTCAGGTCGCAGACAAAGCGGTAGACATATCGCTTGCCAGACGTCTTGTGGATTATGTTCTTGTCGTAGTAGTAGCGCAGGCCGCGGCTCAGCTTTTCATAGTTCATCTTGGGCTTGTTCTTCCTCTGGCCCCAGCGCCTAGCCACCTGGAGGGGAGGAGTGAGGACGAAAGGTGGGAGAGAGCGGGAGAGGGTCAAATTATCTTGATCCACCTCATCCCCAATTTCCTATGGCAAGATCAAGCAAACATACTTTTAACTTTGTCTATTCCATTAGGTATTGTCAATGTGAATTAGTAGCTGGATATAGGATGACGTGATGATCAAATCAGGTGTTGCTTGACACTTCCCTGGTTGCCTAAGTGGAAGGGATGTTCTCACCTCATCGGGATTGGTCAATTTGAATTCCCAGCCATCTCCCGTCCAGCTGATGACCGACTGACAGGAAGTGTCGGTCAAGAGCTCCAACAGAAATTGCCACAGCTGGATCGGACCACTTCCTGTGGAAGCACAACCAAGGAACATAAAGTTTATTACTTAAATTACTTGGTATTTAATTGAATCTCAAAGAAACAAATAGTCACCTTTTGATGTAGTCAGCAATTGTTTTGCATTCTTGGGTTACATAAACACACACACACACACACCTGTGTATCCCGCAAGAGCCGCTGCCGGTATGACAGACTTGTCTTTGGTCAGGTCCATGCGCTCCTTCACATAGTCTTTGAAGGTGCCTTTTGCTGGGTGGTCACGCAGTGTGGCCGGGTAGTCGTCTGAGTCAAAGCTGTCGTAGGAGGGCACGCGGTGCAGACTGCAGAAGTGGGAGTGGCTGCCCCGGGACTGGGTGAGACGCTCACAAGCCTCTAGGCTCTCCACACTCTCAAAGGATTCTTGGCCCCCAATTTTACCTGGGATGAAAGAGTGGAACACCACAGCCATGTTCAGTTGGGGGAAAACATTTTGAAACAAAGTGAAGCATGGGGGCACTACCTGAACCAAAATTGTAAAAAAAAATTCTGCTGCAAAATAGTTGCTACTGTGTGCAATACTGAACACCAACCAGGTATTTATAATGAGGATCATAAAACTGAATGTTAATTTGCATCACAGTGAAGAATATCCATCCACACAATGTCCATAATGAGCTCGTTAATGATCTCCTTGCTTAATCTGATTCTACCAGGCTAAAATGTCATACATTCAATGTACGGGAGAATATTATATATAGCAGACAAACATTCTCCCATGATGTCTTCTATAGCATTTAAGGTGGAGGAGAATGTGGTTCAATTGGTAGAACATGGCGTTTGCAACATCAGGGTCGTGGGTTGATTTCCACTTGAGGTCAATAAGATAAATGTATGCATGCATGTATAACTTTCGTAAAACTGACCATCCTACCGATCCTCGACGATGTCGTTTACGAAATTGCATCCAATTTGCTGAGTAGAGTGTTGGAGGCTGTCTATCACAGTGCCATTAATTTTGTCACCAAAGCCCCATACACTACCCACCACTGTGACCTGTACGCTCTCGTTGGCTGGCCCTCGCGTCATACTCGTCGCCAAACCCACTGGCTCCAGGTCATCTACAAGGCTCTGCTAGGTAAAGCCCCGCCTTATCTCAGCTCACTGGTCACCATAGAAGCACCCACCCGTAGCACGCGCTCCAGCAGGTATATCTCACTTGTCACCCCCAAAGCCAATTCCTCTTTTGGCTGCCTCTCCTTCCAGTTCTCTGCTGCCAATGACTGGAACAAACTGCAAAAATCTCTAAAGCTGGAGACTCTTACCTCCCTCACTAGCTTTAAGCACCAGCTGTCAGAGCAGCTCACAGATCACTGAACCTGTACATAGCTCATCTATAAAATAGTCCATCCAAGCTACCTCATCCCCATAGCATATTTTGTATTTATCTTGCTCCTTTTCACCCCAGTATCTCTACTTGCACATTCTAACATTCCAGTGTTTAATTGCTACATTGTAATTACGTCGCCACCATGGCTTATTTATTGCCTTACCTCTCTTATCCTACCTCATTTGCACAAGCTGTATATAGACTTTCTACTGTATGTTTGTTTATTCCATGTGTAACGCTGTTGTTGTATGTGTCGAACTGCTTTGCTTTATCTTGGTCAGGTCGCAGTTGCAAATGAGAACTTGTTCTCAACTAGCCTACCTGGTTAAATAAAGGTGAAAAAATGTACGCACGTAAATATCTTTGGACAAAAGCATCTGCTAAATGGCATATGTTATTATATTACATGACTGGTCTTACCTCGAATGACATGCCCCATGCACATGTTGTCATGGGAGACCACTTCCTGTTTGATGGTGAGGTAGTCCCCCTGCTTAGGACCCAGTGGGCCAGTAGAATGTCCGTTCTCAGTCTTGATTGACAGCAGGTCCTCACAGGTGGTTGGTAGAAGTGTCTGATTGGACTCTGTGATGAAGCCTGGCTCTGAGTTGTCCGATGGAAGGATGCACTGGGCACGTTCAGTTCCATAGTCTATGGAGAAGAATTGGGGGGGAGAGACATTACATCTCTCTCCCAAAAAAGGGAGTAATGATATTTCTCTCCATTATAAAATGGACAGTGATTTGGACAATAGTTGTCTCGTGTTTTGGGCAGAGGCAGAGAAGCTATACTCACTGGCAAAGTAGTCATAAGTGAACCGGGACTCCTGGAATGTGGGCATCAAGCAATTGACGGGGAAATGCCTCACATCTTCACCAAGAAAGACATGTTAGTTATGATGGTACCCCCCCTCCCCCATCTCTGATTTAACACAAAAATATAAATACAGTGGGGTAAAAAAGTATTTAGTCAGCCACCAATTGTGCAAGTTCTCCCACTTAAAAAGATGAGGCCTGTAATTGTCATCATAGGTACATTTCAACTATGACAGACAAAATGAGAAAAGAAATCCAGAAAATCACATTGTAGGATTTTTTATGAATTTATTTGCAAATTATGGTGCAAAATAAGTATTTGGTCACCTACAAACAAGCAAGATTTCTGGCTCTCACAGACCTGTAACTTCTTCTTTAAGAGGCCCCTCTGTCCTCCACTCGTTACCTGTATTAATGGCACCTGTTTGAACATGTTATCAGTATAAAAGACACCTGTCCACAACCTCAAACAGTCACACTCCAAACTCCACTGTGCCCAAGACCAAAGAGCTGTCAAAGGACACCAGAAACAAAATTGTTGACCTGCACAAGGCTGGGAAGACTGAATCTGCAATAGGTAAGCAGCTTGGTTTGAAGAAATCAATTATGGGAGCAATTATTAGGAAATGGAAGACATACAAGACCACTGATAATCTCCCTCGATCTGGGGCTCCACACAAGATCTCACCCCGTGGGGTCAAAATGATCACAAGAACGGTGAGCAAAAATCCCAGAACCACACGGGGGGGACTTAGTGAATGACCTGCAGAGAGCTGGGACCAAAGTAACAAAGCCTACCATCAGTAACACACTACGCCGCCAGGGACTCAAATCCTGCAGTGCCAGACGTGTCCCCCTGCTTAAGCCAGTACATGTCCAGGCCCGTCTGAAGTTTGCTAGAGAGCATTTGGATGATCCAGAAGAAGATTGGGAGAATGTCATATGGTCAGATGAAACCAAAATAGAACTTTTTGGTAAAAACTCAACTCATTGTGTTTGGAGGACAAAGAATGCTAAGTTGCATCCAAAGAACACCATACCTACTGTGAAGCATGGGGGTGGAAAAATCATGCTTTGGGGCTGTTTTTCTGCAAAGGGACCAGGACGACAGATCCGTGTAAAGGAAAGAATGAATGGGGCCATGTATCGTGAGATTTTGAGCGAAAACCTCCATCAGCAAGGGCATTGAAGATGAAACGTGGCTGGGTCTTTCAGCATGACAATGATCCCAAACACACCGCCCGGGCAATGAAGGAGTGGCTTCGTAAGAAGCATTTCACGGTCCTGGAGTGGCCTAGCCAGTCTCAACCCCATAGAAAATCTTTGGAGGGAGTTGAAAGTCCGTGTTGCCCAGCAACAGCCCCAAAACGTCACTGCTCTAGAGGAGATCTGCATGGAGGAATGGGCCAAAATACCAGCAACAGTGTGAAAACCTTGTGAAGACTTACAGAAAACGTTTGACCTCTGTCATTGCCAACAAAGGCTATATAACAAAGTATTGAGATAAACGTTTGATATTGACCAAATACTTATTTTCCACCATCATTTGCAATTAAATTCTTTTTTTTAAAAATCCTACAATGTGATTTTCTGGATTTTTTTTCTCATTTTGTCTGTATTAGTTGAAGTGTACATATGAGGAAAATGACAGGCCTCTCATCTTTTTAAGTGGGAGAACTTGCACAATTGGTGGCTGACTAAATACTTTTTTGCCCCACTGTCTACCAACTAAACAATGCCACAGTAAAGTATCAATGTTTGTGGGATCGGATGCTAACACGTTTTATACAATAGGTTGAGATGTCTGTTAAACTATTTTGCGCTGATGATAGCCGTAGTCTCTCAATAGCCTAGAAATTATGTTAATATACAGTGGGGAGAACATGTATTTGATACACTGCCGATTTTTCAATTTTTCCTACTTACAAAGCATGTAGAGGTCTGTAATTTGTATCATAGGTACACTTCAACTGTGAGAGACGGAATCTTAATCTCAAAAATCCAGAAAATCACATTGTATGATTTGTAAGTAATTAATTTGGATTTTATTGCATGACATAAGTATTTGATACATCAGAAAAGCAGGACTTAATATTTGGTATAGAAACTTTACAGCGATAATTTGTTTCCTGTTGTTCTTGACCAGGTTTGCACACACTGCAGCAGGGATTTTGGCCCACTCCTCCATACAGACTTTCTCCAGATCCTTCAGGTTTCGGGGCTGTCGCTGGGCAATACGGACTTTCAGCTCCCTCCAAAGATTTTCTATTAGGTTCAGGTCTAGAGACTGGCTAGGCCACTCCAGGACCTTGAGATGCTTCTTACGGAGCCACTCCTTAGTTGCCCTGGATGTGTGTTTCTGGTCGTTGTCGTGCTGGAAGAACCAGCCACGACCCATCTTCAATGCTCTTACTGACGGAAGGAGGTTGTTGGCCAAGATCTCGCGATACATGGCCCCATCCATCCTCCCCTCAATACGGTGCAGTCGTACTGTCCCCTTTTCAGAAAAGCATCCGCAAAGAATGATGTTTCCACCTCCATGCTTCATGGTTGGGATGGTGTTCTTGGGGTTGTACTCATCCTTCTTCCTCCAAACACGGTGAGTGGAGTTTAGACCAAAAAGCTCTATTTTTATCTCATCAGACCACATGACCTTCTCCCATTCCTCCTCTGGATCATCCAGATGGTCATTGGCAAACTTCAGACGGGCCTGGACATGCGGTGGCTTGAGCAGGGGGACCTTGCGTGCGCTGCAGGATTTTTATCCATGACGGCGTAGTGTGTTACTAATGGTTCTCTTTGAGACTGTGGTCCCAGCTCTCTTCAGGTCATTGACCAGGTCCTGCCGTTTAGTTCTGGGCTGATATCCTCACCTTCCTCATGATCATTGATACCCCACAAGGTGAGATCTTGCATGGAGCCCCAGGCCGAGGCTGATTTACCGTCATCTTGAACTAATTGCGCCAACAGTTGTTGCCTTCTCACCAAGCTGCTTGCGTATTGTCCTGTAGCCTTGTGCAGGTCTACAATTTTATCCCTGATGTCCTTACACCCTCTCTGGTCTTGGCCATTGTGTAGAGGTTGGAGTCTGTTTGAGAGTGTGGACAGGTGTCTTTCACACAGGCAAAGAGTTCAAACAGGTGCAGTTAATACAGGTAATGAGTGGAGAATAGGAGGGCTTCTTAAAGAAAAACTAACAGGTCTGTGAGAGCCGGAATTCTTACTGGTTGGTAGGTGATCAAATACTTATGTCATGCAATAAAATGCAAATGAATTACTTAAAAATCATACAATGTGATTTTCTGGATTTTTGTTTTAGATTCCGTCTCTCACAGTTGAAGTGTACCTATGATAAAAAATTAGACCTCTACATGATTTGTAAGTAGGAAAACATGCAAAATCGGCAGTGTATCAAATACTTGTTCTCCCCACTGTAACTAGCAATTGTTAATATAGACAAAGTACGCAATAAATGTTGCTGCTGCCATAGTAGTTAAACATCAGCTACTACAGTGAGTGAAATCACAGCGACACTTAAGAGCTGCAGTCAGTTTCAGAATGGTGGCATAAAAGTTAGTCCTAAATATTTCTAAAACTAAAATAATTGTATTTGGGACAAATATTGTAATGAATAATGTGGAAATTGATTAAGTTGAGGAGACTAAACTGCTTGCAGTAACCCTGGATTGTAAACTGTCATGTCAAAACATGTTGATGGATGCAACATTAGCTAGGAGTCTGTCCATAATAAAGCGCTGCTCTACCTTAACACTATCAACAAGGCAGGTCATACAGGCCATAGTTTTATCGCACCTGGGCAACTGTCCAGTTGTGTGGTCAGGTGCCAGAAAGAGGAACTTTGGAAAATTAGAATTGGCTCAGAACAGGGCTGGCCCTTAAATATACACAAAGAGATAACATGAATAATATGCATGTCAATCTCTCATGGCTCAAAGTAGAGAGATTGGCTTCAACACTACTTGTTTTTGTAAGAAGTATGGACATGCTGAATGCACCAAGCTGTCAGGTTAACCTTCTAGCACACAGCTCGGACACCCATGCATACCCCACAAGACATGTCACCAGAGGTCTCTTCACAATCCCGAAGTCAAGAACAGACTATAGAGGCGCACAGTACCACATCAGGTATCTGATGCAAGCAGTAGAATCATATTTAACAAAACAACCAGTTCTCATTTACAACTGTGACTTGGCCAAGATAAACCAAAGCAGTGCGACAAAAACAACAGAGGTTACACATGGGATAAACAAAGGTAAAGTCAACACAATAGAAAAAAAAAATATATATATACAGTGTGTGCAAATGCAGTAAGATTAGGGAGGTAAGGCAATAATAGGCCATAGTGGCAAAATAATTAGTTTAGCATTAACATTGGAGTGAGTTGTGCAAGTAGAGATATTGGGGTGCAAAAGAAAATAACATTGGGATGAGGTAGTTGGGTGGGCTATATACAGATTGGCTGTGTACAAGTACAGTGATCGGTAAGCTGCTCTGACAGCTGATGCTTAAAGTTAGAGAGGGAGATATGGGTCTCCAGCTTTAGAGATTTTTGCAATTCATTCCAGTCATTGGCAGCAGAGAACTGGAAGCAAAGGTGGCCAAAGGAAGGGTTGGATTTGGGGGTGACCAGTGAAATATACCTGCTGGAGTGCATGCTACAGGTGGGTGTTGCTATGGTGACCAGTGAGCTGAGATAAGGCAGGGCTTTACCTAGCATAGACTTCTAGATGACCTGGAGCCAGTGGATTTGGCGACGAATATGTAGTGAGGGCCAGCCAATGAGAGAATACAGGTCGCAGTGGTGGGTAGTATATGGGCTTTGGTGACAAATCAGATGGCACTGTGATAGCAAATTGGATGTAGTCTGAGTAGAGTGTTGGAGGCTATTTTGTAAATGACATCGCCGAAGTCGAGGATAGTCAGATTTACGAGGGTATGTTTGGCAGCATGAGTGAAGGAGGATGTGTTGCATAATAGGAAGCCAATTCTAGATTGGAGATGCTTAATGTGAGTCTGGAAGGAGAATTCACAGTCTAGCCAGACAACTAGGTATTTGTAGTTGTCCACATATTCAGAACCGTCCAGAGTAGTGATGCTAGTCGGGCGGAAGGGTGCGTGCAGCGATCGGTTGAAGAGCATGCATTTAGTTTTACTTGCATTTAAGAGCAGTTGGAGGCCACGGAAGGAGTGTTGTATGGCATTGAAGCTTGTCTGGAGGTTAGTTAACACAGTGTCCAAAGGGCCAGATGTATACAGAATAGTGTCATCTGCGTAGAGGTGGATCAGAGAATCACCAGCAGCAAGAGCAACATCATTGATATATACAGAAAAAAAAGTGAGAATTGAATCCTGTGGCACACCCATAGAGACTGCCAGGTGAGGACAACAGGCCCTCCCATTTGACACACTGAACTGTCTGAGAAGTAGTTGGTGAACCAGGCGAGGCAGTCATTTGAGAAACCAAGGCTGTCGAGTCTGCCGATAAGATTGTGTTGATTGACATAGTCGAAAGCCTTGGCCAGATCGATGAAGACGGATGCACAGTACTGTCATTTATCGATGGCGGTTATGATATCGTTTAGGACCTTGAGCGTGGCTGAGGTGCACCCATGACCAGCTCGGACACCAGATTGCATGGCGGAGAAGGTACGGTGGGATTTGAAATGGTTGGTGATCTGTTTGTTAACTTGGCTTTTGAATACTTTAGAAAGGCAGGGCAAGATAGATATAGGTCTGTAACAGTTTGGATCTAGAGCGTCTCCCACTTTGAAGAGATGGATGACCATGGCAGCTTTCCAATCTTTGGGGATTTCCAACAATACAAAAGAGGTTGAACAGGCTAGTAATATGGGTTGCAACAATTGCGGTGGATCATTTTAGAAAGAGAGGGTGCAGATTGTCTAGCCCAGCTGATTTGTAGGGGTCCAGATTTTGCAGCTCTTTCAGAACATCAGCTATTAAGTCTGGAGTGAACCAAGGGCTATCTATATCTGTTCTTAGTTCTGTTTTTTTGAATGGGGCATGCTTATTTAAGATGGTGAGGAAAGTACTTAAAGAATAACCAGGCATCCTCTACTGATGGAATGGAGGTCAATATGCTTCCAGGATACCCGGGCCAAATCGATTAGAAAGGCCTGCTCGCTGAAGTGTTTTAGGGAGCATTTGACAGTGATGAGGGGTGGTCGTTTGACCACAGACGCAGGCAATGAGGCAGTGATTGCTGATATCCTGGTTGAAGACAGCAGAGGTGTATTTAGAGGGCAGGTTGGTCAGGATGATATCTAGGAGGGTGCCCGTATTTACAGATTTATGGTTGTACCTGGTAGGCTCCTTGATAATTTGTGTGAGATTGAGGGCATCTAGCTTAGATTGTAGGATGGCCAGGGTGTTAAGCATATCCCAGTTTAGGTCACCTGACAGTACTAACTCTGAAGATAAGTGGGGAACATTCACAGCTGGAATTAACAGCTGGCGGCTGAAGGGGGTCTATAACAAGCAGCAACAGTGAGAGACTTGTTTCTGGAAAGGTGGATTTTTAAAAGTAGAAGCTCAAACTGTTTAGGCACAGACCTGGATATTATGACAGAACTCTGCAGACTAACTCAACCCCCTTTGGCAGTTCTATCTTGGTGGAAAATGTTGTACTTGGAGGGAAATTTCAGAATTTTTGGTGGCCTTCCTAAGCCCGGATTCAGGCACTGCTAGGACATCAGGGTTGGCAGAGTGTGCTAAAGCTGTAAATAAAACAAACTTAGGGAGGAGGCTTCTGATGTTAACATGCATGAAACCAAGGCTTTTACGGTTACAGAAGTCAACAAATGATAGCGCCTGGGGAATGGAACTGGGGGGCTACAGGGCCTGGATTAACCTCTACATCACCAGAGGAAAAGAGGAGTATGATAAGGGTACGGCTAAAGGCTATAAGAACTGGTCGTCCAGTGCGTCGGGAACAGAGAATAAAAGGAGCAGATTTTTAGGCGTGGTAGAATAGATTCAGGGTATAATGTACAGACAATGGTATGGTAGGATGTGAGTACAGTGGAGGTAAACCTAGGCGTTGGGTGACGATGAGAGGTTGTCTCTGGAGGCACCAGTTAAGCCAGGTGAGGTCTCCGCATGTGTGGGGTGGGACAAAAGAGCTATCTAAGGCATGTTGAGCGGGACTGAGGGCTCTACAGTGAAATAAAACAATAAGAACTAGCCGAGACAGCAGTAGACAAGGCATATTGACATTAGAGGCATAAAGCAATCACAGGTGTTGATCGGGAGAGCTAAGACAAAAACAGGTAAATGGCGATGAATGTCATCTAATATTTCAAAATTGTATTTAACCACCCTAATGTTGCAGGACCCCAGGAAGTTTATCTGCTGCCCAAGTGATATTTATTTATAACAACATTTCAACCCTTAGGCCTTCATTAGGCATGGAGCAGCAGTGTGCGGCGTGGAGCAGTAGTGAGGTGTTGTCCATGAGTTTGCTCCAGCACCTGCAGAAAGTACCTGGATGTGCATATGTTCTTCAGCTTTTGACCCTTAATAAATAGTAATCCAGTAAGGTTATGGGCACCATGTTTCTGGGTTAGCAGTGATGCTAATAGCCTTACTAGAAGTTGCTGGGTTAACAATGAAGTTAATAGCCTTAATGGATGTTGTTGGCCTAACATTGATACTAAAAGCCATAGGCTACTATTGTATGCTGCTGGCCTAGCGATGATGCGAATAGCCATAGGCTACTGTATGTTGCTGGTCTAGTAATGATGCTAATAGAAATGTAAAAAGCCATCTGTTGCTATCCTAGCGATGACAGGTGCTACCTACCTCTCTGCATCATCTCCAGGTGTTCCCACAGGATGTCCCCCACAAAGTCAGGTGCCAGGTCCAAGAAGCACTCCTTCCCCAGGGCACAGAGACTTACCCCAGCCATACGGAAGCAGTGCAGGTCCACGCTCTTCAGGCTGAACTCGTTCACTGTCCACAGCAGCCACTGGCCCACCTGGCTCTCTGACCAGTGCCTGGGGTCTGGACACAGAGGAGGAAGGGGTGTAACATCAAAAACAGTCTTCCTTAGTGTGATCCCTGTGTATTCACTGACTATCTGGTTCATATGTCGCTGTGTATGCAGATACGTTGGTTACTTAACAGTGACCCTCTACAGTGTTGGATCAATACAGTATTTCTGCCAAGGGCCAAAACATAGAGCAAGAGGCTGGAACAGTCACAAAATAAAATGTATTTTATTTGTATTATTCATGATAAATTGTGCATCATTCATGAAAATGCATTATCTTTGGAGCAATACTGTACATCCAGTTTTAAACTTGAAATAGCACTTTTTGTACAACACACTAACAGCAACGGTTTGACACTGGGAGCAGGTCAACCTTAATCTGAAATCGCCATAAGTGAAACATTGCCAGCACATGTTTTTGTTGGAGAAACAGGCATCCAGCATTGTGGAAAAAAATATTTGCAGTACATACCTGGTTAAATAAAGGTTAAATAAAAAAACGGTTTTGTTTGAACTAACGCTGTTGCTGTAATATCCTAAAACGCATGTAGCCGTTTCACAAATAGGGATTCCGGCTTTAAGTCAGTGGGTGGGACCTTATCCAAAAAATAAAATCTATTCTCAAAACTGTTTGAGGAGCATCATATACACTTGTGTATAGTGTGGTGTTTAGCAGAAGTTATAACCCTCTCGCACCGAATCCCAATCCTTAGACTTTTTGGCAGATAAAGTTCAAACTCCCTGCACCAAAATTCCTCAGCAACTGCCGAGACTCCTAGGCGCTTATTAACAGACACCCCCTAGACGGAGTGACTCACTGTCTATCCACGCCTCACACGTTTGTTTACTCTTAACAGGCTGCTCCTCCAACTCTCCCACCAGGTCACATGGTCTCATGCCTACTCTAAAGAGTGAATGGGTTGTCATGTCGAGGTATATTGCAAGTTGGTTTAACAACCAACCAGTGGTGGAAAAAGTACCCATCGTCCTACTTGAGTAAAAGTAAAGATACCTTAATAGAAAATGACAAGTAAACATGAGTCACCCAGTAAAATACTTAGAGTAAAAGTCTTGGTTTTAATTATACTGAAGTATCAAAACTAAATGTAATTGCTAAAATATACTTAAGTATCAAGAGTAAAAGTACAAGTATAAATCATTTAAAATTCCTTACATTAAGCAAAGCAGACAGACACATTTTCTAGTTTATTTTAAATCCAATCCAACACTAAAAGACATCCTTTACAAATGAAGTATGTGTTTAGTGAGTCCACCAGATCAGAGGCAGTAGGGAAGTACTTTTGGGTGTCAGGGAAAATGTATGAAATAAAAAGTAGATCATTTTCTTTAGGAATGTAGTGAAGTAAAAGTTGTCAAAAATATAAATAGTAAAGTACAGACCACAAAAAAACTTAAGTAGTACTTGAAAGTATTTTTACTTAAGTACTTTACACCACTGCAACCAACTTGGCTTTGACAGACAGCTCCCACCCGCATGTTGTAAACACTGTTGAGGCAGCACATTCCTGCTGGGTCAAAAAATTTGCCTCGGAGAAAAATAAATAAGGCAGGCTCCGTTTCATCAATCAATAACTTGGATTGACCTGTGTGTGTAAAATGTATACATTTCTATCTGAAATGTTTTGCACAATTTACACGATTCATATACGGTCCCTTCAGAAAGTATTCAGACCCCTTGACTTGCCACATTTTTTTACATTAACCACTAAAATTGATTTTATTTTAATTATTCAAAAACTCAATCTACACAGAATACTCCATAATGACCAAGACACATTTAGAACTGTCTGCAAATTAATAAAAAATAATTAACAGAAATACCTTATTTACATCGGTATTCTGACCCTTTGCTATGAGATTCAAAATTGAGCGCAGGTGCATCCTGTTTCCATTGATCATCCTTGAGATGTTTCTACAACTTGGAGTCCAAGAATTCAATTGGTTGGACATGATTTGGAACCGCACACACAGATCTATATAAAGGTCCCACAATTGACGGTGCATGTCAGAGCAAAAACAAAGCCATGAGGTCAGAGGAATTGTCCATAAAGCTCCGAAACAGGATTGTGTCGAGGCACAGATCTGAGGAAGGGTACCAAAAAATATCTGCAGCATTGAAGGTCCCCAAGAACACAGTGGTCTCCATCAATCTTAAAATGGAAGAAGTGTGGAACCACCAAGACTCTGCCTAGAGCTGGCCTGAATACTTATATAAAATGTGATGCTTCCATTTTTTTATTTGTAATAAAAGAGCAAACATTTATAAACCTGTTTTTGCTTTGGCATTATGAGTATTGTGTGTAGAATGATGAGGGAAAAAAACTTCAACTTTAGAATAAGGCTGTAACAAAATGTGGAAAAGGTCAAGGGGTCAGAATACTTTCCAAAGGCACTGTACTTCATGTACAGACATCTATTCTACACAATTAATTTCTATCTGGGCCCATATTCTTAAAGCGTCTCAAAATAGCAGTGATTTTAGATGCAAACTGATCCGAGATAAGCAATCTAACTCTGAGATGCTTTTTGAATTTGGGCCCTGAACATTTAACATTGTAATGCTCTCCTAAACAGGGCCCTGTTTTATTGGTTTCCACAGGCAGTGCGTTTCTGAATGCTGTATAGGGGGGGGGGGTGGACTTACCTCTGGGCATGCCCAGTCTCTGTTGCTCCTTGGTGAAGCCGCTAAACGTGGCCCTTAGGGCCTGTGACATCATCTCCCTGCTTCCCGGGGTGAGCAGGGGCACGTCGCTGAAGTCCACATCTGCCAATACGAACAAAAAAGACAACTCAGCCCCAATGCTAGTACCCTTGGTCACCAATCTGATACCATACTGTAAACTGGGTTCCGGGCAACATTAGTATGCAGTGACGGTTCTACTTGTTTAGTATGTCACAACTTCAAGTCTCCTGTCCGCTCCATCGACTCGTTGTGGCCCAAACAGTGGTTTATACCACAAACAGCATGAAAAGGGGCCTTGCCCTGATCACTGCGCCTGCCCCCCCCCCCCCCCCCCCCCCCCCCCCCCCAAACCAAAGAGACAGAAGCCCTGTGCCTGTCCAACCCCCGAGAGAGTCAGAAGCACCAACTTGGATATATTTAATGTTGAAGTAATTAAGGGAATATGTACATGTAGGTAAAGTGACTAAGCATAGATAATAAACAGAGTAGCAAGCAGGAATCAGGAGGATAGAGTTATGGTCAGATTAGCCAAATGGAGGGCGAGGGAGAGCTTTGTACGCGTCAGTGTGGAGTAAGGTTTTTTATACTGGTTGCACATGTAACATGCTGGTAAGTTTCCCTGCATTAAAGTCTCCAGCCACTAGGAGCACCACTTCTGGATGAGCATTATTGTTTGTTTATGGCCTTATACAGCTCGTTGAGTGCTGTCTTAGTGCCAACATCGGTTTGAGGTGGTAAATAGACGGCTACGAAAAATATAGATAAACACTTGGTAAATAGTGTGATCTACAGCGTTTCATGAGATACTCTACCTCAGGCAAGCAAAACCTAGAGAGTTCCTTAATATTAGATTTTGTGCACCAGCTGTTATTGTCAAATAGACAGACCGCCACTCCTTGTCTTACCAGAGGCAGCTGTTCTATCTTGCCGATGCACGGAAAACCCACCCAGCTGTAGGTTATCCATATCGTCGTTCAGCCACGACTCTGAAATATAAGATATTACAGTTTTAATGTCCCGTTGGGAGTCTTGATTGGAGCTCATCCAGTTTATTATCCAATGATTGCACGTTGGCTAATAGGACTGATGGTAGAGGCGGATTACCCACTCGCCATCGGATCCTTACAAGGCACCCCGACCTACTTCCACGATATCTCTGTCTCTTCTTCATGCGATTGACAGGGATTTGGACCTTGTCCGGTGTCTGAAGTAAATCCTTTGCGTTCGAATAAAAAAATTACGTATTTTTGTCCAGTACGAGGTGAGTAATCACTGTCCTGATATCCAGAAGCTATTTTCGCTCAAAAGAGACGATGGCAGAAATACCACATATAAAATAAAAAAGTTACAAATAATGCTTTAATAATAATAATAGTTTGTGAGCAGGTTGATTTGTTTCATTGTACTCTCAGCACACTTTATTGTCCTGCCTGATACAGAAAATCCCAATCAAAGCGAATACTACTAAAGCACCCACTATCCAATCCCTCCCTTAATAACTTCCTGTTCTAAAACATGATTTTAAAAAAAGGGCAGCCATCACAAAGCCAGACATGTCACTGGCAAACACTCCAGTCTAGCCTACGATATTCTTTCAGAGAGTTGTGGAAATTTCCTGGAATCTGTGGCAAGGAGAGACAGGGAATGGGAACCACATGTTGGATATCCTGCTATGATGTCTCTGGGATAGTCTGGCCGCCCCTGTTTGCCAACAGCGACACAGGAAGTCACAAGGGCCCAAGTGGGAACCTCAAGTTATGGTGTACAACACATTCCCACTGCACTGTCTGCATAGCCCGGAAATCATTAACAACAATGACCTAATAAGCAGATAGCAACTTATTGGCAATTGAAACTAACTTCATTTAGTTGGTGTGTATTTTTCATTTTGAATGCTACCAGAGATGGTTACTGCTAAAAACATGTAGGTTCATATTGGGACATGGGACGATACCAGTATAAAGATACTAGTTAGTATCGTGGCAAGGAGACAAAACAAGAAGCAGATTTAACTTCTTTTAAAAAACAGCCTTCATGTTGGAAAGAAACTTCATTATATTGTCATCCAGAGTCACATTTATGTACCAAGCTATTGCACACAATATTTTACACACAGGTATTTAAAGGACCAAAGAGTTAGGTCTGCTTCATGTTTTCTTTTTTGCCCTAAAATTGTATTTATTTTTTATGAAAAAATAATTGGGATACTGGCCTTGTCACAGCCCTAGTTTATGTAAGTTTGTCTCACTACTGACACATTCAAACATGCTGTTAATTTGAATTGCCAACTAGCCTAAAGCTTGTGACTTTTGTTCTCTTTGTATGTGTCAAATAAGTTGGGCGATATATCCAGGTTTAGATTATTTAGCCGAGAAACAATTTCTGTTTGAAATTACTGATGTCTGTTTGGATACTGATGAAGAAATAAGAGTCACAAATTTTTTAGAGTCAGGGGCATCAAACAACAAAGGTAATGTATTACATTTTGATTAAACATTTCATATAAAAACATTACTTGGGGTCAAAATCTAGTTTCTAAAGATATCCACCTATTCCTCAGGGCATTCTGGGGGGAAAAACTCAAATGAAACAGATCCAAAAGTGCATGAATAAGTGATTAGGGAGATGGAAAAAAAATAAAATAAATAATCACTGAATTAGTTTGACACCCTCTATGACATTGCTGGATTTCGTGGACCAAGAAGCCTGACTCACGCGTGTGTCATCATGTGCTGGGAGAGGAAAACGAGAACACACCCTCACAAAATATGGGCTGAGCAATGATCTCCCATTGCGAGTATTGCTTGAGGAGACAGCCTCCACCACACACACAGCCATGTTACCCCGGTGGTCTGGTTAAAAGATCACACAGAACCATTATGCAGGTTACCAGTCAGCTTGGGTTTCTGTGATTATTCTAAACCCTAATCATTCTCTGGCATGGCTGTCATTCAGCACTGATAATATATCTCAGATTAGGAGTGTGGCTACATCCCAAATCATACCCTATACATTGCAAAGAACCCATAGGGCTTCAGTCAAAAGTAGTGCCCTTTATAGAGATTTGGGTGCTAATTTGGGACGCACCCTGTGTTTTATGACTAAGCGTTACAAGGCGGGATGAGGCAGTCCAGTCAGTCCACTGGCATGCCAAGAGAACTACACTGTTTAGAGAAAGCACACCAAGGCCAGGGTGTAAGAGAATGGAATGGAATGCGGCCCCCCTCTTCCACACGACACGTGAATGGCTCACCTAGCCACCCTTGTCAGACAATGCCTCAACCTCCTTCCTGGAACTCCACATCAGTGTGAATAGTTTTTTTTTTTTTTTTATATATAAAAATATATTTTTTTACATTATTTAAATCAAGTCACTCTCAGTATAATTAACTAGGTCACATGACGAAATCCTACAAATTTTAAAATATAAAAACATTCCCCCGGCCCCCCCGAACCTTTTGACTCTAGCATTCATTACAATACCCAAAGCTGTAGATTCATGGCCATTTCATATTTAACTGCCACCTTTCACAGTAAAACAGACGCCTCACGTGTTCTTACCACAAGAGGAGTTACGCGACTGTCCTAGAATTTCTATACAAGCACTAAGGAAAGCCCCATGAAGTAAACAATACATTGAACACACGTAGGAAAACCTAAAACCAACCTAAAATAGCTCACTTCAATTCAAATCATCTTGCAATAATATCACTCAAGAAGATCTGTGTTTGACTTTGAATTAAACATTTCCAGATCATGTAAAAATGTATGTACATTGGATGGTGCCCTCATTGATCGTGTCCTCGCTTATAAATATCCGGTTATTTGGATTGATGAGTTACTTAAGAAAATTTTATTAGGGCCAATACCAGTATCGCGATACTCATTAATATCGTGGCAAGGAAACAAAACACGAAGCAGATTTAACTTCCTTAGGAAAATAGCCCTAATGTTGGAAACAAACATTATGTTGTCATCCAAAGTCACATTTATTTATTTTCCAAGATAGTAAATAATATTTTACATACAGCAGGTTTTTAAAAGGACCAAGTGTTTTCATTTTTGCCATGGAAAAAAATATTGCGATACTGGTATTTTTATTTACTTAACTAGGCAAGTCAGTTAAGAACACATTTTTATTTACAATGACGGCCTACCGGGAAATAGTGGGTTAGGGTGGCAGGATGACATTTTTACCTTGTCAGCTCGGGGATTCAATCCAGCAACCTTTTGGTTACTGGCCCAACGCTCTAACCACTAGACTACCTACAGCACCTTGTTGTCCCAGTCCTAATTAAAATGGTCTTCTTTTACAGGAATAAGTCATACCTTTCATTAAATAGCAGAAAAAAAATATTCAGTCGACATTCATAAGTGTTACACAGATGTAGTATCTTAATTTGAACCAGTGTGCTAGCGACAGGAAATGTGATTTAGGAAATGTGATTTATAATTCATGGAAATTTTTTGGAGGGGTTGATACATTTTTCATTCGTTCAAATCAAGTCTCACATTTTAAAGTGGAAATAAAAATGTAGAACCCTTTTTAAAGCTTGAATAAAATACAAGTTTGGATTTCTTGCACAAATTCTCAGCAACAAAAGTGATCAAATTAAGATCCTAAAGCTGTAAACTATGGCAATATTATCTTTAAGAGTGCAGCTGCCACTGTTTTGAAAAGTAGGCTGGTTCTCTGAAGTTTCGTAGACCAACGCATTGCATTATTTTTGTCTATAAAGCCCTCCTGGCATAAACTTCCACTGTAACTTAATTGTTTACTTACAGATGTACAAGATTCCAGACCCAGTCTAGGTCTGCACTGAGTTAGGTAAATCTGCTTTTAGTTTTTCTGTACCTTACTTGTGGAATGATATCAAAAGGCTCTCTAGAGTTGTATTAACTGGTGCCTCTAGGGCAATTCAAAAGGCTGATTAAGGAACTTTTTGGTGAAGAATGTGTTTATTTTTCTGTGCTGGTTTTTCTTTTCATATATTGATGTGAATAATGGTGTATGTTGATTAGTATAGTGTATATTGATATGTATACAGGGATCATCTGTGATAGAGACCTTGGTCTCAGCATGAACCCATTATTAAAACAATTGTAACATAACAGTCTAATAATTGTTGCTGTTGATTCAGGGGCATCCTGCCCAAAAAAAGTATCTCCACAGGTGTGGCCTGTCCCCTATCCACAGTAGCTGGCTTTATTTTGACAGCTAATGTTTCAGTCATCATGTACCTGGCTGATCGGCTTACTTCAAGCAAAGACGTTCTCCAGAAGTCTAGTGATCACAGGCAGTGATCAGATGGGGACAGATTCCTATCAGTGACTAGTGTACATATCCTAAGTGAGACATCTCCAGGACCGGAGAGGTAACGTGTGTCACTTCAATGCAAAATGGTGGAAAAGGCTGCTCTCTCTAGATGTCCAACACCTGCCAGAACCTCACCAGCCCAACACGCCTTTGAAAGATGTGACAGACTAAACCCATCACAACAAACGTCATTAGACATTTAGGGCTTATAGACATAACATTCAACCTCTAACTCATTTAATAGCGCTTTTTACAATACCATTGTCACTGAGCACAAGTGTAATAAAACAAGTGTACGACCAAAGTATCATGGTTGTGTTACTCAGTGTGGTAGCTCTCCCCCTTGAGTGAAGAGGCTGGTTGTTGGGAGAGTTGGCAGGATGGTGCAAGCTTGTGCAGACAATGCTGTAACTATCAGCACTTTCACGCTCTGCTGATCACTTGAACATTGTGTGTGTGTGTGTGTGTGTGTGTGTGGTACTCTGTTTTCGCACTTGGATCTTAGTTTAATGTGGTTGACGAATGTGTGAATAGCCTAGTTTCCATGACGTTTTATGTCGTCTGCATTAACACAGCAAGTCTTGAGCAAAAACATCTGAGAAATCATATAGTTTGAATCATATCAATGAAAGTAGAATATGAAACAAATATAAAAAGGGAGCAAGCTACATAATCTGATATTTAAGCATTGGCAACCTATTGACAACTGAGTCTATGGGTGACAAATAGGACAACTATGGCAATGTGAGATATATCATAACACGGATGAGAGAAAACGAACAAGAACATCTAAAAACAGGTAAGAAAGTGTAGACAAGTCAGTAACCTATGCTAAAAAGGGTATCTGAGCCAATAGACGACTTTAGCTAGTGAGGGGATTCGATTATCCGACCCGAGTTGCCCCGGTGGAAGAAGTTTGTCGTCGGACATGTGATAGCATTCGTTTTGGAACGAATGCTACGCCTCTCGCGCGTGAGCAAGGTGAGCTCTGGCCAACAGCAAAGTCGAGCTCTGGCCAACAGCAAAGTCGGCTCAAAACAAAAGTGACATAGCTTAAGCACGGGGTAATGAGCAGGATTCTGTGTTTTCACATGCAAAAATGATTGCTTTTTGATAAAAAAAACACTATCTGCATTCCCAATGAAAACTAATTTGAACATATATTTTATAGAAAATAGTTATATTTCTGAACGATGCACCATGATGCCTTGACCTGACCGAACAGCGCAGATTTTACTGTTCGATTTGAGGTCACTCACAGGGATAAACCGGTGCACCGATTAAGAGTGCTGCCATTAATTAATGGATTTTTTTCCTCACAATTTTTTATTTTACCTTTATTTAACCAGGTAGGCTAGTTGAGAACAAGTTCTCATTTACAACTGTGACCTGGCCAAGATAAAGCATAGCAGTGTGAACAGACAACACAGAGTTACACATGGAGTAAACAATAAACAAGTCAATAACACAGTAGAAATAAAAAGTCTATATACATTGTGTGCAAAAGGCATGAGGAGGTAGGCGAATAATTACAATTTTGCAGATTAACACTGGAGTGATAAATGATCAGATGGTCATGTGCAGGTAGAGATACTGGTGTGCAAAAGAGCAGAAAAGTAAATAAACAAAAACAGTATTGGGATGAGGTAGGTAAATTGGGTGGGCTATTTACCGATGTTAACAAAAGGTGTGCACAATTACTGATTCGCGCCTAAATCATCACTTATCTGCATAGCTAGAATACAATTTTGCGTTATAAAAAAATGTATGCATGCATGATAACACAATCGTGTTCTCCATCATTTACATAGACTTAGGCTAAATGGAATAAAAGCTATCAAATGAAACGGCATTTTGATGCTACACATCATATTTATGGCACTCAACATAAATAGTCTGCAATAGGGTTAATATTGGTAGTTGTCTTGTCTGTGTAAACTCAAAGTATGCCTAGATGTCATATCAGTAATACAAATAATTATTAGACAAAGCTACTTACAATCCAATTTTTCGGACTTCATCAAAGTTAACGCTGATTTGATATCAAGAACGGCCGTCATCTCGGCAGCTTCTTCACAACGTTGATCCAATTATCACTTTTGAGTCCCAGCCGCTGCCGATTGATGCGTTATTCAATTGATTGATGTGTAGGCTATTTGAGCTCTGGGCGAATCTTGATTGCGATCCCTTTATTGACAACTTCGAATGGTATTATTCCCCATAATTTTTCTTAAAACATAAAGGTGTGTAATAAGTCCCTCTGAAATGACGTATACGCCACTGAAAGCTACAACAAACACTCATGATGATTATGTTGTACGCTCTTCGCTGAAAGGGGCAGGGTTTGACACATGACGCGTATTAGAGGCGAGGCCACAAACTCTACAGATGCCTGTCAGATTACTAATCATAAACAGAGCAATTTTAGGTAAATAAAACCGTTAAATGGTTTACACTGAGTGTGAGTCCATGCCAAGGTGAGTCATGCACCAATAACTAACTATATGTGTTCTACAAATAGCATTACATTCATGTTAATTTCCCTTCTCAAGCTTGAAAAAGGAGGATGCATTAGTTGAACTTCATAGTAGTTGGTTTGGTTTATGACTGATTAATAACATTGAATAGATGGAATATCCCAGGGTGAAAACGTCTATGTGGATTCCATAGCCTGAGTGAATGCAGACAGATGATCTAATAATTGATTTATTCTGGGAGTCAGTCAAATTCAACTTGTCCATCATCCAGTCAAGGAATGAGGCAACGTGTGTAGAAAATGTTGCACTGTGTCGTTATAGTTTGTTTTTTGCCGTTAATGCTATCCTTCTATGAGTAGATTGAATGTGCCCCTAAGCGCTGATATTGGGTCAGTTTTGCAATTTCCCCACTAATGGTTAAGTAATAGGATTGGGGGAAAGGAAGCTGGTCCTACATCTGTACCTAGGGGAAACTTCACTCTGATTGATTGTTCCATATTAATGAGACCCAGTTATCATTTCCAGTCAGTGGAGAGACACCAAGTCACATTGATTGGAATGTTTCCTTTGGTGACTGATTCTAACCACAAAGCACAAACACACACATACACCTTGTCACTTGCTTGCTCATTGACTCACTCATTCACTCAGGGACGCACACATGCCTGCTCGTTCGCACACACGCACACACATGCACACGCATGCATGCGCACACGCACGCAGACAGACAGACACACACAATGCATCTTGTGTCCTCAGTGCCTTGCCTATCCCAGTCTCCTCTCCTTGTGGTCTGTGGTCTGTGGGGACTCTGTGGAGAGGCAGAGGAGACAGTGTAGTGTGGTCTGTGGGGACTGTGTGGAGAGGCAGAGGGGACAGTGTAGTGTGGTCTGTGGGGCAAGGGTCCAGCAGGGTCTCCCTGTGGGGAAGGAGGGACAGACAAGGGGTCACAGTGAACAAAGCTTTGGCTCATTCTGACCAATTAGCCCAGTCAAAGAGTCAGCTCATCCCGTTACTGCCATCATGTGCCCTCCATCAAATCATAGTGGTCGTAAGTCCATTATCTCCCCCCCCCCCCCCCCCCCCCCAGCCTCTCTTAGCGCTGTCTCCCCCACTCAATCACATATGGTATTGTGTGTACCAAATGGCAACCTATTCCCTATATAGTGCACTACTTTTGACCAGGGCTCAAAGGGCCTCTCTTAACATTGTCTCCCCCACTCAATCACATAGTTTGCATCCCAAATGGCACCCTATTCCCTATATAGTACACTACTTTTGACCAGGGCCCTATGTAGGTAGGAAAAAGGGTACCATTTTGGACGCATTCATTGTCTAGCCTACTGACTGACCAAACGTCTGAGGAGGAATGTGCATTCAGGAATGACTTAATGTACACACAGTGAATGAAGCATTGTGTGGCACAGACAAAGACGACCAATTATTATTACGATATCAATCTTGTTAACAACACATGTATTTTACTGATTCAGAGGGGTTGGATTAAATGCGGAAGACACATTTCAGTTGAATGCGTTCAGTTGTACAACTGACTAGGTATCCCCCTTTCCCTTTCCCATTAAGGGGTGAATCCTAACATCCACTTTAGTAAAATGTTCACTTATTGACATCAATGCATTACATTGACATCAATGCATTACTAAGGGAAAATTCCATTTAAGTGGAAGTTAGTATTCACCCCTAAGTTAGCAAGTCTTTGGGCTCAATACAACATACACGTTTATGACGCATTCAGATTAAATGGAAGAGATGGCGCTTTGCCAATGTTAACTTGGCTAATTGAGAGAGTGAGGTCTTCTATCTCAGTGGTTTATGACAGGATTAAATGTGTTATGAAGCTGATTAGTTTCCTCTTTTCCCAATGCCCCACCTTGTTCACATCTGTTTACATAGAAGAGAAAAGGAAACATGGCTGTACCCCCCACCCAATCCACAAAGTGTCCTTCTGACATCCTCTCACACTAGGCCTGGGATGTGTTCTGTAGAGCACATATTAGTTAAACGCTTTGCAACATCCTGGGACAATTAGTGTTCTTATTGGACAAGTTTAGGTAGTAGCTCCCAGTTTCACTCCACCCTTTTTTCTCCCTGCTGTTTTCTTCCTGTCGTGTCGTTATAGCGTTGGGCCAGTAACCAAAAGGTTGCTGGATCGAATCCCTGAGCTGACAAGGTACAAATCTATCATTCCGCGCCTGAAGAAGACAGTTAACCCACTGTTCCCCAGAAGACCATCATTATAAATAAGAATTTGTTCTTAACTGACTTAACGAAAACAACATTAGGTTTCCTCTACTGCAACACCCTATGGCCACAACCCAAACATGTATTTTATTTCTCCATATCTACTTTTATGTACAGCTATGAGTTAATTTATGTTCATAGAAGTACATATGCAGTCCATGTGTGTGACTGACTCTCTCAGTGTATTAATTCCTGTGTGCTTTTATGAGTTTGAAAGTATGAATGCGAGTGGGAGTTGTGCAACAAACAAAGGCACACGTCATAGACAGAAGAAGGCAGCAGTCTTCTCAAGCTGTTCACGCACATCTTTGGTGTTGAGGAGGAGACAATCATGCCCACAGGGTATGTGTCGCCCTCTAATGGATACATTAACATTTTACATTTTGATCATTTATCACACTTATTTTTATTTTTTTATATTTTTTTTTCTGTTTTTGAATTTTACCCCTTTTTCTCCCCAATTTCGTGGTATCCAATTGTTTTTTTTAGTAGCTACTATCTTGTCTCATCGCTACAACTCCCGTACGGGCTCGGGAGAGACGAAGGTTGAAAGTCATGCGTCCTCCGATACATAACCCAACCAAGCCGCACTGCTTCTTAACACAGCACGCATCCAACCCGGAAGCCAGCCACACCAATGTGTCGGAGGAAACACTGTGCACCTGGCAACCTTAGTTAGCGCGCACTGCGCCCGGCCCGCCATAGGGGTCACTGGTGTGCGATGAGACAAGGATATCCCTACCGGCCAAGCCCTCCCTAACACGGACAACACTAGGCCAATTGTGCGTTGCCCCACGGACCTCCCGGTCGCGGCCGGTTACGACAGAGCCTAAACGTCAGTTAGTGCTAAACACGACTGCTAGAATCTTGACTGGAACCCCAAAATTGTATCATATTACTCCAGTGCTAGCCTCTCTACACTGGCTTCCTGTTAAAGCTAAGGCTGAATTCAAGGTTTTACTGCTAACCTACAAAGCATTACATGGGCTTGCTCCTACCTATCTTTCCGATTTGGTCCTGCAGTACATACCTACATGTACGCTATGGTCACAAGATACAGGCCTCCTTACTGTCCCTAGAATTTCTAAGAAAAAACAGCCGGAGGCATAGTTTTCTCTTATAGAGCTACATTTTTATGGAATGGTCTGCCTATTCATGTGAGAGACGCAGACTCGGTCTCGAACTTTAAGTCTTTATTGAAGACTCATCTCTTCAGTAGGTCCTATGATTGAGTGTAGTCTGGCCCAGGAGTGTGAAGGTGAACGGAAAGGCACTGGAGCAACTAACCCCCTTGCTGTCTGCCTGGCTGGTTCCCCTCTCTCCACTGGGATTCTATGCCTCAAACCCTATTACAGGGGCTGAGTCACTGGCTTACAGGTGCTCTTCCATGCCATCCCTAGGAGGGGTGCGCCACTTGAGTGGGTTGAGTCACTGACATGTTCTTCCTGTCCGGGTTGCCCCCCCCCCTCCCTTGGGTTTGTGCCATAAGGGAGATATTCGTCATGTGTGTTATGTGTCAGGGGCTAGGGTCAGTGTGTTATATCTGGACTATTTCTCCTGTCTTATCCAGTGTCCTGTGTGAATTTAAATATGCTTTCTCTAATTATTTCTCTTTTTCTCCTCTCTCTCTCTCTCTCTCTCTCTCTCTCTGTCTCGGAGGACCTGAGCCATAGGACCATGACTCAGGACTACCTGGCCTGATGACTCCTTGCTGTTCCCAGTCCACCTGGTCGTGCTGCTACTCCAGTTTCAACTGTGCTACCTTGTCCCAGACCTGCTGTTTTCAACTCTCTAGAGACAGCAGGAGCGGTAGAGATACTCTGAATGATCGGCTATGAAAAGCCAACTTGAGGTGCTGACCTGTTGCACCCTCTACAACCACTGTGATTATTATTATTTGACCCTGCTGGTCATCTATGAACATTTGAACATCTTGGACATGTTCTGTTATAATCTCTACCTGGCCACCCCTCATAGCCTGGTTCCTCTCTTGTTTTTTTCCTAGGTTCTGGCCTTTCTAGGGAGTTCTTCCTAGCCACTGTGCTTCTACACCTGCAATGCTTGCTGTGTGGGGTTTTAGGCTGGGTTTCTGTACAGCACTTTGTGACATCACCTGATGTAAGAAGGGCTTTATAAATACATATGATTGATTGTAATGAGCTGTTTTTACCAACACCTTAGCTCCTACCGTGGCTACCTGCTCATCGTCTATCACTCAGTATGAGCCCCTGACCACAAAATTTGCTTTCCGGACTGACAATCTATAGAGAGGACCTGACTACTGTCATAAACAAGAGTTTAACCCACATGTTCCTCCCTGACCCATGTCCCACATCGTGGGGGCTGCTGTCTGTCTGTGGTTTACACTGGTACATTTCCTCCAGCTCACATTTTTGTGACATCCATTGTGTCTTGAATGTCCATCACCTTGAATCCGGGGTTGTCAATACCCAGCGTCTTGTGGTGGTTGTTTTGGTTACTGTTGCATTGGCCTAAATTACTCTGAAAGTAGTGGACAATGTGGGGTAGTCATCGGCACGGTTCTGGAGAAGTTGGAAAATTCCACGCGGTACTTGCCCATCTTGTCGCGGGAGATACAGCAGGAAGCTGTATCCCCATCCTGGGGGATGAAGGAGGCCCATACCTGGCAGGCGGAGCTGGTGGACTCGGCCGTCCAGTCCAGAAAGACCACCAGCTCAAAGTTCTGCTGCTGAAGGGAGTCTGCTGTCATGCCGTAGAACGGACTGGCCTTGTCAATGACATGGTATAATGTCAACGGGCAGACAAAAAACAGGTTGTCCTGGCCAGCGTCCACTGCAAAGTCAATGCCTACCTGGTCCAGAATTATAGTTTCGCTGTCCGGCGTGACAGTTGTCCTAAGCAGCTTGCCGTAGATTTGGCTCCCGGTGAGTAAGGTCTTACGGAGGTTGACCACTTGAATCACCAGGCACAGGCGGTCCTTGTTCAGGCAGATGACCGCTGCATCACTGAAAGTCACTGTCTTTTCACTCTTCTTGGGAAGAGAGATCTTGGCCAGGATCACCCCACACATGAAGCAGTTGATAAAGACCGCAATGAGGGATTGGACGACGATGATGGCCACGGTGCCAGGGCAGTGCCCGGAGAGTGCCCGTCCACCATAACCAATGGTGGTCTGGGTCTCTAAGGAGTACAGGAAAGACATGGTGAGATCATTAACATTGACTATACAGTGGGCATGACTGGCTGTAAAGTTCTGTCCAATTAGATCCCCATTGCTCTTGGCGATCCAGTGCCATAGAAGGCTGAAGATGAACCAGATGCCTGTGAACCAGCTGCCGGAGGCAATGAAGAGGAGGACGGAATACCAGCGGATCTCCACCAGGAAGGCAAAGTGGTTGTGGTACTTGATGTTGCCAAACTTAATGTTGCAGCAGCCATATTTGGTCACCAGCCGGGTCCGGCGGATTCTGTGCTCTGTCAGGTAGTCGTGGTTGGGCCTCTGGACGAACTGAAACATCCTGAGCTCTGGGGAAAAAACAATAACAATTGTGTAAGGCCGGGATAAACCGCAATGGAGGAACCACAAAGTGGTCAATTAGCTGACAGACTAGTTTTATTTGGTTATGGAAAATGAACATCAATAAAATGAATATAGAAAAAAGAATAAGAACTTGAGTGTTTATCTCAGATAAACTTTTGAAAAAACGTATCCCCCATTTATATTGTTCACTAACCTTGTTCATAAAACAGCTCGTCAGCAATAGATTTGAAATGTGTCTTTGATATTCCACAAATGTTTCTTCCCGTAACAGGACATATTTTATTTGCCTTAGATACAAGAGATAAAACACAACATGTTGTGTTCTATTATGTTTTCAATGCCTTAGGAGATGAAATAGTTGATAAAAGTTACATTTGATATTTCACAGTTACCCACCCTACAAAGTGGCATGAGTACATTTGTGGTTCTAATTGTTCCCCTGTTATGTAATTGACTAAACAAATCCCTGGCAGCAGTTCCACTGAAGGGAAACCAGACAATAGTGATGCCCTTGCACTTTACGATCTCTGTCTTAAATAACTATGGCAACCTCTCCCCAAGTAACCATTTAACATAAGTCACTCGTCCTCTAATAAAACTCAGTGAGGCAACACTGTTTCTGCCCTTAAAAAGACAACAGCCTTTTTTCACAATTTCCTATTCAGCAAACATACACACAAAACTTTGCACTTATAAAAATGTCAATACCACTTAAGACATTGTTGGTCTGTCTATCTAAACAGTGGAAAATACACTTCACGTACCTGCTAAGTGAAACCATGGGCCACACTGCAGAGACAGGATCAATTCGGGAACTCCTCCTCTGAGCAAGTTGCCATGAAGGAGTTGCAAAGGTTTTAATCTACAGTGAAATGTCCTAATCCCAGCCACATGTCATGGTGTACACAGCCCTCAAACAGACAGACAAGAGAGGCAGGTTGGAATATTCCAGACAGTGCATCACTATTTTAGCCTTACTAGACCCCTGTCAACACCCCACCACACTCCTCCGGAGTCCCTAGTACAGCCACTCACTCCATCCCAGCCAGGGTGTCGTGGTTGGCTGTGGCTCTCCCTGACATGGTGGCCCATTGCACATGGTCTCCACCACCACCATATGTGAAGCCTCAATTCCATAAATGGAATATTCTGGATTCAGTGGCCGCACAGTTTGCCACACAAGACCTACGACAGGCAGGAGGTGCACCTATTGAAGATGGGACAACGTGACCACTGCAGCATCCATGCTGTTTTGATTTTCAACTGAAACCATTAGTCAATGAAATAGGGAGAAAAAAATACAAAGACATGACTTATTGATGTCTTTTCTTCTCAATTGTTCTTTAAATACAGTAGACGCTTCTAGGAAGGTGCAGTATCATTGGTTTTAGGGACCCTATTCAATCCAACACTTGTTTACTATGATTGTAGCTGTACCACCAAGTGTATGGTACTGTCTTATATCATTTTGATGTCGATTTTTAGATCTGTGTTTAAATACATGTTCAAAACACTTTCATTTTCATAAAATTGGGGCACGTAACCTTACTCAACAATTTAGCCTGACCACACGCACCTGTTTATTTGGTTTACAGAACTATTATTGAGAAATGCCCTAGATAATTTATTTCTTTGCTTTTACCAAATAGATAAAACATGATACTGCCCTGTAAAAGTCTGTATTTTGCAAACAGATTTGAGTGTACATTAAATATAATGTCTTACAATTACACCATGCTTGTATTGGCAATATCAGAGAGGTAGGCTTGTTGTGTAAATCAAATGATACAACCCCCCCCAAAAAAAGTATTTTAAATCAAGTTTGTAAGGCAACAAAATTGGAAAAATGCCAGGGGGGTGAATACTTTCGCAAGCCACTGTACTAGCAACACGCATAACCACCAAACCAGACAGGCAAATTCAGTGCAGCTAAGACAAATCGCCTTAAATGTACAGTTTTATATAGAGCCAATGCTGAATGGAACTCTTTACCAATCCATATTTTTCAGGCAAAAAGTAACTCCACCTTCAAGAAAAAAGAAAAGAACATCTAATGTGATAGACCATATGATTGGACAGCAAATAGAAAGCATCAACTGAATGTTAAATGGGTTAGGGTTAGGGAATGGAGAATGGAGAAAGCAAAGAATGGAGAAAGTCAATGGAGTAGAGAGGAAAAAAATACAAAAACATGACTTATTGATGTCATTTCTTCTGTTCTTTAAATACAGCAGACACTTCTAGGAAGGTACAGTATCATTCGGTTTAGTGACCATATTCAATCCAACTCTTGTTTCCTATGATTGTAGCTGTACCATCCAGTGCAGGGTATTGTAGAACTTTCATTTTCATAAAATTGGGGTATGTAACCTCGCGCATTTGCAGATTTACTCAACACTTTAGCCTGACCACATATACCTTTTTGTTGGGGTTTACAGAAGCATTACTGAGAAATGCCCTAGATCATTTATTTATTTGATTTTACCAAATAGATTTAAACATGATACTGCCCTGTAAAAGTCTGTATTTTGTGAAAAGATTTGAGTGTACATTCAATAATATGTCTTACAATTACACCATAGTTCATATTGAAACATAATCTTTTTCTTCTGTATCACATGTTCATTTAAACAAATTTGATCCCTTCATATGATAGAAACTTGATCATTTGATGTTTACTTAAAGTTTGCTGAATGTCATTATAAATGCACGTCTCATTATACTATTAAAACCTGACTGGCTGTGTTAAGTCTATTTTAATTTAACTATTATTTTTATGAGCCGTTATAAGCTATAATGCCGACTACATCTCAAGGACAGTTTTGGTACATAAATAAAATTACTTATGTTAATGTATGAAATAGAATTCTGATTGAATGCGCCATGATAAACAATGACATCAGTATATAATAACTTACTCTTAAAATGTAGTTAGGCAACACTAAATGGCTACACTGAATTATCGGCCGATGATGTCGACAAAATTCTCAAATTATCTGTAATTAATAATAACTCAATTGGGAAAACCAAATTATGAACTTACCTCTTTCAGATGAAGAACTTGATGAAACTACCGAGACCAAGGCAGCTCTGCCCAAATATATACATTACCAGTAGGTGTGTCAAAGGTTTGGACACACCTACTCATTCAAGGGTTTTTATTTATTTGTACTATTGTCTACATTGTAGAAAAAATGTGAATACTTCAAACTATGAAATAACACATATGGAATCATGTAGTAACCAAAAAAGTGTTAAACAAATCAAAATATATTACTTCAAAGTAGCCACCCTTTGCCTTGATGACATATTTGCACACTCATGGAATTCTCTTAACCAGCATCATGAGGTAGTCACCTGGAATGCATTTCAATTAACTGATGTGTCTTGTTAAAAGTTAATATGTGGAATTCTTTCCTTCTTAATGTGTTTGAGCCAATCAGTTGTTGTGACAAGGTAGGGGTGGTATACAGAAGATAGCCCTATTTGGTAAAATACCAAGTCCATATTATGGCAAGAACAGCTTAAATAACCAAAGAGAAATGATTAGTCCATCACTACTTTAAGACATGAAGGTCAGTCAATCCGGAAAATGTCAAGAATTTTGAAAGTTTCTTTAAGTGCAGTCGCAAAACGTATCAAGCGCTATGATGAAACTGTCTCTCATATCGACCGCCACGGGAAAAGAAGACCCAGAGTTACCTCTGCTGCAGAGGATAAGTTCAAGTTACCAGCTTCTGAAATTGCAGCCCTATTAAATGCTTCACAGAGTTCTAGTAACAGACACATCTCAACATCAACTGTTCAGAGAAGACTGTGTGAATCAGGCATTCATGGTCGAATTGCTGTGTACTACTCCCTTCACAGAACAGTGCAAACTGGCTCTAATCAGAATAGAAAGAGGAGTGGGAGGCCCCAGTGCACAACTGAGCAAGAGGACAAGTACATTAGACTGTCTAGTTTGAGAAAAGGAGCCTCACAAGTCCTCAACTGGCAGCATAATTAAATTGTACCCGCAAAACACCAGTTTCAACGTCAACAGTGAAGAGGCAACTCCGGGATGCTGGCCTTCTATGGCAGAGTTCCTCTGTCCAGTGGCTGTGTTCTTTTGCCCATCTTAAACTTTTATTTTTATTGACCAGTCTGAGAAATGGCTTTTTCTTTGACGTTGAGACTGGTGTTTTGTAGGTACTATTTAATGAAGTCACTCTGTGGTCCAACTCATCCCAAACCATCTCAATTGAGTTGAGGTTGGGTGATTGTGGAAGCCAGGTCATCTGATGCAGCACTCTCCACTCTCCTTCTTGGTCAAATAGCCCTTACACAGTCTGTAGGTGTATTGGGACATTGTCCTGTTGAAAAACAAATTATAGTCCCACTAAGCGCAAACCAGATGGGATGGCTTGTCGCTGCAGAATGCTGTGGTAGACATGCTGGTTAAGTGTACCTTGAATTCTAAATAAATGAGTGTCACCAGCAAAACACTCCCACACCATCACCTCCTCCATGCTTCTGTCATGTACTGTCATGTTGTGTCTTGTCTCTGTCCTTTCCCTTCATCCTGTCTCCCTCTGCTGGTCGTTGTTAGGTTACCTTTTCTCCCCCTCTTTCCCCCAGCTGTGCCTTGTCTCCTCCTAACCACCTCGTCACCCCTTTTCCCACCTGTTCCCTTTTTCCCTCTGATTAGGTCCCTATATCTCTCTCTGTTCCTGCTCCTGTCCTTGTCGGATTCTTGTTTGTTGTGTTTCATGCCTGAACCAGACTGTCGTCATGTTTGCTGTAACCTTGTCTTGTCCTGTCGGAATCTGCCGGTCCGTCTGAGCCTACCTATGTTTGGTAATTAAAGAAGCTCTGTTTAAGTTAATTCGCTTTTGGGTCCTCATTCACGCACCGTAACAGAAGAATCCGACCAAGAATGGACCCAGCGACTTCGGATCCTCTCCACTCAGCCGTCGGGATCCAGGGAGCGATGCTAGGCAGACACGAGCAGGAATTGTCTGCTGCTCGACATGCCGTTGAGACCCTGGCCACCCAAGTCTCCAACCTCACAGAACAGGTTCACCATCTCCGCCTCGATCCACCGGCCACTTCCAGGGCTTTCGAATCTCCGGAGCCCAGAATCAATAACCCGCCGTGTTACTCTGGGGAGCCCACTGAATGCCGCTCGTTCCTCACCCAGTGTGATATTGTGTTTTCTCTCCAGCCCTACACTTTCTCCAGGAGCACTGCTCGTGTCGCCTACGTCATATCTCTCCTTATTGGACGGGCTCGTGAGTGGGGCACGGCAATCTGGGAGGCAAGGGCTGAGTGTACTAACCAGTATCAGGACTTTAAGGAGGAGATGATACGGGTTTTTGATCGATCTGTTTTTGGGGAGGAGGCTTCCAGGGCCCTGTCTTCCCTATGTCAAGGTAATCGATCCATAACAGACTACTCTATTGAGTTTCGCACTCTTGCTGCCTCCAGTGGCTGGAACGAGCCGGCTTTGCTCGCTCGTTTTCTGGAGGGTCTCCGCGCAGAGGTAAAGGATGAGATTCTCTCCCGGGAGGTTCCTTCCAGCGTGGATTCCTTGATTGAACTCGCTATTCGCATTGAGCGACGGGTTGATCTTCGTCACCGAGCTCGTGGAAAGGAGCTCGCGTTCTCCGTTGCCCCCCTCTCCGCATCACTACCATCTTCCTCTGCCGGCTCGGGTGCTGAGCCCATGCAGCTGGGAGGTATCCGCATCTCGACTAAGGAGAGGGAACGGAGAATCACCAACCGCCTCTGTCTCTATTGCGGTTCCGCTGGTCATTTTGTCACTTCATGTCCAGTAAAAGGCCAGAGCTCATCAGTAAGCGGAGGGCTACTGGTGAGCGCTACTACTCCTGTCTCTCCTTCAAGATCCTGCACTACCTTGTCGGTCCATCTACGCTGGACCGGTTCGTCAGCTTCCTGCAGTGCCTTAATAGACTCTGGGGCGGAGGGCTGTTTTATGGACGAGACCTGGGCTCGGGAACATGACATTCCTCTCAGACAGTTAAAGGAGCCCACGGCCTTGTTCGCCCTGGATGGTAGTCCTCTCCCCAGGATTCAGCGTGAGACGCTACCTTTAACCCTCACTGTTTCTGGTAATCATAGTGAAACCATTTCTTTTTTAATTTTTCGTTCACCTTTTACACCTGTTGTTTTGGGCCATCCCTGGCTAGTTTGTCATAATCCTTCCATTAATTGGTCTAGTAATTCTATCCTCTCCTGGAACGTCTCTTGTCATGTGAAATGTTTAATGTCTGCTATCCCTCCTGTTTCCTCTGTCTCTTCTTCACAGGAGGAGCCTGGTGATTTGACAGGGGTGCCGGAGGAATATCACGATCTGCGCACGGTGTTCAGTCGGTCCAGGGCCACCTCTCTTCCTCCACACCGGTCGTATGATTGTAGTATTGATCTCCTTCCGGGAACCACCCCCCCCCCCGGGGTAGACTATACTCTCTGTCGGCTCCCGAACGTAAGGCTCTCGAAGATTATTTGTCTGTAGCTCTTGACGCCGGTACCATAGTCCCCTCCTCCTCTCCCGCCGGAGCGGGGTTTTTTTTTGTCAAGAAGAAGGACGGGTCTCTGCGCCCCTGCATAGATTATCGAGGGCTGAATGACATAACAGTGAAGAATCGTTATCCGCTTCCTCTTATGTCTTCAGCCTTCGAGATCCTGCAGGGAGCCAGGTTTTTCACTAAGTTGGACCTTCGTAACGCTTACCATCTCGTGCGCATCAGGGAGGGGGACGAGTGGAAGACGGCGTTTAACACTCCGTTAGGGCACTTTGAATACCGGGTTCTTCCTTTCGGCCTCGCTAACGCTCCAGCTGTCTTTCAGGCATTAGTCAATGATGTCCTGAGAGACATGCTGAACATCTTTGTTTTCGTTTACCTTGACGATATCCTGATTTTTTCACCGTCACTCCAGATTCATGTTCAGCACGTTCGACGTGTCCTCCAGCGCCTTTTAGAGAATTGTCTTTTTGTGAAGGCTGAGAAGTGCACTTTTCATGCCTCCTCCGTCACATTTCTCGGTTCTGTTATTTCCGCTGAAGGCATTAAGATGGATCCCGCTAAGGTCCAAGCTGTCATTGATTGGCCCGTCCCTAAGTCACGCGTCGAGCTGCAGCGCTTTCTCGGCTTCGCGAACTTCTATCGTCGTTTCATCCGTAATTTCGGTCAGGTGGCAGCTCCTCTCACAGCCCTTACTTCTGTCAAGACGTGCTTTAAGTGGTCCGTTTCCGCCCAGGGAGCTTTTGATCTCCTCAAGAATCGTTTTACATCCGCTCCTATCCTTGTTACACCTGACGTCTCTAGACAGTTAGTTGTCGAGGTTGACGCGTCAGAGGTGGGCGTGGGAGCCATTCTTTCTCAGCGCTCCCTCTCTGACGACAAGGTCCACCCATGCGCGTATTTTTCTCATCGCCTGTCGCCGTCGGAACGTAACTATGATGTGGGTAACCGCGAACTGCTCGCCATCCGGTTAGCCCTAGGCGAATGGCGACAGTGGTTGGAGGGGGCGACCGTTCCTTTTGTCGTTTGGACTGACCATAGGAACCTTGAGTACATCCGTTCTGCCAAACGACTTAATGCGCGTCAGGCGCGTTGGGCGCTGTTTTTCGCTCGTTTCGAGTTCGTGATTTCTTATCGTCCGGGCTCTAAGAACACCAAGCCTGATGCTTTGTCTCGTCTCTTCAGTTCTTCAGTAGCCTCCACTGACCCCGAGGGGATTCTCCCTGAGGGGCGTGTTGTCGGGTTGACTGTCTGGGGAATTGAGAGGCAGGTAAAGCAAGCGCTCACTCACACTCCGTCGCCGCGCGCTTGTCCTAGGAACCTTCTTTTCGTTCCCGTTCCTACTCGTCTGGCCGTTCTTCAGTGGGCTCACTCTGCCAAGTTAGCCGGCCACCCTGGCGTTCGGGGTACGCTTGCTTCCATTCGCCAGCGTTTTTGGTGGCCCACCCGGGAGCATGACACGCGTCGTTTCGTGGCTGCTTGTTCGGTCTGCGCGCAGACTAAGTCCGGTAACTCTCCTCCTGCCGGCCGTCTCAGGCCACTTCCTATTCCCTCTCGACCGTGGTCTCACATCGCCTTAGATTTTGTCACCGGACTGCCTTCGTCAGCGGGGAAGACTGTTATTCTTACGGTTGTCGATAGGTTCTCTAAGGCGGCTCATTTCATTCCCCTTGCTAAGCTTCCTTCTGCTAAAGAGACGGCACAAATCATCATCGAGAATGTTTTCAGAATTCATGGCCTTCCGTCAGACGTCGTTTCGGACAGAGGTCCGCAATTCACGTCTCAATTTTGGAGGGAGTTTTGCCGTTTGATTGGGGCTTCCGTCAGTCTCTCTTCCGGCTTTCACCCCCAGTCTAACGGTCAAGCAGAACGGGCCAATCAGACTATTGGTCGCATCTTACGCAGTCTTTCTTTTCGCAACCCTGCGTCTTGGTCAGAACAGCTCCCCTGGGCAGAATACGCCCACAACTCGCTTCCTTCGTCTGCGACCGGGCTATCTCCTTTTCAGAGTAGCCTCGGGTACCAGCCTCCGCTGTTCTCATCTCAGTTCGCCGAGTCCAGCGTCCCCTCCGCTCAGGCTTTTGTCCAACGTTGCGAGCGCACCTGGAAGAGGGTCAGGTCTGCACTTTGCCGTTATAGGACGCAGACTGTGAGGGCTGCTAATAAGCGTAGAACTAAGAGTCCTAGATATTGTCGCGGTCAGAGAGTTTGGCTCTCCACTCAGAACCTTCCCCGTAAGACGGCTTCTCGCAAGTTGACCCCGCGGTTCATTGGTCCGTTCCGTATTTCTCGGGTCATTAATCCTGTCGCAGTTCGAC
Organism: Oncorhynchus mykiss; assembly: GCF_057628025.1. Lineage (NCBI taxonomy): Eukaryota > Metazoa > Chordata > Actinopteri > Salmoniformes > Salmonidae > Oncorhynchus > Oncorhynchus mykiss. Next base: position 17,433,073 of record NC_143031.1, read on the forward strand.
TTCTTCTTCCGCGATACCTTCGTCGCGTCCACCCGGTCTTCCATGTCTCCTGCATCAAGCCCGTCCTTCGCGCCCCCGCTCGTCTTCCCCCCCCCCCCCATCCTTGTCGAGGGCGCACCCATCTACAGGGTCCGTAGAATTTTGGACATGCGTCCTCGGGGCCGTGGTCACCAGTACCTCGTAGATTGGGAGGGGTACGGTCCTGAGGAGAGGAGTTGGGTTCCCTCTCGGGACGTGCTGGACCGTGCGCTGATCGAGGATTTCCTCCGTTGCCGCCAGGTTTCCTCCTCGAGTGCGCCAGGAGGCGCTCGGTGAGTGGGGGGGTACTGTCATGTACTGTCATGTTTTGTCTTGTCTCTGTCCTTTCCCTTCATCCTGTCTCCCTCTGCTGGTCGTTGTTAGGTTACCTTTTCTCCCCCTCTTTCCCCCAGCTGTGCCTTGTCTCCTCCTAACCACCTCGTCACCCCTTTTCCCACCTGTTCCCTTTTTCCCTCTGATTAGGTCCCTATATCTCTCTCTGTTCCTGCTCCTGTCCTTGTCGGATTCTTGTTTGTTGTGTTTCATGCCTGAACCAGACTGTCGTCATGTTTGCTGTAACCTTGTCTTGTCCTGTCGGAATCTGCCGGTCCGTCTGAGCCTACCTATGTTTGGTAATTAAAGAAGCTCTGTTTAAGTTAATTCGCTTTTGGGTCCTCATTCACGCACCGTAACAGCTTCACGGTGGGAACCACACATGCGGAGATCATCTGTTCACCTACTCTGCGGTTTGCAAACCAGTATTTCTACTTGCACATCCACATCTGCACATCTGTCACTCCAGTGTTAATTGCTAAATTGCAATTACTATGGTCTATTTATTGCCTTACTGTAACGGTTTTCTTGCGGTGAAGGAGAGGCGGACCAAAGCGCAGCGTGGTTATTTTGATTCATGTTTAATAAAGCACTTCACAAGAAAAAACTAACAAAAACAAGAAAGTTGAAAACCCAAAACAGTCCTATCTGGTGCAAACACAGAGACAGGAACAATCACCCACCAACACACAGTGAAACCCAGGCTACCTACAGTGCCTTGCGAAAGTATTCGGCCCCCTTGAACTTTGCGACCTTTTGCCACGTTTCAGGCTTCAAACATAAAGATATAAAACTGTATTTTTTTGTGAAGAATCAACAACAAGTGGGACACAATTATGAAGTGGAACGACATTTATTGGATATTTCAAACTTTTTTAACAAATCAAAAACTGAAAAATTGGGCGTGCAAAATTATTCAGCCCCTTTACTTTCAGTGCAGCAAACTCTCTCCAGAAGTTCAGTGAGGATCTCTGAATGATCCAATGTTGACCTAAATGACTAATGATGATAAATACAATCCACCTGTGTGTAATCAAGTCTCCGTATAAATGCACCTGCACTGTGATAGTCTCAGAGGTCCGTTAAAAGCGCAGAGAGCATCATGAAGAACAAGGAACACACCAGGCAGGTCCGAGATACTGTTGTGAAGAAGTTTAAAGCCGGATTTGGATACAAAAAGATTTCCCAAGCTTTAAACATCCCAAGGAGCACTGTGCAAGCGATAATATTGAAATGGAAGGAGTATCAGACCACTGCAAATCTACCAAGACCTGGCCGTCCCTCTAAACTTTCAGCTCATACAAGGAGAAGACTGATCAGAGATGCAGCCCATGAGAAGAGGCCCATGATCACTCTGGATGAACTGCAGAGATCTACAGCTGAGGTGGGAGACTCTGTCCATAGGACAACAATCAGTTGTATATTGCACAAATCTGGCCTTTATAGAAGAGTGGCAAGAAAGCCATTTCTTAAAGATATCCATAAAAAGTGTCGTTTAAAGTTTGCCACAAGCCACCTGGGAGACACACCAAACATGTGGAAGAAGGTGCTCTGGTCAGATGAAACCAAAATTGAACTTTTTGGCAACAATGCAAAACGTTACACAGCTCATCCCTCTGAACACACCATCCCCACTGTCAAACATGGTGGTGGCAGCATCATGGTTTGGGCCTGCTTTTCTTCAGCAGGGACAGGGAAGATGGTTAAAATTGATGGGAAGATGGATGGAGCCAAATACAGGACCATTCTGGAAGAAAACCTGATGGAGTCTGCAAAAGACCTGAGACTGGGATGGAGATTTGTCTTCCAACAAGACAATGATCCAAAACATAAAGCAAAATCTACAATGGAATGGTTCAAAAATAAACATTTCCAGGTGTTAGAATGGCCAAGTCAAAGTCCAGACCTGAATCCAATCGAGAATCTGTGGAAAGAACTGAAAACTGCTGTTCACAAATGCTCTCCATCCAACCTCACTGAGCTCGAGCTGTTTTGCAAGGAGGAATGGGAAAAAATGTCAGTCTCTCGATGTGCAAAACTGATAGAGACATACCCCAAGCGACTTACAGCTGTAATCGCAGCAAAAGGTGGCGCTACAAAGTATTAACTTAAGGGGGCTGAATAATTTTGCACGCCCAATTTTTCTGTTTTTGATTTGTTAAAAAAGTTTGAAATACCCAATAAATGTCGTTCCACTTCATGATTGTGTCCCACTTGTTGATTCTTCACAAAAAAATACAGTTTTATATCTTTATGTTTGAAGCCTGAAATGTGGCAAAAGGTCGCAAAGTTCAAGGGGGCCGAATACTTTCGCAAGACACTGTAAGTATGATTCTCAATCAGAGACAACTAATGACACCTGCCTCTGATTGAGAACCATACTAGGCCGAAACATAGAAATACCCAAATCATAGAAAAACAAACATAGACTGCCCACCCCAACTCACGCCCTGACCATACTAAATAATGACAAAGGAAATAAAGGTCAGAACGTGACAGTACCCCCCCCCCCCCCCCCCCCCCCTCCGGCCGCAAAACCTTAACCTATAGGGGAGTGTCTTGGTGGGCGTCTGTCCGCGGTGGTGGCTCTGGCGCGGGACACGGACCCCACTTCATGGGTGGGCTGAGGGGCTCTGGTGCCTCTGGGCTGAGGGGCTCTGGCGCCTCTGGGCTGAGGGGCTCTGGCGCCTCTGGGCTGAGGGGCTCTGGCGCCTCTGGGCTGAGGGGCACCGGCGCCTCTGGGCTGAGGGGCACTGGCGGCCCCTGGTTGACTGGCGGCCCCTGGCTGACTGGCGGCACTGGCGGCCCCTGGCTGACTGGTGGCCCCTGGCTGACTGGTGGCACTGGCGGCGCCGGGCAGACTGGCGGCACTGGCGGCCCCTGGCAGACTGGAGGCACTGGCGGTGCCGGGCAGACTGGCGGCACTGGCGGCTCCGGGCAGACTGGCGGCGCCGGGCAGACGGGCGGCGCCGGGCAGACGGGCAGACGGGCGGCTCAGGCGGCGCCGGGCAGACGGGCGGCTCAGGCGGCGCCGGGCAGACGGGCGGCTCAGGCGGCGCCGGGCAGACGGGCGGCTCAGGCGGCGCCGGGCAGACGGGCGGCTCAGGCGGCGCCGGGCAGACGGGCGGCTCAGGCGGCGCCGGGCAGACGGGTGGCTCAGGCGGCGCTGGGCAGACGGGTAGCTCAGATGGCGCTCAGAAGACTGGTAGCTCAGATGGCGCTGGGCAGACGGGAAGCTCCGGCAACGCTGGAGAGGAAAGCTCTGGTAGCGCCGAACAGGCGGGAGACTCCGGCTGCGCTGGAGAGGAGGAAGGCTCCGGCAGCGCTGGACAGGCGGGAGCACCTGTAGGGATGAGACGGAGAGACAGCCAGGTGCGGGGGGCTGCCACCGGAGGGCTGGTGCGTGGAGGTGGTACCGGATAGACCGGACCGTGCAGATGCACTGGAGCTCTTGAGCACCGACCTGCCCAACCTTACCCGGTTGAATGCTCCCGGTCGCCCTGCCAGTGCGGCGAGGTGGAATAGCCCGCACTGGGCTATGCAGGCGAACCGGGGACACCATGCGCAAGGTTGGTGCCATGTAAGCCGGCCCAAGGAGACGCACTGGAGACCAGATGTGTAGAGCCGGCTTCATGGCACTTGGCTCAATGCTCACTCTAGCCCGGCCGATACGCGGAGCTGGTATGTACCGCACCGTGCGCTCCACAGCATAACACGGTGCCTGCCTGGTCTCTCTCGTCCCCCGGTAAGCACAGGAAGTTGGCGCAGGTCTCCTACCTGGCTTCGCCACACTTCCTGTGTGCCCCCCCCCCACAATAAATCTTTGGGGCTGACTCTTGGGCTTCCATCCACGCTGCCGTGCTGCCTCCTCATACGAGCGCCTCTCTGCCTTAGCCGCCTCCAGCTCTTCTTTGGGGCGGCGATATTCTCCAGGCTGTGCCCAGGGTACTTTTCCGTCCACTTTGTCCTCCCATGTCCATTCCTCCTCGCGCTGCTCCTGCTGCCGCTTCTCCTGCTGTACCTTGGGGCGGCGACACTCCCCTGGTTTTGCCCAGGGTCCTCTCCCGTCGAGGATTTCTTCCCAAGTCCAGAAGTCTTTATTTCGCTGCTCCTGCCCGTTACCACGCCGCTTGGTCCTGTTGTGGTGGGTGATTCTGTAACGGTTTTCTTGCGGTGAAGGAGAGGCGGACCAAAGCGCAGCGTGGTTATTTTGATTAATGTTTAATAAAGCACTTCACATGAACAAACTAACAAGAAACGTGAAAACCCAAAACAGTCCTATCTGGTGCAAACACAGAGACAGGAACAATCACCCATCGACACACAGTGAAACCCAGGCTACCTAAGTATGATTCTCAATCAGAGACAACTAATGACACCTGCCTCTGATTGAGAACCATACTAGGCCGAAACATAGAAATACCCAAATCATAGAAAAACAAACATAGACTGCCCACCCCAACTCACGCCTTGACCATACTAAATAATGACAAAACAAAGGAAATAAAGGTCAGAACGTGACACTTACCTCCTTACTTCATTTGCACACACTGTATACAGATTTTTCTATTGTGTTATTGACTGTACGTTTGTTTATCCCATGTGTAACTCTGTGTTGTTGTTTTGTCGCACTGCTTTGCTTTATCTTGGCCAGGTCACAGTTGTAATTGAGAACTTGTTCTCAACTGGCCAACCTGGTTAAATAAAGGTGAAAAAAAAAATACAAATATGTATCTATTGTAATTCCTAGGATACAACAGTGAATAATGTAGAACAAATAAATAGCATCAAAGGGCACCTTACAACTTACAATAATGAACACCTTGTAAAACAGCTTTGAAAACCAACCTGGCAATGTTTAATATTTTAACACACCTTTGATATTTTTTGGTACAGTTGTGTCATTCATTTATTTTCACATGTTTTGTACACTCACATGACAATCATAGACTAAAATACTGAATTCTGGTATGTGGAAGGTGGTTGCTGTGTGGTTGGGAGGTTCTGCCTGTCATTTGTTCTCAACAGCTAGCCAGTCTCGGAAGGGGGACTTGAAGAGGTAGACTGCTCTCTTTGTTCTGAGTGTTTGCAGTGCTAGTGTTTTTAGTTAATCTGGGTATGTCACATATTATGTGCCCAGTATGATAGAGAAATAAAAGTTTCTTAGCAGATAATGACAACATGACAATAACAGTAGCTGTAGATGATGTAATGAAAAGTTGGAGGGAGGTTGGTAATTGAAGACATCAGGTGGACCCACATCTGGGTGCTGGGCAGAACCCCTAGGTCCTGGAGAACAGGAGCAGAGTTAAAGGGAACAGGGTAGGAGCCAGAGACGTAAACAAGCAAACACGCAGGTTACACTTTACTGTGAGAAATTTTGATGGATTAGTGCAGTGTTATAAATGGGAGTTATGTACTTTTCAACACTTTTGGAAGGTATAGCCTACATATAGCTAGTCCCCCACCAACTCAGAGCACAGAGAATCAGACTGATCCGAACTCATTGGTTCTGGTAGATGGGATACCTCCTGGGGGGTTTCGGACAGTCGATGGTCCTAAAGTCATGTGGAGAGGTAAATTGAAGAGGTACATTTTTAGCTCAGCATAACTACCATTTCTTGCTTTCTCAAATGTCAACCAAAGCTTAACATACTTTGCGTATTGGGCTTCACCACAGTGTAGGGCGTCAGTGCTTTCAGTGGTCGACCATCCAACTACTCCAACTGGAGAAGATTGTTGGCTTCCACCAAGTGCTAGGGAAACTAACACTAGCTTCAGGTTATTTTGTGTGCACATTGTGTGCTCTCTGATATGACATTCATTGAAATCATAATAATTTCAGATAATATAATGTGATTGATAAACAGAAGGATAGTTCAATTGCCAAGCTGTCCAACTCCTTGACAATTCCCCGTCAGAAGAAGTCTTGCTGTCTCACTGCTGTCTTTCTCTCTCTGTTTCTCTCTGTCTGTCTTCCACTCTCTTCCCACCTCGCTCCCTCTCTCACTGTCATCCTTTCTCCCCTCCCCTCTGTGTCTGTCTAGCAAAGACACCTGGTTAAGGGCATTTGAAATTACCATAATTGCTTACACCTATCCACTTGATTTATCAGGTTTAACTTATAGCTAGATACCTCAATATGACATATAATTACATGTATAGCTAGCAACATGTAGATTACCAACTAGCTAGATGGAAAATGGTTGTTGAAAAATGGTTGTACATGGCTAAATCCGTCCAGTTCTCTAATAGAAGTTAACTGCTTAACGTTACTCTGAATGTTGTTGGCCTCTGACTAGGCAGGCTGAGGTAAATAAGTACACTAGCTAGCAAAGTCAATCTAAAAACAGCATCAATTATTTCTTCCTATTTAACAATATTTTCTTATATAAAAACAACGACATGGTAAGGAAAAGTGTTCTCTTTCCAGTCTTTTCGCTCCTTTGAGGCAGCAGGTTGTCACTGTCAAAAACACCGTCCTTGGAGAGCAATTCTGAGGTAATAGATTTGCGCGGACTGAGCGAGCGTTTTGAGGTGAAATAGAACAAGAACTGCCCGCGTCCTCCTTCCTTCGTGACCGCTACAAGGTAAAATACAGCCAAGCAACCAGCATAGCAACGGATGCTTTGGTTCATTACGTAATCCGGTCAGAATTTTGCACGTTCTAGCAACAGCCCTAGCAACAGAAACTAGAACTCATCGAATCCCATTGTAACGGAGGGGGGGAACACTTTTTGGCAGGGAGACACTATTTGGCAAGACAGGCCCTAGGTGAGATCTTGCTTGAGGGAAATAAAAAATACTTTCAATTGGGCTCCTGAGTGGCACAGCGGTCTAAGGCACTGCATCTCAGTGCAAGAGGTGGCAGGTAGCCTAGTGGTTAGAGCGTTGGGCTAGTAACCGCAAGGTTGAAAGCTTGAATCCCTGAGCTGACAAGACAAAAATCTGTCGTTCTGCCCCTGAACAAAGCAGTTAACCACACTGTTCCTAGGCCATCATTGAAAATAACAATTTGTTCTTTACTGACTTGCCTAGTTAAATTAAGGTTACTTTTTATTTATTTTTAAACACACCTCCTCAGAAATGCTGAAGGATGCCATGCTTTCAACAGGAGAAAGGCACTTCCATTTCATTTATCTCGTTGGGTACATCAAATGTAAATAGTTATTTTCAGATTTTTGGTGGAATGACACACAAAGAAAAATGCAGAGGTGCCCCGTGGCGCCATACCTTCCCTGTGTAAAGACACCCTGTGACAGTTTAAGCGTACACTGTTGTTTTTGCAGCAAGTTACCTGTAAGTTTACAGTAATGTAATGTTAAACCAAAGTTACTTTGTAATTTATGCTAACATACAGTACCTTTTTTACAGTAACTTACAGGTAACTGGCTGCCAGTAATTTACAGTAAAAACTACTATATTTTGTACAGTGTAGTCCTGGACTTTAAACCAAAAATATCCATTGAACATGCTTCTTATTCCAGGACTAAGCTTAATAAAACTGACCCCTCAAGTTCAAGTACTTCACAGCATGCAGGGTTTTGTTGTGAACATCAATAAGTGCATCCAGAGCAAATGTCAAAGGAACTAACCAAAGTCTCTGCAATTTGCAGTGAGGAGCCATAAACCCATAAAAAATCAGTTCAGCTACAGAATCCCGCAGCTCATTATCACTGACATTCAAATCCTCCAACCTAGTTTGGTTTGATCTGATCACTGAGGCCAGACCCTCACAAGCCTTCTCGGTTAGTCTACACCTCTCTAGTCTTCAGAGAGTGGAGATGAGGAGGGAAAAGATAGAGAGAATTTGAAGTGACAGTGCACATCCAAACAATCAGGGCAGTTCACCTTGAAATGAAAATTCTCTCTGGATACCTTTACCCCTACCCAGTCCATGGATGTTGATTTGAGCATCCACAGACAGTGATTTTTGGTCCAGTCCAGCCTGGATTTGGCCTAAAAATAGATGTCTACGATTGGTTCCGATTTGGGCCGGAACGGCCTTCATTTGGCCTAAAAATAGACGTTAATGATTGGTTAGATTTGTTTCGGACCGGCCCAAAAATCAACGTCTGTAGACGTTCAAATCAAGGCAAGGGCAGACCGACCAAATTCGGGCCTTGTTTGGGGGCAGATCTCATCAGAAATATACCCAGTGTGCTTTGCAAGTGTTCGTTTTCACATTTACATTCTGGTAATTTAGCAGACACTTATCCAGAGCGACTTACAGTCTGTGCATTCAACTAAGGTAGATAAACAACCACATATCACAGTCATGGCAAGTCAAATGTTTCCATAGCCATTACTGAGAATGTTGCTGTAGATTGTTAAAGTGTTCTGTTGATTGTGTCAAAAGCCCTAGAAAATGATCACTACCAATTCTGAAGGATATGAAATGGCTAACATAAGTGTGAGTGATATATGGGAGCAATTATACATGTTTCTTACTTCAATATCTGTTTTGCTCCAATTAGATTTTTATTTAGTATTTTTTATATCTGACATAATGCTTTCCTCTAACATTATAGGAGTGGCTCTTTTTACTGAATCCTTTGACTCATTCCGTTAATTTGCTTCAGTCATGTCCAGAGTACGCAGTATCCATTACCGGATGACCAATGAACAAAAATCTCAAAATAATCAGAATTCTACCACTCTCTCGTTCACCAACATTGGACTTATAGGAGCTACCACTTGTGACTGAGACGTATAAAAGTGTGCTTCAAACGATGTACATTTGTCATTGCTAGGCATACAAATAAGATTATTTCCTGATAACGTTGAAATGAGGTCCGTTGCATCTGCAACAAGAATAGATTGTCAACAATTCTTGGCGGAATGCAATTGCTTGACTGCTGCAAGGGAGAATAGCACAATATCGTCAGCGAACTGCAGCAGCCAGCCCCCCACATGATTAGTTCTCGAGTTTGTTGAGCAGAGGTAGGCTGTGTATCCATTTTTTTTGTTCTACCAGGCTGCGTCCATGTCCATCAATTATATTCAATAATCAATTAATTACATTAATACTTGCACCATGCGATCAATCAGTTCTAAACATGTAGTTTCCTGCGCATAGGCTACATATTATAGACAGTGGATGGTCGGAACATGTCTGGAGCCGTTGAGCCGGAGGTGTCATGTTGTGTCTTTCTGTCCTGTCCTTTCACCCTGTCTCCCTCTGCTGGTCGTATTAGGTTACCTTTTCTCCCCCGCTTTCCCCCAGCTGTTCCTTGTCTCCTCTTGACTACCTCGTCACCCCTTCTCCCACCTGTTCCCCTTTTCCCTCTGATTAGTCCCCTATATCTCTCTCTGTTTTTGTTCCTGTCCTTGTCGGATTCTTGTTTGTTGTGTTTCATGCCTGAACCAGACTATCGTCATGTTTGCTGTAACCTTGTCCTGTCCTGTCGGAATCTGCCGGTCTATCTGAGCCTACCTATGTTTGGTTATTAAAGAAGCTCTGTTTAAGTTAGTTCGCTTTTGGGTCCTCATTCACTCACCGTAACAGAAGAATCCGACCAAGAATGGACCCAGCGACTTCGGATCCTCTCCACTTAGCCGTCGAGATCCAGGGAGCGATGCTAGGCAGACACGAGCAGGAATTGTCTGCTGCTCGACATGCCGTTGAGACCCTGGCCACCCAAGTCTCCAACCTCACAGAACAGGTTCACCATCTCCGCCTCGATCCACCGGCCACTTCCAGGGCTTTCGAATCTCCGGAGCCCAGAATCAATAACCCGCCGTGTTACTCTGGGGAGCCCACTGAATGCCGCTCGTTCCTCACCCAGTGTGATATTGTGTTTTCTCTCCAGCCCAACACTTACGCCAGGAGCACTGCTCGTGTCGCCTACGTCATATCTCTCCTTACTGGACGGGCTCGTGAGTGGGGCACGGCAATCTGGGAGGCAAGGGCTGAGTGTACTAACCAGTATCAGGACTTTAAGGAGGAGATGATACGGGTTTTTGATCGATCTGTTTTTGGGGAGGAGGCTTCCAGGGCCCTGTCTTCCCTATGTCAAGGCAATCGATCCATAACAGACTACTCTATTGAGTTTCGCACTCTTGCTGCCTCCAGTGGCTGGAACGAGCCGGCTTTGCTCGCTCGTCTTCTGGAGGGTCTCCGCGCAGAGGTAAAGGATGAGATTCTCTCCCGGGAGGTTCCTTCCAGCGTGGATTCCTTGATTGAACTCGCTATTCGCATTGAGCGACGGGTTGATCTTCGTCACCGAGCTCGTGGAAAGGAGCTCGCGTTCTCCGTTGCCCCCCTCTCCGCATCACTACCATCTTCCTCTGCCGGCTCGGGAGCTGAGCCTATGCAGCTGGGAGGTATCCGCGTCTCGACTAAGGAGAGGGAACGGAGAATCACCAACCGCCTCTGTCTCTATTGCGGTTCTGCTGGTCATTTTGTCACTTCATGTCCAGTAAAAGCCAGAGCTCATCAGTAAGCGGAGGGCTACTGGTGAGCGCTACTACTCCTGTCTCTCCTTCAAGATCCTGCACTACCTTGTCGGTCCATCTACGCTGGACCGGTTCGTCAGCTTCCTGCAGTGCCTTAATAGACTCTGGGGCGGAGGGCTGTTTTATGGACGAGACCTGGGCTCGGGAACATGACATTCCTCTCAGACAGTTAAGGGAGTCCACGGCCTTGTTCGCCCTGGATGGTAGTCCTCTCCCCAGGATTCAGCGTGAGACGCTACCTTTAACCCTCACTGTTTCCGGTAATCATAGCGAAACCATTTCTTTTTTGATTTTTCGTTCACCTTTTACACCTGTTGTTTTGGGCCATCCCTGGCTAGTTTGTCATAATCCTTCCATTAATTGGTCTAGTAATTCTATCCTCTCCTGGAACGTCTCTTGTCATGTGAAATGTTTAATGTCTGCTATCCCTCCTGTTTCCTCTGTCTCTTCTTCACAGGAGGAGCCTGGTGATTTGACAGGGGTGCCGGAGGAATATCACGATCTGCGCACGGTGTTCAGTCGGTCCAGGGCCACCTCTCTTCCTCCGCACCGGTCGTATGATTGTAGTATTGATCTCCTTCCGGGAACCACTCCCCCCCGGGGTAGACTATACTCTCTGTCGGCTCCCGAACGTAAGGCTCTCGAGGATTATTTGTCTGTAGCTCTTGACGCCGGTATCATAGTCCCCTCCTCCTCTCCCGCCGGAGCGGGGTTTTTTTTTGTCAAGAAGAAGGACGGGTCTCTGCGCCCCTGCATAGATTATCGAGGGCTGAATGACATAACAGTTAAGAATCGTTATCCGCTTCCTCTTATGTCTTCAGCCTTCGAGATCCTGCAGGGAGCCAGGTTTTTCACTAAGTTGGACCTTCGTAACGCTTACCATCTCGTGCGCATCAGGGAGGGGGACGAGTGGAAGACGGCGTTTAACACTCCGTTAGGGCACTTTGAATACCGGGTTCTTCCTTTCGGCCTCGCTAACGCTCCAGCTGTCTTTCAGGCATTAGTCAATGATGTCCTGAGAGACATGCTGAACATCTTTGTTTTCGTTTACCTTGACGATATCCTGATTTTTTCACCGTCACTCCAGATTCATCTTCAGCACGTTCGACGTGTCCTCCAGCGCCTTTTAGAGAATTGTCTTTTTGTGAAGGCTGAGAAGTGCACTTTTCATGCCTCCTCCGTCACATTTCTCGGTTCTGTTATTTCCGCTGAAGGCATTAAGATGGATCCCGCTAAGGTCCAAGCTGTCATTGATTGGCCCGCCCCTAAGTCACGCGTCGAGCTGCAGCGCTTTCTCGGCTTCGCGAACTTCTATCGTCGTTTCATCCGTAATTTCGGTCAGGTGGCAGCTCCTCTCACAGCCCTTACTTCTGTCAAGACGTGCTTTAAGTGGTCCGTTTCCGCCCAGGGAGCTTTTGATCTCCTCAAGAATCGTTTTACATCCGCTCCTATCCTTGTTACACCTGACGTCTCTAGACAGTTCGTTGTCGAGGTTGACGCGTCAGAGGTGGGCGTGGGAGCCATTCTTTCTCAGCGCTCCCTCTCTGACGACAAGGTCCACCCATGCGCGTATTTTTCTCATCGCCTGTCGCCGTCGGAACGTAACTATGATGTGGGAAACCGCGAACTGCTCGCCATCCGGTTAGCCCTAGGCGAATGGCGACAGTGGTTGGAGGGGGCGACCGTTCCTTTTGTCGTTTGGACTGACCATAGGAACCTTGAGTACATCCGTTCTGCCAAACGACTTAATGCGCGTCAGGCGCGTTGGGCGCTGTTTTTCGCTCGTTTCGAGTTCGTGATTTCTTATCGTCCGGGCTCTAAGAACACCAAGCCTGATGCTTTATCTCGTCTCTTCAGTTCTTCAGTAGCCTCCACTGACCCCGAGGGGATTCTCCCTGAGGGGCGTGTTGTCGGGTTGACTGTCTGGGGAATTGAGAGGCAGGTAAAGCAAGCGCTCACTCACACTCCGTCGCCGCGCGCTTGTCCTAGGAACCTTCTTTTCGTTCCCGTTCCTACTCGTCTGGCCGTTCTTCAGTGGGCTCACTCTGCCAAGTTAGCCGGCCACCCTGGCGTTCGGGGTACGCTTGCTTCCATTCGCCAGCGTTTTTGGTGGCCCACCCGGGAGCATGACACGCGTCGTTTCGTGGCTGCTTGTTCGGTCTGCGCGCAGACTAAGTCCGGTAACTCCCCTCCTGCCGGCCGTCTCAGGCCGCTTCCCATTCCCTCTCGACCGTGGTCTCACATCGCCTTAGATTTTGTCACCGGACTGCCTTCGTCAGCGGGGAAGACTGTTATTCTTACGGTTGTCGATAGGTTCTCTAAGGCGGCTCATTTCATTCCCCTTGCTAAGCTTCCTTCTGCTAAAGAGACGGCACAAATCATCATCGAGAATGTTTTCAGAATTCATGGCCTTCCGTCAGACGTCGTTTCGGACAGAGGTCCGCAATTCACGTCTCAATTTTGGAGGGAGTTTTGCCGTTTGCTTGGGGCTTCCGTCAGTCTCTCTTCCGGCTTTCACCCCCAGTCTAACGGTCAAGCAGAACGGGCCAATCAGACTATTGGTCGCATCTTACGCAGTCTTTCTTTTCGCAACCCTGCGTCTTGGTCAGAACAGCTCCCCTGGGCAGAATACGCCCACAACTCGCTTCCTTCGTCTGCGACCGGGCTATCTCCTTTTCAGAGTAGCCTCGGGTACCAGCCTCCGCTGTTCTCATCTCAGTTCGCCGAGTCCAGCGTCCCCTCCGCTCAGGCTTTTGTCCAACGTTGCGAGCGCACCTGGAAGAGGGTCAGGTCTGCACTTTGCCGTTATAGGACGCAGACTGTGAGGGCTGCTAATAAGCGTAGAACTAAGAGTCCTAGATATTGTCGCGGTCAGAGAGTTTGGCTCTCCACTCAGAACCTTCCCCTTAAGACGGCTTCTCGCAAGTTGACCCCGCGGTTCATTGGTCCGTTCCGTATTTCTCGGGTCATTAATCCTGTCGCAGTTCGACTTCTTCTTCCGCGATACCTTCGTCGCGTCCACCCGGTCTTCCATGTCTCCTGTATTAAGCCCGTTCTTCGCGCCCCCGCTCGTCTCCCCCCCCCCCCCCCCATCCTTGTCGAGGGCGCACCCATCTACAGGGTCCGCAGGATTTTGGACATGCGTCCTCGGGGCCGTGGTCACCAGTACCTCGTTGATTGGGAGGGGTACGGTCCTGAGGAGAGGAGTTGGGTTCCCTCTCGGGACGTGCTGGACCGTGCGCTGATCGAGGATTTCCTCCGTTGCCGCCAGGTTTCCTCCTCGAGTGCGCCAGGAGGCGCTCGGTGAGTGGGGGGGTACTGTCATGTTGTGTCTTTCTGTCCTGTCCTTTCACCCTGTCTCCCTCTGCTGGTCGTATTAGGTTACCTTTTCTCCCCCGCTTTCCCCCAGCTGTTCCTTGTCTCCTCTTGACTACCTCGTCACCCCTTCTCCCACCTGTTCCCCTTTTCCCTCTGATTAGTCCCCTATATCTCTCTCTGTTTTTGTTCCTGTCCTTGTCGGATTCTTGTTTGTTGTGTTTCATGCCTGAACCAGACTATCGTCATGTTTGCTGTAACCTTGTCCTGTCCTGTCGGAATCTGCCGGTCTATCTGAGCCTACCTATGTTTGGTTATTAAAGAAGCTCTGTTTAAGTTAGTTCGCTTTTGGGTCCTCATTCACTCACCGTAACAGGAGGAGCGAATATTGCCCGTAGGATTCATTGCGGCCAGCAGGTCAAATTAACAACTAAAATGAATGAGTTACTCAGAAAAAAATAAATTATGACTCTGGTGTCAGTAAAAAGAGTTGTTTAAAAATAATCGATCGCCAGCTAGACAGTGTTTCCTCCGACACATTGTTGCATCTGGGTTAAGCGAGCAGTGTGTGAAGAAGCAGTGCGGCTTGGCAGGGTCGTGTTTCGGAGGACGCATGGCTCTTGACCTTCGACACTCCGGAGTCCGGAGGGGAGTTGCAGAGATGGGACAAGACCGTAACTACAAATTGGGGAGAAAAAAAGGTAAAAGTACAAGAAAATGATGAATTGTTTGCGAACTGCACATCACTGACATCTAGATATTATGTGACATTATGTACAGTTGACATTTAAACCATAGAAACGACAAACAAAAAAACAAAACAATTCTTCGTCATTAAAATATGCACTTTATAACATAGGACAAAGACTGATTTTCAACATCCGCAGAGTTGTCTTTTCAATGTCTATATAAAATATATCATAAGTAGACATAATTGCAAATTATTAAATCCTTCCAATATAATTTTTTTAAACCAATTTAATTAAAAATTTAACTTTAATTAAATTAGTTGACTCTTCACATGAGATGATTTCACCGAACAACAAAAGAAAGGGAATATTGAATGATCCCCAATTATCCATCGCATTTCCAAAAAACGTTTTCAACATACATCTGTAAAATGATAGTTTAGAAACTAAAGCTTTGGTTGTCTTCCTCTCAGGTTTCCATGTCTTCTCCCTGGACCTCCTCAATGTCCACCTCTTCAACATCCGATTGTGAGGCCTCATCTTCACTGTTACTTTTCAACATTGTTGAGGATGGCTTGTTGTCAGGCTCAAAAAGCCTCAGATTTGCCCGGATGGCCACCAATTTTTCAACCCTTGTATTGGTCAGCCTGTTGCGTGCTTTGGTGTGTGTGTTCCCAAACAAGTGCCAGTTGTGCTCTGAGGTGGCTGATGTTGGTGACTCCGCGCCCTCCAGGAGACTGTCAAACAGGATGACAACACCATCCCGACGTGTGTTGCTGGGCAGCTTCAATGTGGTGCTCTTATTCTTCTCACTTTGCTTGGTGAGGTAGATTGCTGCTATATGACCCTTCACATACCTAACCATTTCCTTGGCTCTCTTGTAGAGTGTATCCATTGTTTTCAGTGCCATGGTGTCTTTGAGGAGCAGATTCAATGCATGAGCAGCACAGTCAATGGGTGTGATGTGAGGGTAGGACTCCTTCACTTTAGACCAAGCGGCCTTCATGTTCGCAGCATTGTCTGTCACCAGTGCAAATACCTTCTGTGGTCCAAGGTCATTGATGACTACCTTCAGCTCATCTGCAATGTAGAGACCGGTGTGTCTGTTGTCCCTTGTGTCTGCTCTTGTAGAATACTGGTTGAGGGGTGGAGATAATGTAGTTAATTATTCCTAGCCCACGAACATTCGACCACCCATCAGAGATGATTGCAATACAGTCTGCTTTCTCTATGATTTGCTTGACCTTCACTTGAACTCTGTTAAACTCTGCATCCAGCAAATTAATAGATAAAGCATGGCTGATTGGAGGGGTGTATGCTGGCCCGAAGAACATTCAGAAATCTCTTCCAATAGAGGTGAACCAGTTGCATACACAACTCATGCCAGACATTCATCAGCATTTATCTGACTACGTCCCTCCATTGAGTCAAAACAACTTCTGATTCCAGGAGGACCATGAGCTGTTGCTATCGATAAGGTGTCTGATTCATCATTTTCACCTCAAATAGAAAATAGGGGACTTTTGTTAGAGGTTGCTTGTTGTGAACACTGAGGGAACTTTATGCACTTGGCCAGATTATTCTGCATCTTTGCTGCATTCTTCACATATGATTTGGCATGGTATTTACAAATGTACACATTTCCTTCTATGTTAGCTGCAATGAAATGTTTCCACACATCAGATAGTGTCCGTGGCATTTTCCTGTAAAGATTAGAAAGGGAATTGTATAAAAAACAACAAATACAATTCCAGGTACATATAAATAGTTAAGCAGTTAGATTAACCAACTCCTTTGTAAGATAAATGTTTTAAAATGAAACATGTATGAAACAGCTTAATTAACACTCCTCAGTTAGCAGTTAGAAATTATTTAAACACACTTTTGTCACGTTCTGACCTTAGTTCTGTTATATTATCTTTGTTTTAGTATGGTCAGGGCGTGAGTTGGGTGGGTTGTCTATGTTCGTTTTTCTATAATTTGGGATTTCTGTGTTCGGCCAAGTATGGTTCTCAATCAGAGGCAGCTGTCAATCGTTGTCCCTGATTGAGAATCATACTTAGGTAGCCTGGTTTCACTTTTGAGTTGTGAGTGTTTATTTTCCGTGTTTGTGCCACATGGGACTGTTCCGTTTGTTTCACGTTGTTATTTTCTGGTGTAGGTTTTTTTTATATTAAAATGGACACATACCACGCTGCAAATTGGTCCGATCTATCTTACTCCTCATCAGAGGAAGACAACGAACATTACAACTTTTCTGTAGGCTACTATTTACTAGTTAACAAAAAATCATGTATGTCTTATAAAATATATTCACCCCACCCAGTATTGTAATCAAAACTTACCAGAAAGCATGTAGTTCTTGGCTCAGACAGCATAGTAGTATGGGCTCAATAGCATCTCATTAGTGTGCAAGATTTACAATCAGCTGTACATGTGATGGAAGAATGCACTGTGCATGCAGAGGGTTGCAATTCCATTGAATTGGGGATAGTTTAACCAAAATATGCCACAAGACCTATAATTGCCTTGTGTTTATCCCACAAAAAAGGTTCACTGTTATAAGCTAACATTTTTGATGAATTTAAGCTAAATTCCCCAAATTCCAGGGCTTAACTTCCCATGGAAGACTTCCAGAAAAATTCTGGAGATTAACAAGAAAGTTTCCAACCCTTTGCAACGCTACATAGTCTTTAAAACATTAACTTTAACATCAGACTTCTTTTTAACATCATTTCGCTCACTGGGTATGCCTCTCACTTTCGATCTTTATCCCACACCGTACCTGTCTCTCACTGTCACACT
This sequence comes from Oncorhynchus mykiss, assembly GCF_057628025.1. NCBI lineage: Eukaryota > Metazoa > Chordata > Actinopteri > Salmoniformes > Salmonidae > Oncorhynchus > Oncorhynchus mykiss. Next base: position 17,450,691 of record NC_143031.1, read on the forward strand.
TGATCAGGAAACACTGGTGGTCGTATGGTGGGTCAACAACAAACACACCAAGACAGTCGTGAAGAGGGCACGACAAAGCCTTTTCCCCCTCAGGAAACTAAAAAGATTTGGCATGGGTCCTGAGATCCTCAAAAGGTTATACAGCTGCAACATCGAGAGCATCGCAACTGTCAAATGCCTGGTTGCATCAATGCCTGGTACGGCAATGGCTCAGCCTCCAACCGCAAGGCACTACAGAGGGCAGTGCGTACGGCCCAGTACATCACTGGGGCTAAGCTGCCTGCCATCCAGGACCTTTACACCAGGCGGTGTCAGAGGAAGGCCCTAAAAATTGTCAAAGACCCCAGCCACCCCAGTCATAGACTGTTCTCTCTACTACCACATGGCAAGCGGTACCGGAGTGCCAAGTCTAGGACAAAAAGGCTTCTCAACAGTTTTTACTCCCAAGCCATGAGACTCCTGAACAGTTAATCATTTGAGACTGTTGTTGTTGCTCAGATCCAGTTCTCTGATATAGTTATTGGCACACATTAGAGATAATGCCACAGTTTCAAAGCTGTCTGGTTGAATCCGACAGTGGTCCAACCTGAGAAAAGTGTCAATGAGTGTCAACAGAAGCAAATGAGTGGCATATATCTGTTGAAGGAAGTGCAAACTCAGTTCTGTGAATAAATATCAAACAACATTGCTGTAAGTGAAAATACTCACAGAATTGTATTGTGTAACTTGATGACTGGCAAGCGGTTTGAGTGGCCATGTTGTTCTGCATTGTAGGCTTTCAAGTCAAAGACGTCCAAAGTTCTATCTGATACCATTAGTACACAGGCCAGGGCTAAGGATTGTGGGGCCATCAGTTCCATCACTGACTTCAAGGTGGTCAGAACCCCCTCCTGTGAGCATTATCATGCAGCTCAGCCAGACAGTGAAACAAATTGTTGTGTCTCTCTGAATTGAAATTTGCATTGCTCTTGTCCATAACATACCCACATCCCTTTTGTGTGAGTATCTTCACGGATCTTGCATTTGACATGCTCAATTGTTTCAATGAGGCGGTCAAAAATTCCATCCACTGTTGTGCATCCTCCGAAACACAACCCAACCAAGCCGCACTGCTTCTTGACACAATGCCCATTTAACCCCGAAGCTAGCCGCACCAATGTGTCAGAGGAAACACTGTGCACCTGGCGACCGTGTCAGTGTGCACTTGGCCGGCCTGCCACAGGAGTCGCTAGTGCGAGATGGGACAAGGACATCCCTGCCGGCCAAACCCTACCCTAACCCCTAAGAAATGTCACCATTCACTCTCCGTATCACAGTTGTGTGCTGATCATATAAACTCAATTGCTCAAATATAGATTTGTCAAATACTCCAGCCACCCTAGTCATAGACTGTTCTCGCTACCGCACGACACCGAAGCGCCAGGTACAGGTCCAAAAGGCTTCTTAATAGCTTCTACCCCCAAGCCATAAGATTCCTGAACAGCTAATCAAATGGCTACCCAGACTATTTGCATTGTCCCCCACCCCCTCTTTTACGCTGCTGCTACTCTCTGTTTATTATCTATGCATAGTCACTTTAACTCTACCTACATGTACATATTACCGCAATTACCTCAACTAACCTGTTCCGCGTGCGGGGGATTGACTCTGTACCGGTACCCACTGTTTATAGCCTCGCTACTGTTATTTTACTGCTGCTCTTTAAATATTTTTATTTTTTACTTATCTATTTTTTACTTAACACTTATTTTTCTTAAAACTGCATTGTTGGTTAAGGGCTTGTAAGTAAGCATTTCACTATAAGGTCTACCTGTTGTTTTCGGTGCATGTGACATGTACAATTTGATTTGATTAGACAGAGACGATTGCTCAAACCCAGACAATGAGCATTTGTTTTGTAATTCAAAAAGAACAGCTGACGTGGAAGAAGCTCAGATTAGAATAGGGCAGGCACAAATGATCAAATGCAGAATACAAATCTCTTATGATAGAATACTTACATTTGAAAGGTAATTTCCCTGACAAATGTTAAAACAAACAGAAAAAATTATTAGTAAATGGAAGAGGCATGAAAGCACAGCCACATGCAATTAGAATGATATAGCTCAACATGCAAAGCAAACAAAGACACCCACATTTAGAAGTGATACTTATGAGAGAAGGAGAGCGTATTGCAACATCCTCTCTGCATTGAGACTGGTCCCTTAAACAATGTACTTACTATACATTGGTACTAGGCCTGATCACCATTGTTTGATCCCTGGCAAGCTGTTCCCCAAAAACCATTGTTCCACTAAAACTGATAAATACAACATTGCAACTCTCTCTCTGCAAATCCTAATGTGGTTCTATAAAAATGGGGCAATGCTTCCAGACAATTTCCTCCGGCTATTGACTGGTTTAATTTGAAATACCAGGTATCAACGTTGCGCTTTAATAATGATGCATCGTAAAGAACCATCACATAATAGAAGCCAAGTATGGTCTTGGTGTTGAATTAAGTTTGACCAAATATAATACATGTGTTTTTGCTTGTATTTCTGTCTGTCTGTGTCTCCCCCTTGCTCTCTGTCAATATCGCTTTTTCTGACAACCTATACATCAGGTTTAGAATATTTCTATGCTTCTGTTGTCAGGTCCTGTAGACGATTTAATGGTACCTCACACCCGAATGAAGGATGCCATAGGACTGGAGTACTACATATAGAGGTGAATAAGTGGGCTTGGCTCACCATCTTGTTGCTGGTATGATGAACATTTGAATGCATGCACTCACTGTCGCTCTGGATAAGAGCATCTACTACAATAATAAAATGTCAAATGTAAATGTTTTACATACATATTTCATATTACTGTATTGAATTATCAAAAAAAGAACCCTGATTAGATCGTGAAAAAAACATTTCTTTACACAATAAAAGCTAATTTATCAATATTTCTGAAAACTCTTAATTTGCTGTTTGTTCTTGTTTTATCTCAGGAGAAATTGTTTTTGTTTGTTTTTGTTTCTGACTAATGTTCAAGAGCTGCAAAAAACTCTCAATCACACACTCTTACTGACACTTGTGGGTGCTTCACGTAATGTGCTGCTACCATGTCATGCTGCTGCCATGTTGTGTCGCTACCGGGCTGTGTTGTTGCCATGCTGTGTTGTTGTCTTAGGTCTCTCTTTATGTAGTGTTGTTTCTCTTGTCGTTATGTGTGTTTTGTCCTACATTTTAGTTTTTAATCCCAGACCCCATCCTCGCAGGAGGCCTTTTGCCTCTTGGTAGGCTGTCATTGTGCATTCGGAAAGTATTCAGACCCTTTGACCTTTCTTCACATTTTGATATGTTACAGCCTTATTCTAAAAATGGATTTGAAAAAAATCCCTCATCAATCTAAACAAAATACCCCATAATGACAGATTTTTAGACATTTTTGCAAATCAAGCCATGGGGTCGAAGGAATTGTCCGTAGAGCGCTGAGACAGGGTTGTGTCGAGGCACAGATCTGGGGAATATTACCCCAAAAAATCTGCAGCATTTAGGGTCCCCAACAACACAGTGGCCTACATCATTCTTAAATGGAAGAAGTTAGGAATCACCAATACTCTTTCTAGAGCTGGCCGCCCAGCCAAACTGAGCAATCAGGGCTTGGTGAGGGAGGTGACCAAGAACCCGATAGTCACTCTGACTGAGCTGGGAGAACCATCCAGAAGGACAACCATCTCTGCAGCACTCCACCAATCAGGCCTTTATGGTAAAGTGGCCAGACGGAAGCCACTCCTCAGAAAAAAGGCACATTACAGCGCAATTGGAGTTTGCCAAAATGCACCTAAAGCACTCTCAGACCATGAGAAACAAGATTCTCTGGTCTGATGAAACAAAAATTGAACTCTTTGGCCTGAATTCCAAGCGTCACATCTGTAGGAAACCTGGCACCATCCCTATGGTGAAGCATGGTGGTGGCTGCATCATGCTGTGGGGATGTTTTTCAGCGGCAGGGACTGGGAGACTAGTCAGGATCGACGGAAAGATGAACGGAGCAAAGTACTGAGAGATCCTTGATGAAAACCTGCTCCAGAGTGCTCAGGACCTCAGACTGGGGCGAATGTCCACCTTACAACATGCCAACGCACACAGCAAACAAGCCCTAAGCACACAGCAAAGACAACGCAGGAATAGCTTCGGGACAAGTCTCTGAATGTCCTTCAGTGGCCCAGCCAGAAACCTGAAAATAGCTTTGCAGCGATGCTCCCCATCAAACCTGACAGAGCTTGAGAAGATCTGCAGAGAAGAAGGGAGAAACTCCTCAAATACAGTTGTGCCAGGCTTGTAGCATCATACCCAAAAAGACTCGAGGCTGTAATCGCTGCCGAAGTACTGAGTAAAGGGTCTGAATACTTATGTAAATGTGATATTCCGTATTTTTATTCTGATAAATTTGAGACGTTTCTAAAAACCTGTTTTTGCTTTGTCATTATGGGGTATTGTGTATAGATTGAAGGGGGGACAAACAAATCCATTTTAGATTAATGTAACAAAATGTGGAAAAATCACGGGGTCTGAATACATTCCGAATGAACTGTAAATAAGAATGTGTATTACAACGTACACATTACAATGTCAGAAGTATTACAATGTAAACTTACTGTCTGCATATTTCAAAAACATGGAATATGAGGGTGTAGTGAGATACATAATGGGCTGAACGATTCTCATCACTCATCTTGAAAAAAACTTATATTAAAAACTTGGAAGTCAATCAATCCGCCATCATTGACACAATGGAAAATGTTTTATTATTGAAATAGGATGGGCAACCGAGAAAAAAACAAATTGGTACAATTTAAGGCAAAGCGGCAAACAGTAATGCAGGCACTAAGGTTGGGGGTGTGAGCATGCGGGTATGAGCAGATGAGATGCAGGCACTAAGGTTGGGGGTGTGAGCATGTGGGTATGAGCAGATGAGATGCAGGCATTGTTTGTGTTTGTCTTTAAGATGTTTTTCGTATGCTTTTGAAGTGCAAAAAAAAGGAATCTAATGAATCTCTCCAATCTTTTACAGGAATGATGTGTTAAGCTCGAAGCTCCTATTTGGACACTGAGGTGCTGTGGGGGTATCGCTTCACACCAGTCCTCTCCCTGGATAAGGGTTTCTATGAGGTGAACTACAACAGCTTCCACAGCATCTATGAGACCAACACGCCTTGCTGTAGTGCCAAATATCTGGCAACCACCACAGCCAAAAAGGTCCACCTCGAATCAGGTCTGGTGGCACTACCAACTTCCAGACAGTCTGTGTCATCAATGTGACAGCCACTTTTCAGCTATTGTGTATTTTCTAAAATTAATATCTTATATTGTCGCATAATTTCCCTACTCTATACTCTACCATGTGAATTAATGAATTAACGGCTCTATTCAATCTGTAGAGCTGAAAATCCGCTTTATAGTGATTGAGAATTAAAGGCAATGTTTCTGTGGTCCGGGAGACTGCATTCACGGTAAAAGCTGCATATATGTCGGCTCAATCGGAACTTAGTCTACCTTTACATTTTAACACGGATCTTCGGCAATAGGGATTGAATCCAGGCCTAAATAAATGTTATTTAATTTCAAAATTGTACAAAGGTTTCCAGAGTGAAAAGCAATAAGATGCTATGTGCAATGGTCACCTACAGGATAGGGAGGAATGTGTTGGAAATCTGTAGCAATTTTATGAGAACATGGCAAAAACATTAATGTGTCCAGTTTTTTGTGGGTTAGGTAAATATTCCATCAACATCCCATCAAACATACACAGAACGTGGTTGCCATGTTATCAGAATATAAGATATTAATGTTCTAGTCATTTTAGTACTGGCCAATGATTATAAAGATGAATCTGCATTTTAGCCAGGTAGCCTAGGATAACAAAACTAAAAGTAAGTACTGTAAGACAACATGAAGAGAGGAGGATGGCATTGGCATTTCTCTACAAGTAGGGTGAGTCAACATGTTTTTTCAACTTACACACACACACAAAAATCAGTACCATGGACAACCACATGATATTTATCTTATGTTGATTGGACTAAATCGTTTTTGGAATCTTTTAGTTGGCACTGTATTAGACTAAGCAGAGGTGATTTGACGATGTTGAAGTTAAAATGGTCCTGGAATGGTGGAGGCAGCTCCTGTTTCTTTGCAACTTGCGTTAACTCTCCGGTGTTCTAAATCAATAGCTTTTTAGTAGTCCAAAAATGTTGGAAGCATTAACTTGATTAACCATGCTGTAGGTCATGTTACATGCAATATGCTTTGTGGACTTCACCGGACAGTTGTTGCTCTCTGGTTTTGTGATGAAAAAAAAATGTGGTTGAATTTATTCTTCCACTGTGTCTTCTTATTGTCTCGGCCTTAGGCCTATATATCACAGTGGCAAGGCAAATGAACTAACACTTTATAGAGACAACACCGCAATTACAACAACACACAAGTCGGAAGTTTACATACACTTAGGTTGGAGTCATTAAAACTCGTTTTTCAACCACTCCACAATTTTTTTCACAAACTATAGTTTTGGCAAGTCGGTTAGGAAATCTACTTTGTGCATGACACAAGTAATTTTTCCAACAATCGTTTACAGACAGATTATTTCACTTATAATGCATTGTATCACAATTCCAGTGGGTCAGAAGTTTAAAAACACTAAGTTGACTGTGCCTTTAAACAGCTTGGAAAATTCCAGAAAATGATGTCATGGCTTTAGAAGCTTCTGATAGGCTAATTGACATCATTTGAGTCAATTGGAGGTGTACCTGTGGATGTATTTCAAGGCCTACCTTCACACTCAGTGCCTCTTTGCTTGACATAATGGGAAAATCAAAAGAAATCAGCCAAGTGCTCAAAAAATAAATTGTAGACCTCCACAAGTCTGGTTCATCCTTGGGAGCAATTTCCAAACGCCTGAAGGTACCACGTTCAACTGTACAAACAATAGTATGCAAGTATAAACACCATGGGACCACGCAGCCGTCATACCTCACAGGAAGGAGACGCGTTCTGTCTCCTAGAGATTAATGTACTTTGGTGCGAAAAGTGCAAATCAATCCCAGAACAACAACCAAAGACCTTGTGAAGATGCTGGAGGGAAACAGGTACAAAAGTATCTATATCCACAGTAAAACGAGTCCTATATCGACATAACCTGAAAGGCTGCTCAGCAAGGAAGAAGCCACTGCTCCAAAACCGCTATAAGAAAGCTACAGTTTGCAACTGCACATGGGGACAAAGACTGTTCTTTTTGGAGAAATGTCCTCTGGTCTGATGAAACAAAAATAGAACTGTTTGGCCATAATGACCATCGTTATGTTTGAAGGAAAAAGGGGGAGGCTTGCAAGCCGAAGAACACCATCCCAACCGTGAAGCACAAGGGTGGCAGCATCATGTTAGGGGGGTGCTTTGCTGCAGGAGGGACTGGTGCACTTCACAAAATAGATAGCATCATGAGGAGAGAAAATTATGTGGATATATTGAAGCAACATCTCAAGAGATCAGTCAGGAAAAAAGCTTGGTCGCAAATGGATCTTCCAAATGGACAATGACCCCAAGCATACTTCCAAAGTTGTGGCAAAATGGCTTAAGGACAACAAAGTCACGGTATTGGAGTGGCCATCACAAAGCCCTGACCTCAATCCTATAGAAAATTTGTGGGCAGAACTGAAAAAGCGTGTGCGAGCAAGGAGGCCTACAAACCTGACTCAGTTACACCAGCTCTGTCAGGAGGAATGGGCCAAGATTCACCCAACTTATTGTGGGAAGATTGTGGAAGGCTACCCAAAACGTTTGACCCAAGTTAAACAATTTAAAGGCAATGCTACCAAGTACTAATTGAGCGTATGTAAACTTCAGACCCCCTTGGAATGTGATGAAAGAAATAAAAGCTGAAATAAATCATTCTCTCTACTATTATTCTGACATTTCACATTCTTAAAATGAAGTGGTGATCCTAACTGACCTAAAGCAGGGAATTTTTACTCCAATTAAATCTCAGGAATTGTGAAAAACTGAGTTTAAATGTATTTGGCTAAGGTGTATGTAAACTTCCGACTTCAACTGTAGGTTGTAATATGGCTTTTTTCTCCTGCCTTGGCTCCCCCAGTGATTTTCCCCACCCACCGCTACTGTGTGGAGAGTGCTCCTGGGACAGTCCCAAGATCCCGGATACCCATGTTAATCCCTAAAACACACTGGATGTTTATCAGATTGTGATAAAGGTGTGTAGGAAAGGATAGTCCTTTTTCAGTGTCCCAACTATCTTCCTTCACTGTGGTCCTTTGTGGCTCAGTTGGTACATTAGTCTGGATCGTGGGTTTGATTCCCGCTGGGGCCACCCATGTGGAAATGTATGCTCATTTTATACCACGGCTGTCAGCCAATCAGCATTCAGGGCTCGAACCACCCAGTTTATAATATATCATATACAATTGTATCATTCACTTGTGCACTACTCTTAGTGTTGCATTGGTCAGGAGTGAGGGTGTAGGTATACAACAGCACCAGAGTCCTCTAGTCGCTTCAGAGCTTTCACCTCATGGGAGAGGTTGTGGTACGAATTCTGTCAGGAAGAGGAGAAATTAACAAATCTATTGATTTTCAAATATGTTAACACACCATGCAAAGTGGTTTGAAATTGTTCATGACAACAGAACGCCAAAGTCACTCCTCTGTATCAATACATTTAATTTGATGTGTCTCCACATATCATATTCAATGTTATTCATTTGTGACTTTGCATAGTGTTTTAGACAAGACAACTGATTGTTGATAGTCCAAGGGCTACATCCCAATTATCTTTCCTTCCTCCCAAAGTGTGCTCTCTTTCACTTGCTTTCACTGATTTGAAAGGAAATGACTGGTTTACAGAATGTGGTGGAAACTCCCTCTGGCCCATGCATCCACCAATCCAATGCTTTTAGATTTGTGGGAAGTAGTGAATGAGTGTACACTTCAGAAGAATGTAGATATTGTTGAAGCACCCCATTTCAATTTCCTCCCTCACCTTCATAGACTTCATGGTGTCATAGCCATAGTAGTGAATGGGGTGCTTCAGGTCTTCAGACTCTGGGTAGCCAAATCCAGCGATGTGGATCACGTCACAGTAGTTAAGGGCCACGTAGATGGCTAGAATGCCAGTTGTAGGGTGCGTTGGGATCTGTGAGGACAAGCGCAAGAGACACATTAGAGATATTATATTTTATTTCACCAGTAGGTGGCAGCACTAGTGTGTGAAAATAACAATGAAAGACGATCAGTCTTCTCCATCACTACAACATCAGTTTTAATATAATAATAATATGATATACACCATTTAGAAACACTTTTATCCAAAGTGATTTACAGTCATGGGTGCACACATTTTACATATGGGTGGCCCCAGGTATCGAATCCACAATCCTGGCATTGCAAGCACCATCGTCTACCAACTGAGCCATAATGCCTAAACACTGTACATACTTACATCCCTCCAGTTTCACACACACAGGTGAAGCCTAGTCCTGGATTAAAAAAATTATCCATTAAAAATACTTTTTAGTCCAGAACTACACTTAAATGGACCTTAGTGTATATACCGTACAATACAGTACCATTTAACTGTACCATATGAGTTACCATCTAACTCATGGGTGTCAAACTCTGGCCCGTGGGCCAAATTTGGCCCGCGGGGTAATTATATTTGGCCCGCGAGACAATACCAAATTACTACTAGAGCTGGCCCGCCGGTATTATACAGCGCATTCACCACTAATACTATGAATCCCATAATGCTCTGCTGTTTTCGCGTGCCAATCAGGACAGGACCCAGAAACGCTCTCTCCTCTGTGACAGTAGTCATAGCAACATAGACGCTACAACTGTCAGCGAGCTAACCCTTCCCAAAAATGGCGAAAAGAAAGGCAGAAAACAGGAGCTTTCTGGACAAGTGGGAGGCAGAATATCTGTTTACATATGTAAAAGACAAACCTGTTTGTCTTGTTTGTGGAGTCAACGTGGCTGTAAGTAAGGAGTACAACATTAGACGACACTATGAAACGAAACACCATGACAAATACAAGGACCTGGACATGACTCAAAGGAGCCAGGAAGTAGAGGAGATGAAAAGAAGTTTGGTTTCACAACAGAATATGTTTAAAAAAGCCACATCACAAAGCGAGGCTGCTGTAAAGGCTAGTTATATAGTGGCAGCAGAGATCGCAAAATCAGCCCGGCCCTTTAATGAGGGAGAGTTGTGGGAGAATCAGATGCTGCAAGGAAACCCTTGCCATTTTCCCTGCTGCCAATCCATAAAAGCGCAGATCTCTACCGCCGTGTTCCCATGCGCACAGTTTGCTGAAAAACTCAGTGTTCTCGCCGCTGAGTTTAGCCGGCGATTTGCCGACTTCGATGCCCAGAAATGCAAGTTTGAACTGCTTAGTAATCCCTTCGCAGTTGATGTGGAAAATGCACCAACCAACATCCAAATGGAGCTGATTGAACTCCAGTGCAACGACACGCTGAAGTCAAAGTATGATGCTGTGGGCGCCGCACAGTTTCCACGGTTCATCCCTGACACAATGCCTCAGCTCCGCACCCAAGCTGCTCAGATGCTCTCCATGTTCGGCAGCACTTATCTATGCGAGCAACTTTTCTCCTCGATGAAGATAACCAAAACAACTCACAGGAGACGTCTGACTGATGAACATCTTCGCTCTATACTGAGGATTTCTTCAGCTCAGAGCTTGAGCCCAGACATTGATGAACTAGCATCCAAGAAGAGATGCCAGGTATCTGGCTTGGGCACATCAGATTAGACCAGTGTGCAATAATTAACGTTTTCTTTATGCACTTTTTCTTGCTACAAGGCATGGGCTTGAATGGTTGATTGATTTATTATCATTTTATTTGTAAAATTATTAGCCAGTGGAAAAAGTTTATTTTGGTATTTAAATCAGAAGGCTGCAAATAGAAAAGAGGCATACCATTTTTATTTAAATGTTATTTATTTAATAAATTAATGCCATTGATGTGTTTTTTCATTTGAAATTCGATTTTGCATGTCTCCACTATTAAATTATATATTGTATGGTAATAAGCGATGCTTGTTCCATATTCAATGTTAAAGCAAAACTTGTTTGGGTCCATATTAAAAGGTTAATTTGTTCAATGTTGGCCCGTGACTTTGTTCAGGTTTTACATTTTGGCCCACTGGGTATTTGAGTTTGACACCCCTGATCTAACTCATTAGGTACAATCTAACTCATTGTTACCAACTAAATCATTAGGTACCATCTAACTCATTGTTACCATCTAACTCACTGTTACCATCTAAATCATTGTTACCTAACTCATTTGGTACCATCTAACTCATTTTGTACCATCTAATAAATGTTCCTTTTTGTATGTGTGCGTGTGTGTGTGGGGGGGGGGGGGGGGGGGGGGGGTAGATCACCTTTAATATTGCAGATATATTGTAGGTTCTATGAATTTAATTTTGCATAATTTCTAATCCCCCTTATTTTAATTTTCTTTATACTTTTTCCCTCCTACCCTACCATCCCTATCCTGATTGGAGTAAACTAACGGACAGCAATACTGCTACTTACAGCTATTTTCGCTCACATCTACAGTACCCGTAGTTAAATAATTATACGTATATTCCTAATATTCTCTTTCTTCAAGTGCTGGATTTAATCTCACAGTGGCCAATCCCCTAATCATTCCGATTTTAACTCAATCCCTCCAATGTCCACAGATTAACCCATCTTTCCAAGTATAATGATATTTCCTTTTGCAATACATCCCTCCATTTTACTATGATGTCTTATGAGGGTCCAGAATCTCCCTATTTATTACATTTCTACTGATATTGCCCTAAAAATAAATACCTTACCCCAGAGTATAATAATATTTTCCATTAACTGATCGTGGTTTTTCAGATCCCCTAACAATGTTTGCAGGTCCATCTAAACCCTAATATTTTGACATAACAACCGTACCTGGACCTGACTCCAAAAGAGAGCCACAAATGGACAGTACCAGAAAATATGTTCAATTGATTGTTTCCTCAAGACGGACTGTTCAATGCCTTATATATTGAGCATTATTTTTGTAGCAAGTATTTTATATAACAGCTTTAAATTGAAACGAACGGATTGTTTGTTTTATACTGTATGTCAGTTCATAGACCCGATGCCAAGGTATTGGGAAATCAAGAATGGTATTGCTGTCAAAACTTTTAGACTTTAAGCCATCATTTTTGGTGGATTTATAGTAACGATTTTAAGCCATTTATGATTCAATGGTGGTGCTGGTTGGTGGTTTGAAGATACCCCTCTAGTGGTGTGGGGGCTGTGCTTTGGCAAAGTGGGTGGGGTTATATCCTGCCTGGTTGGGGCCACAATGTCTCCCGACCCCTCCTGTCTCAGCCTCCAATATTTATGCTGCAATAGTTTGTGTCGGGGGGCTAGGATCTGTCTGTTATATATGGAGTATTTCTCCTGTCTTATCCGGTGTCCGGTGTGAATTAAAGTATTCTCCCTCTAATTATCACTCTCTCCCTCCCCTCCCGGAGGACCTGAGCCCTTGGACCAAGCCTCAGGACTACCTGGCTTGATGACTCCTTGCTGTCCCCAGTCCACCTGGTCGTGCTGCGGCTCCAGTTTCAACTGTTCTGCCTGCGGCTATGGAACCCTGATCTGTTCACCAGACGTGCTACCTTGTCCCGGACCTGCGGTTTTTGACTCTCTCTACCGCACCTGCGTGCTCTAACTCTGAATGCTTGGCTATGAAAAGCCAATTGACATTTACTCCTGAGGCGCTGACCTGTTGTACCCTCTACAACCACTATCATTATTATTATTATTTGACCCTGCTGGTCATCTATGAACGTTTGAACATCTTGGCCATGTACTGTTATAATCTCAACCCGACACAGCCAGAAGTGGACTGGCCACCCCTCAGAGCCTGGTTCCTCTCTAGGTTCCTGCCTTTCTAGGGAGTTTTTCCTAGCCATCTTGCTTCTACATCTGCATTTCTTGCTGATGGGGTTTTAGGCTGGCTTCCTGTATACCACTTTGTGTCATCTATTGATCTAAAAAAAAAGGCTTGATTGGGTGGCAGACAGACCAATTCTTTAATTTCTTCTTTACTTCATCTTTAAGTCATTGTCTCTTCCAATTTTGTGGCAGAGCCATGGTGAGTTGGTTCTAATTTTGTATTGAGTATACACCTCCATACACTGTTGTTAAATGCTTGTGTGACAATGTTACCGTTCTTGTTTACAATGTCCTTCATAAATATTATACCCTTGTAGTTTTTCCAATAAATATACTTTTTTCTCTTTCAGTACATTGTGGAGTTTAGACATATTATTTGCTGTAATATTAGATCTTCCTTTTCTGGAGGATGAAATTGAAATTGTAGCCAACTCTGTAAGACTTCATTTAAAAAGGAAGATACTTTAAAGAGGGACCCATTGTCAAGGTTTTAATCTGCAAAAAGGCAGAGCCCACTCTTAAACATAGGATGGGGCTCTCTTAGAAGGCTTGCTCGAAAACCAGTTTGGATTTAGATACAATTTCAGTAAAATGGAGGCTTTAAGGGAGAGATTTTATGCCTTAATATTTAATTGTTTTAAACCTCCAAACTCAAATATGCTTGTATAACGTTATCTGGTTTTCCATTCCAAATAAAGTGAAATATGTTTTTCTTCGCATGATTTGAAAAGTCGGTACAGTCGGCAGAGCAATGAATAAATACACTATATATAACACTATATATACAAAAGTATATGTGGATTCTGACAAAAAAATGTGGATTCAGCTATTTCAGCCACACCTGTTGCTGATAGGTGTATACAATTCAGCACACAGCCATGCAATGTCCATAGACAAACATTGGCAGTAGAATGTCCTTACTGAAGAGCTCACTGACTTTCAACGTGGCACCGTCATTTTTTTATTTGACCTTTATTTAACCAGATAGGCTTGTTGAGAACAAGTTCTCATTTACAACTGTGACCTGGCCAAGATTAAGCAAAGCAGTTCAACACATACAACACATACAGTGGGGCAAAAAAGTATTTAGTCAGCCACCAATTGTGCAAGTTCTCCCACTTAAAAAGATGAGAGAGGCCTGTAATTTTCATCATAGGTACACTTCAACTATGACAGACAAAATGAGAAAAGAAAATCCAGAAAATCGCATTGTAGGATTTTTAATGAATTTATTTGCAAATTATTGTAGAAAATAAGTATTTGGTCACCTACAAACAAGCAAGATTTCTAGCTCTCACAGACCTGTAACTTAATCTTTAAGAGGCTCCTCTGTCCTCCACTCGTTACCTGTATTAATGGCACCTGTTTGAACTTGTTATCAGTATAAAAGACACCTGTCCACAACCTCAAACAGTCACACTCCAAACTCCACTACGGCCAAGACCAAAGAGCTGTCAAAGGACATCAGAAACAAAATTGTAGACCTGCACCAGGCTGGGAAGACTGAATCTGCAATAGGTAAGCAGCTTGGTTTGAAGAAATCAACTGTGGGAGCAATTATTAGGAAATGGAAGACATACAAGACCACTGATAATCTCCCTCGATCTGGGGCTCCACGCAAGATCTCACCCCGTGGGGTCAAAATGATCACAAGAACGGTGAGCAAAAGTCCCAGAACCACACAGGGGGACCTAGTGAATGACCTGCAGAGAGCTGGGACCAAAGTAACAAAGCCTACCATCAGTAACACACTACGCCACCAGGGACTCAAATCCTGCAGTGCCAGACGTGTCCCCCTGCTTAAGCCAGTACATGTCCAGGCCCGTCTGAAGCTAGAGAGCATTTGGATGATCCAGAAGAAGATTGGGAGAATGTCATATGGTCAGATGAAACCAAAATATAACTTTTTGGTAAAAACTAAACTCGTTGTGTTTGGAGGACAAAGAATGCTGAGTTGCATCCAAAGAACACTATAGCTACTGTGAAGCACGGGGGTGGAAACATCATGCTTTGGGGCTGTTTTTCTGCAAAGGGACCAGGACGACTGATCCGTGTAAAAGAAAGAATGAATGGGGCCATGTATTGTGAGATTTTGAGTGAAAACCTCCTTCCATCAGCAAGGGCAATGAAGATGAAACGTGGCTGGGTCTTTCAGCATGACAATGATCCCAAACACACCGCCTGGGCAACGAAGGAGTGGCTTCGTAAGAAGCATTTCAAGGTCCTGGAGTGGCCTAGCCAGTCTCCAGATCTCAACCCCATAGAAAATCTTTGGAGGGAGTTGAAAGTCTGTGTTGCCCAGGAACAGCCCAAAAACATCACTGCTCTAGAGGAGATCTGCATGGAGGAATGGGCTAAAATACCAGCAACTGTGTGTGAAAACCTTGTGAAGACTTAGAGAAAACGTTTGACCTATGTCATTGCCAACAAAGGGTATATAACAAAGTATTGAGATAAACTTTTGTTATTGACCAAATATTTATTTTCCACCATAATTTGCAAATAAATTAATAAAAAATCCTACAATGTGATTTTCTGGATTTTTTTTCTAATTTTATCTGTCATAGTTGAAGTGTACCTATGATGAAAATTACAGGCCTCTCTCATCTTTTTAAGTGGGAGAATTTGCACAATTGGTGGCTGACTAAATACTTTTATGCCGCACTGTAGTTACACATGGAATAAACAAACATACAGTCAATAATAAAGTAGAAAAAGTATATATACAGTGTGTGCAAATGAGTTAAGATAAGGGAGGTAAGGCAATAAATAGGCCATGGTGGCGAAGAAATTACAATATACCAATTAAACACTGGAGTGATAGATGTGCAGAAGATGAATGTGCAAGTAGAGATACTGGTGTTCAAAGGAGCGACTGCTGAAGCACGTAGGGAGAAAAAAAAGGTCTGTTCTCGGTTAAAACACTCACTACCGAGTTCCAAACTGCCTCTGGAAGCAACATTAGCACAATAACTGTTAGTCGGGAGCTTAATGAAATGGGTTTCCATGGCCGAGCAGCAGCACACAATCCTAAAATCACCATGTGCAATGCCAAGCGTCGGCTGGAGTGCTGTAAAGCTCGGCGCCATGGAACTCTGGAGAAGTGGAAACGCGTTCTCTGGGGTCATGAATCACACTTCACCATCTGGCAGTCCCACGGATGAATCGGGGTTTAGAAGATGGCAGGCCAGGAGAACGTAATATACCCAAATGCATAGTGCCAACTGTAAAGTTTGGTGGAGGAGGAATAATGGTCTGGGGCTTTCATTGTTCAGGCTAGGCCCCATAGTTCCAGTAAAGGGAAACCTTAAAACTACAGCCTACAATTACATTCTAGATGATTCTGTGCTTCCAACTTTGTGGCAACAGTTTGGGGAAGGACCTTTCCTGTTTCAGCATGACAATGTCCCCATGCACAAAGCGAGGTCTCTACATAAATGGTTTGTTGAGATTGGTGTGGAAGAACTTGACTGGCCTGCACAGAGCCCTGACCTCAATCCCATTGAACACCTTTACGATGGATTGGAACGCTGACTGCGAGCAAGGCCTAATCGCCTAACATCAGTGCCTGACCTCACTAATGCTCTTGTGGCTGAATGGAAGTAAGTCCCAGTAGCAATGTTCCAACAGCTAGTGGAAATCTTTCCAGAGGAGTGGAGGCTGTTATAGCAGCAATTGTGGGACCAACTCCATATTAATGCCCATGATTTTGGAATAAGATGTTTGACAAGCAGGTGTCCACATACTTTTGGTCATGTGGTCATGTATGTAAACTGAGAATTCACTAGAAAATGAATTAGGGTAATCTTCTCGTAAATGGAGAGGTGTTCTCAGAGAAGTAACTGTTATCTATTATTTTACATAAAGGTTTTTGAACAATACTTTTACCCATCTTAAGTTGAAAAAAAAACAGGCACTAAACAGATTCTAGACGTACTGTATCAAATGCTTTCTCAAGATCTGCTATAACGGTTATACATGGTTTACCTGCATTCTCATAGTTTTCCATTATTTGTAGTAGTTGTCTAACGTTGTCTCCAGTATATCTTCCCTCTAAGATCCCGTCTGATTGTGATGAATAACGTCCAGAAATACCTTTTTTAGTCTATGAGCAATACATTTGGCCAATATTTTTGCATCACAACACTAAAGGGTCTAACTCATTGTTACCATCTAACTCATTAGTTACAAAGGACAACTAGTAACCCCAAGGACCAAAGTTCAGACACCAAGGTCTGTAGGTTCCAAAACATAGATGACTCTCCACCCTTTCAGTCATTTCCCTTACAAAACAAGGCTTGTTTTCTTAGTCACGCCTTCCAGAGAAAGAAGGAGACGAGAGAGGAAGGATAGCATCAGTGACCCAACTCCTAGCTGTGACTAATGGGAGGAGCGCCATTCCCTAAAGTGACCTCATCAAGAGTGGCCATGTCACAGTCATTAAATAATTTAATCAAGTTTACAAGACACAGGCTAAGCTCTACTATTTTTTTTAAATGTTTTTTATATTGAACAGATAGAACAGTAGAGAGGAGACAGGAAAGATTGGAGGAGATAGAGCCAAAGGGCAGTGGGCGAATGCAAACCCATGCCAACTCTGTCACTAGTGCAGTGGGTCAGTGGCGAAACCACTGGACCACACAGAAAATGCATCCTCCTGCCTTCCCTTCTTTGAGCTAGTCATTGATCAGTATGTGATTGTATAGTTGAAAGCAAAGGTCCTATAACATACCTTTCACCAATCCGGCAAGCGGTACAAGAGCGCCAATTCTAGGTCCAAGAGGCTTCTAAACAGCTTCTACCCCCAAGCCATAAGAATCCTGAACAGCTAATCAATTGGCTACCCAGACTATTTGCATTGCAGCTCTCACCTGGTTGGTCTTTGGAGGTGTGTTGAGAGGCAAGCGGAGCAGGCGGCTGGCCGTTTGCTGCAGGAAGTAGGGGTCCAGGATGCGGATGTGGCTGGTTTTACCCAACCAGATCTCAGGAGGGGGTTTCCAGAAGCCCTTTCTGATCTGAAGCCACAGATAGGGTGAATAGAGTGAGTCTAGTTAGAAAGAGTCCTGGGTGGTCCGTATGTATCAAGCGTCTCAGATTAAGTGTGCTGATCTAGGATCAGGTCCACTTGTCCATCTATTCTTATTCATTATGAAGGCAAAACTGATCCTAGATCAGGACTCCTACTCTGAGACGCTTGATAAATACGGCTTCTGGTTAAAACAGCTTCACCAGTAGGTTTACGTTCCACACCAGCACACTACTTAGTAGGGCCAATATCCACACCAGCACACTACTTAGAATCAGACCTGGATTCAAGTACTATTTGAAATAATTTCAAATACTTTCGCTCGGTTTGATTGAGCTAGCAAGGCGCAATGGAATTGTTGCAAAAGTGCAAACCCTACCCATCTAGGACTGCAGGCAGACTACACCAAACACTAGAAGTATTTGAAAAATGTCAAATTGTATTTGAACCCAGGTTTGCTTAGGATGCATTCCCAATACATTGCTGAATTTTAAAGTGCCGTAAAAAAGTATTTGCCCCCTTTCTGATTTTCTGTATTTTTGATATTGACTGTTATCAGATCTTCAACCAAAACCTAATATTAGATAAAAGCAACCTGAGTTTACAAATAACAAAACAAATTATACTTATTTAATTTCTTTAATTAGCAAATTTATGCAACACCCAATTCCCCCGTGTGAAAAAGTGATTGCCCCCTTACTCTTATTAACTGGTTGTGCCACCATTAGCTGCAATGACTGTAACCAAATGCTTCCTGTAGTTGAATTGGATATTGCATAACTTTTAAATAAATAAAATAAGTATAATTTTTGGGGGTTATTTGCAAACTCAGGTTCCCTTTATCTAATATTAGGTTTTGGTTGAAAATCTAATAACATTCAGTATGAAAAATGTAGAAAATCAGAAAGGGGGCAAATACTTTTTCACAGCACTGTATGTGCTAAACTAGCATGGAAATTACAACAGAGCCTAGATCTAAGTATTAACTCCTGCCCAGTCATTGGTTGATCACACTTGCCTTCTCGTCCCTCTTAGAATTAGATTACTGTGTAAATGAGGGTGGCATGACCCTACACCCCAAGGCCGTTCCTTTCAACATTATTATTAGACACTGCTCCAACACAACCTACTAACAGAGCCTCAGGGTAGGAAGATAGGGTGGGAAATACAATGTTCCAGCAGGTGAGGGTGATCATGTTTAAACAGACAGGGTGTTTTAATGTGGCATTGGGGAGAGAAGAGTGTGTGTATGGATGTATGTGTGTGTGTGTGTATGAAACAGAAAGAGGTAGACTAGACTAACTAGAAAGAGTAATCAGTTGTATAATCCCCTGTCCTCCATTCATGTTTTTTACCTCATATATGATACTGTATGCCCTGTAATCAATTTAAAGTTACAAGGCACATTTCTGTATAAACAGACAATAAAACCTTACTTCATCTATTCATATGTTGTCTTAAAGGTATATGGGGAGTAATGGGCATCCCTGTCTTTGTGTTGAAAATATCACATCCAGTATAGTACCCTCTTCTCATTGTACAGGATCTCTTTGAGCCAGCGCACGTCCTGCTGCTTGAAAGGCACGAGGACCATGAGGGTGTCAGGGTCATTGTGGATGCTGGGGTTGTAGGAAGCCGACTCAGGGTAAAAGAGGCGCATGGTAGTCTTGTTCCCCACGTCGTCCTCATACCCCCGAACTGGTGCATCGTTCAATCTGGGTATGACCAATAAGACATTGCATGAACCATAGTCACACAGCCTACATACTGCTGTTAGAACCATGACATAATGTGAAATAAATGTGACATAGCAAGACATAAAGCACTCAGTCTCTTTACCTGATCACTATGTCATACTTGTTAATGGCACTTCCTAACGAGGTGTTCTTGATCGCGAACCCATTTCCAACCACCATGCAGGTTTTGCAAGGCAAACTGAGGGCAGGAAGAGGACAAAACAGTACAGCTCAACCAAGGTATCATGGTAGACCTTTAAAAAACATGAATTGTCCATCAGGAACGTGTCAACTGTCAGCTGAATAAAATATTAACATCAATAGATTCATAAACTAGATTGTAATCTGATGCAAACAATGACTAGTTTCTACAGTAGCGTCATTGTCAGGGATGAGATATACTTTGACCTAACTGTTTTATCGTCTCAGGCATGTCATAGCTAGCCATGGCTGCCAATGCTTTCATGAGAAAAAGCTCTGGAAAACAGAAAATTAACATAAGCATCTCACACAAGAAATGTAAACATGAGACACAGACATGGTTAATGCAGATAACACTAGTAACATTGATGCTTGCTATTACATGTCAGTAATAACACTGTCATAAGAATAACATAACATGCACTAGTCGAGTCCAAAAGCATAATTCAAATAAAAGCACACTGAAAAGTACCTTGAACAGAATATGCATTTTGTATGAAGTACCCAGAGGAGGCTGGTGAAGGGGACGACGGCTCATAGAAAGGATTGAATGGAATGGTGTCAAACACGTGTTTGATGTGTTTGATACCGTTCCATGAATTCCGTGCCAGCCATTACAATAAGCCTGCCATTCTATTTAAAATGCCACCAGCCACCACTGGAAATACCCTTTGAAGTGGAGGATGGTGACAACATACCACTGCCCTTAACACCATAAGGCAAGGCTGACGTGGACAAGTAGCGTCGCCAGAAGAAATCCTCCAGCTTCAAGAAAAGTTGAGCATTCCTGCTTACACTGGTAGGACAAAAACACAGGTAGAAATACATACACCTGCTGATAAGAAATATTAAATCAATGTGGCATAGACTTATTTAAATGCCATCAATGTGGCATAGACTTACATAGACTCACTTAAAATAACTATGATTTTGGAAGGAAGATGTTATATACTTTCTTCGAAGCCTGATTTAGATACGAATTTGTTAAGAATTACACTTGTGTTGAGAAACAAACCCAAACTCATTGTATCATTGCAAAACCAAATTAGTTTGTTAACGGTCTAAAATTAAAAAAAAAAACTTCTGTTACCATGGCAAAACATGACACACCTAACTGGTCACATTTCCAAGAAAGCACAAAGTTAAAAAAAAAAACAGAAGAGACAAACATGCACATGTTTTGAATGGCCATTTGTGATATTGTTGTCACTACCAAAGTTGCAGATGTATTTTTTTTTTCCTTCTATGCTATATTTACATTAATTATTCAAATAGAGCCTATGACCCAAATATTTGGCAGTTGAGAAAGGAAAGCTTCATCTTATCTGCAGCAGAGGGTGAGAGAGAGAAAGAAAGGGATAAAGAATGAGAGAATGAGAGTGAAAGAGGGAGAAAGAAAGAATAAAAACAAATCAACTCCCCCCTCCTCTCCTCCATGTTTCTTATCAAGTAGACTTTATTACTCACTTGAAGTTGAGTCTCTCCCACTTCTGAGAGATATTCCAGCTGTCACAGAGGGCCTTACTGAAAGCCCTTTCACTACTGAAAGACACAGAACATGGAAACGAAACAGAAACACTCAATTGAAATAGAGACTCGACTGAAACACACACAGTATGGGGTCTCTGGGATGGTTAAAGGTCTCAACTGGGAACCAACAGCTGGGGACATAACGTCGGTTTCCACTGTGGATATCTGTGGTAGAAATTAGCCACCTGTGGTAAACTGTGGGGTGTTGGGTTGAGCGTGCAGAGATTGACACAGAGACAGAGAGGCTTTAGTCCGCAAAAACAACTTTACTAAGACAAAAAATAAATATATCAAAGAAATAACTTAGGTTTTGCTCAGTCTTCCTTCTCTCTCTTAACTGGTGTCCGTCTCTCTCCCTTCTCTCCCGCGGTGTGCCATCGTGCTCCTTTTATTTAGCCTCCACAACTGGTTGGCACTTTCCTCTAATTACCTTCACTTAGCTGTCCGTGTCGGGGTGCCCAGCTCACGTATTCCCAGCAGAGGGAGCCAACATCGCCTCAAGTACCTCCCTTCTATTACCATCCCCCGGGGTAGACCTCCTGGGATGCCACCCCACCCCCTTGGCCCTGACTAGGAGGGAGGCATGCTCAGGGCTAGGTTTGCATCCCTCCTGGATAGGGCGTCCGCATTGCCGTGCTGGGACCCTGACCTGTGGATGATAGAGAAAGAGAATCGCTGTAAGGACAGGAACCAGCGGGTGACAGGGTCATTCGTGTCCTCACCTCGTGCCATCCACATGAGGGGGGCATGGTCAGTAATCAGGGTGAACTTCCTCCCGAGGAGGTAATACTTGAGGGTGGCGAGGGCCCACTTCACGGCGAAGCAGTCCTTCTCGACAATTGAGTATTCTTTCTCCCTCGGGAGAAGCTTCCTGCTGACATACATGATGGGGTGCTCCTCGCCTTCCTGCTCTTGGGACAAAAAGGCCCCTACCCCGGTGTCAGACGCATCTGTCTGGACCAGGAGTTTTTTTTGAGAAGTCCGGGGTGACTTGTACCGGGTGCGAACATAGCACATCCTTCAGGGCCTTGAACGCCGCCTCTGTGTCCTCCGCCCATCTCACCGTCTGGGGTAGTCGTGCCTTGGATAAATCTGTGAGGGGAGAAGCTATTGCGGCAAAGTTAGGTACAAATCTAATAGCAAATTGTTTTTCTTGTGGTTTCAAATTTCCCCTCCCGATCTGATATCCCAGATACTCCACTTCGGCGTAGCCCAGCTTGCACTGTTACGCACAGCGCCTTGCGTGGGTGCCATTTCTTCAGTAAATTCACATGGTAAAACTGGTGGGGTTTCTCTGCACTGGTTGGCGGACCTTATAATTGACGTCGCCTACCCGCTCAATGATGTCGTAGGGTAATACCCCATACAGTGGGGAGGACAAGTATTTGATACACTGCCGATTTTGCAGGTTTTCCTACTTACAAAGCATGTAGAGGTCTGTAATAATTATCATAGGTACACTTCAACTGTGAGAGACGGAATCTAAAACAACAAATCCAGAAAATCACATTGTATGATTTTTAAGTAGTTAATTTGCATTTTATTGCATGACATAAGTATTTGATGCATCACACAAGCAGAACTTAATATTTGGTACAGAAACCTTTGTTTGCAATTACAGAGATCATATGTTTCCTGTAGTTCTGGACCAGGTTTGCACACACTGCAGCAGGGATTTTCACCCACTCCTCCATACAGACCTTCTCCATATCCTTCAGGTTTCGGGGCTGTCGCTGGGCAATACGGACTTTCAGCTCCCTCCAAAGATTTTCTAATGGGTTCAGGTCTGGAGACAGGCTAGGCCACTCCAGGACCTTGAGATGCTTCTTACGGAGCCACTCCTTAGTTGCCCTGGCTGTGTGTTTCTGGTCGTTGTCATTCTGGAAGGACCAGCCACGACTCATCTTCAATGCTCTTACTGACGGAAGGAGGTTGTTGGCCAAGATCTCGCGATACAAGGCCCCATCCATCCTCCCCTCAATACGGTGCAGTCGTACTGTCCCCTTTTCAGAAAAGCATCTGCAAAGAATGATGTTTCCACCTCCATGCTTCATGGTTGGGATGGTGTTCTTGGGGTTGTACTCATCCTTCTTCTTCCTCCAAACACGGCAAGTGGCGTTTAGACCAAAAAGCTTTATTTTTGTCTCATCAGACCATATGACCTTCTCCCATTCCTCCTCTGGATCATCCAGATGGTCATTGGCAAACTTCAGACGGGCCTGGACATGCGCTGGCTTGAGCAGGGGGACCTTGCGTGCGCTGCAGGATTTTAATCCATGACGGCGTAGTGTGTTACTAATGGTTTTCTGTGGTCCCAGTTCTCTTCAGGTCATTGACCAGGTCCTGCCGTGTAGTTCTGGGCTGATCCCTCACCTTCCTCATGATCATTGATGCCCCACGAGGTGAGATCTTGCATGGAGCCCCAGACTGAGGGTGATTGATCGTCATCTTGAACTTCTTCCATTTTCTAATAATTGCGCCAACAGTTGTTGCCTTCTCACCAATCTGCTTGAGTATTGTCCTGTAGCCCATCCCAGCCTTGTGCAAGTCGAATTCAAACAGGTGCAGTTAATACAGGAAATGAGAGGAATACAGGAGGGAATCTTAAAGAAAAACTAACAGGTCTGTGGGAGCCGGAATTCTTACTGGTTAGTAGGTGATCAAATACTTATGTCATGCAATAAAATGCCAATTAATTACTTAAAAATCAGACAATATGTTTTTCCGGATATTTGTTTTAGATTCCGTCTCTCACAGTTGAAGTGTATCTATGATAAAAATTACAGACCTCTACATGCTTTGTAAGTAGGAAAACCTGCAAAATCGGCAGTGCATCAAATACAGTGGGGCAAAAAAGTATTTAGTCAGCCACCAATTGTGCAAGTTCTCCCACTTAAAAGGATGAGAGAGGCCTGTAATTGTCATCATAGGTACACTTCAACTATGACAGACAAAATGAGAAAAAAAAATCCAGAAAATCATATTGTAGGATTTTTAATGAATTTATTTGCAAATTATGGTGGAAAATAAGTATTTGGTCACCTACAAACAAGCAAGATTTCTGGCTCTCACAGACCTGTAACTTCTTCTTTAAGAGGCCCCTCTGTCCTCCACTCGTTACCTGTATTAATGGCACCTGTTTGAACTTGTTATCAGTATAAAAAACACCTGTCCACAACCTCAACCAGTCGCACTCCAAACTCCACTATGCCCAAGACCAAAGAGCTGTCAAAGGACACCAGAAACAAAATTGTAGACCTGCACCAGGCTGGGAGGACTGAATCTGCAATAGGTAAGCAGCTTGGTTTGAAGAAATCAACTGTAGGAGCAATTATTAGGAAATGGAAGACATACAAGACCACTGATAATCTCCCTCGATCTGGGGCTCCACGCAAGATCTCACCCCGTGGGGTCAAAATGATCACAAGAACGGTGAGCAAAAATCCCAGAACCACACGGGGGGACCTAGTGAATGACCTGCAGAGAGCTGGGACCAAAGTAACAAAGCCTACCATCAGTAACACACTACACCGCCAGGGACTCAAATCCTGCAGTGCCAGACGTGTCCCCCTGCTTAAGCCAGTACATGTCCAGGCCCGTCTGAAGTTTGCTAGAGAGCATTTGGATGATCCAGAAGAAGATTGGGAGAATGTCATATGGTCAGATGAAACCAAAAGATAACTTTTTGGTAAAAACTCAACTCGTCGTGTTTGGAGGACAAAGAATGCTGAGTTGCATTCAAAGAACACCATACCTACTGTGAAGCATGGGGGTGGAAACATCATGCTTTGGGGCTGTTTTTCTGCAAAGGGACCAGGACGACTGATCCGTGTGAAGGAAAGAATGAATGGGGCCATGTATCGTGAGATTTTGAGTGAAAACCTCCTTCCATCAGCAAGGGCATTAAAGATGTAACGTGGCTGGGTCTTTCAGCATGACAATGATCCCAAACACACCGCCCGGGCAACGAAGGAGTGGCTTCGTAAGAAGAATTTCAAGGTCCTGGAGTGGCCTAGCCAGTCTCCAGATCTCAACCTCATAGAAAATCTTTGGAGGGAGTTGAAAGTCTGTGTTGCCCAGCAACAGCCCCAAAACATCACTGCTCTAGAGGAGATCTGCATGGAGGAATGGGCCAAAATACCAGCAACAGTGTGTGAAAACCTTGTGAAAACGTTTGACCTCTGTCATTGCCAACAAAGGGTATATAACAAAGTATTGAGATAAACTTTTGTTATTGACCGAATACTTATTTTCCACCATAATTTGCAAATAAATTCATTAAAAATCCTACAATGTGATTTTCTCAATTATTTTTTCTAATTTTGTCTGTCATAGTTGAAGTGTACCTATGATGAAAATTACAGGCCTCTCGCATCTTTTTAAGTGGGAGAACTTGCACAATTGGTGGCTGAGTAAATACTTTTTTGCCCCACTGTAGCCAGGAATTTACTCTGCATGGTAGGGATCAGCACCAAGACCTTCTCACCGGGTTGGAACTCTTGTGGTTGGGCCCCCCGGTTGTAGACACGCTCCTGGGCATGTTGTGCCTGGGCCATGTGCTCTCTCACCACTGGCCAATCCCCGTCATCCTCTCCCTCATCTCCTCCACATGTTCTACTATGCTGCGAAGGGGGGTCCGCTGCTCTTCCCAGACCTCCCTGACTAGGTCCAGCAGCCCGCGGGGCCGACGGCCATACAGGAGCTCAAAGGGGGTGAACCCAGTGGATGCTTGGGAACCCCGTGGATGCTTTTTCCTTTTCTTCCTTCTCGGTGTGCGCCCAACAGGAAGTGACGTAACTCGCCATCCGAGTTGTCCCAGAGCTGTGGGGTGCGGAGGGCATGGCCTCCTCCCGGGCGGGACAGCTCCACGCGAGGTGCCCCGGCTCACCGCACTCATAGCAGAGTCTCTGATCGGGGTCCAGCAGCCGCCGGCGTCGTCGGTTTGAGTCACCCTCCCGCTTCACAGCCTTGGCTGGTTCCGTCCGGGCCCCCTTCAGCTCCTCGCCTCTCTTTGTGTTGGTCGCCCCCCTCGCCGCGTCTCCTTTCTCCGCTCGGGCCCCTCTCAGCAGGTCCTGGGTGTTCTGGTGAATTTCCACCGCTGTCAGCAATTCCTCCAGGCTCTGGGGGTTCTGTATGCTCACCATCTTCTTCATCTCGTAGGGCAGGGCCCAAAGGTATTTATCCAGGACAAGTTTGTCGAGCATCGGGAGGGATGGTACTTCCGTCAGTAGCCAGCCACACCAGGTCGCTTATCTGCGCACGCGGGGACAGGGTGGGGTCAAAGGTCCAGTCGTGGACCAGTTGTGCACGGCGTGCGAGATTGAACCCATAACGGCTTAGTATCTCCCGTTTGAGTTCCTCATAATTTGCGGCCGGGTCAGTGTTCAAATCAAAGTAGGCCTTCTGGGCCTTCCCAGAGGTAGGGTGCCAACAGGCTGGCCCACTGGGGTTTGGGCCATCCTTCCCGATGTGCCGTCCTCTCGGAGGTGCACAGATACGGCTCCACGGCATCTTCCTTCCTTAACTGAATCAAGAACTGATTCGGGCCAGACTCCTGAGGCCTCCCAACCTTCAACTGGGCTACCTCAGCTACCAGTCTGCGGTTTTGTTGGAGCTGCTCCTCCAGTGCTTGCTCCTGGAGAGCCTGTTGCTTCTGCTGGCTGAGGATGAACTGAGCTACCAGCTCAGCCCTCCATGGTAAACTCCGCACACTCGACCCCACGGCACCCAAATCTATTGAGTTCCCCGCAGCCCTCCATGGTAATCTCCGCACACTCGACCCCACGGCACCCAAATCTATTGAGTTCCCCGCATCTCCACCATATGTGGTAAACCGTGGGGTGTTGGGTTGAGCGTGCAGATTGACACAGAGACAGTGAGGCTTTAGTCCGCAAAAACAACTTTACTAAGACAGAAAATAAATATATCAAAGAAATAACTTAGGTTTTGCTCGGTCTTCCTTCTCTCTCCCTTCTCTCCAGCGGTGTGCCATCGTGCTGCTTTTATTTAGCTCTCCGTGTCGAGGTGCCCAGCTCCCGTATTCCCAGCAGAGGGAGCCAATGTCGACTCACGTACCTCCCCTCTATTACCATCCCCCAGGGTAGACCGCCTGGGATACCACACACCACTTTGCCCAAGGTTATGCCACACTTAGGGTTTCAAAAGGGTTCTTCAGCTGTCCCCATAGTAAAACTATTTTTGGTTCCAGGTAGAACTACAGTACCAGTCAAAAGTTTGGACACACCTACTCATTCAAGAGTTTTCCTTTATTTTTTAGATTCTCCAAAGTAGCCACCCTTTGCCTAGATGACAACTTTGCACACTTTTGGCATTCTCTCATCCAGCTTCACTTGGCACTACTTCCAACAAGGAGTTCCCACATATGCTGAGCACTTGTTGGCTGCTTTTCCTTCACTCTGCGATCCAACTAATCCCAAACAATCTCGATTGGATTTAGGCTGGAGGAATGTGGACTCCAGATCATCTGATGCTGCAATCAATCACTCTCCGTCTTGGTCAAAGACCCCTTACACAGCGTGGGTCATTGTCCTGATGAAAAACAAATGATAGTCCCACTAAGCGCAAACCAGATGGGATGGGCGTATCACTGCAGAATGCTGTGGAAGCCATGTAGGTTAAGTGTGTCTTGAATTCTAAATAAATCACTAACATTGTCACCAGCAAAGCACCCCCACACAATCACACCTCCTCCTCCATGCTTCATGGTGGGAACCACACATGCAGAGATCATCCATTCACCTACTCTACATCTCACAAAGACACAGATTTCCACCGGTCTAATGTCCATTGCTTGTGTTTCTTGGCCCAAGCAAGTCTCTTCTTATTATTAGTGTCCTTCAGTAGTGATTTCTTTGCAGCAAACAGTTGATGGTGAGATGTGTCTGTTACTTGAACACTGTGAAGCATTTATTTGGACTGCAATTTCTGACGCTGATAACTCTAATGAACTTATCCTTTGCAGCAGAGATAACTCTGGGTCTTCCTTTTCTGTGGCGATCATCATGAGAGTCAGTTTCATCATAGCGCTTGATGGTTTTTGCGACTGCACTTGAAGAAATGTTCAATGTTCTTGAAATTTTCCGGATTGACTGACCTTCATGTCTAAAAGTAATGATGGACTGTCATTTCTCTTTGCTTATTTGAGCTGTTCTTGCCATAATATGGACCTGGTCTTTTACCAAATAGGGCTATCTTCTATATACCACCCCTACCTTCTCACGACACAACTGATTGAATCAAATGCATTAAGAAGGAAAAAAACTCCACAAATTTACTTTTAACAAGGCACACCTGTTAATCGAAATGCATTCCAGGTGACTACCTCATGAAGCTGGTTGAGAGAATGCCAAGCTGTTATCAAGGCAAAGGGTGGATACTTTGGAGAATCTCAAATATAAAATACATTTTGATTTATTTAACACTTTTTTGGTTATTACATGATTCCATTTGTGTTATTTCATAGTTTTGATGTCTTCACTATAATTCCACAATGTAAAAATAAAGAAAAACCCTGAAATGAGTAGATGTGTACAAACCTTTGACTGGTACTGTACCTGGAACCAAAAAGGGTTATTCAAAGGGTTCTCTGCTAAGAGTGGGTGGGTGGATATCTTATAATTTGATAAAAGTGGGTGAAAGAGTGGGTGAAAACACGCTGAAATTGAAGTGAAATTTCACTTCCTTATGTTATACAATACATTTTACCAAGACAAATATGAATATTCATGTTATGAATCATTCAGTGGGCTCTTTCTCTAACATATAACTAACTACATTCTATATTTTTTTTAAATCAGATTTCACAACCTAATGAATGCAATAATAAGCACTGAACTCTGTTGACATAGTGGTGCAGGTTTCTCATAACTTTTGATGATTTTACATTTTGTTGTTGACGACTTCAAAGTTGTTTCCGCAGGTAGCTAAAAGCTAAATTATCATGACACGAGCTGAATTAAATGTAAAAGGCTTTAAAAAATAAAAAGCTTGTTTTTGTGAGAAAAGTTTGAAAAAGAACAGGAATTTCTAATTAATATGAAAAGTGTATACTAAAATATGAAAATACTACATGTCATGTCTCTATGTTGTTTCATGTCCTGCGGATTTGAGACGAAAGATGACAAGTTCAATGGGAAAGTGAGCCTGTCAGGTAAGCCATTAGCCTTAATTCTGGCACAGAATCCAGCCTAGCTGACGCAGTGCAATTTTCCAGATTTTTGACCACTTTTTTTCTCTGGCCTCCGTTGATTTAGTCACCGTAATTCTGCTATCATACAAGGGTAAAACCTCAAATAACCTTTGAACGGATAATGACAGACGTGGTTTGGACTACTGGTTTTCTTAGACGATTGTCTAGACAATTAACATATCATTTTACCCATTGGTCAAAAGATGCAAATCCTAAACTTGATTCGATGGTCTGGTCGAAGCTATCTGTCATCGGTACTGCTCTATTTTTCTCTTATACGTACAATTTGTAATGTTCTGTAATTTTTCTGTTTAGATAGCTATACTGAATAAAATGTGCCGCTTATCGAAGTCTAGCAGACCCTCCTCTGTCTTTCTCTAACAGTGCCTGGTCAGGGCAGCCCTGAACCAAGCTTAATCTCTCCCCCCAGCAGTGCTAAAGAGCACATGGGTACGTCCCAAATGGCACCCTATTCCCTATATAGTGCACTACATTTGAAGAGGGCCCCATAGGCACTATTTTGGACCGGAGCCCTATGGGCCCTGGTCAAAAAGTAGCACACTATATAGGGAATAGTGTGCCATTTGAGACGCAACCTGTATCTCTCTTACAAGCCACACCGTGCTTACATAAACTCTGCCATCCTCTGTAGCACTCAAATCCTGTCAAATGCAGAAGGACCTTGAGGAGCACCAGGTGGCTGAATGAAGACAAAGGGGAGCTTTACCTCTGAAGGAAGAAATGTGAATAGTAGTAGGACACACAGCACAGCAGCAGCACAGGTACAAGTACTCTGGACCATGCTGCAAATTAACACAGGGAGGTGATTTTAATGTACAGATACCTTTTGCACGCTTCACAGCACACAGCATGCCATACTCGCCTGGGTCAAAATCCGTAAAAGAAAGGCAGACACAAAATAATCTCCCTGGTGGTATTGAAGATACAAGGGCATTTGTTATTTCAATTTAATGCAATAAAATATTTTTCACTAGCCGATTTTGACCCAGGCGAGTGCAACATGCTGTGCAATGCTGTGACACAAATAACAAAAAAAGACTGGTCAAACTCAAGCTCTGGGGGCTGTATATATCAATCTAGGATCAGTTTATCCTTTCAGATAATAATATATGAGTCATTGAAAATGTGACCTTTAAGTGAATTGAACTTGAACTTCAAGACAGTGAACACGCCCTGGAATTTGACTAATGGTAACCGACCTGTTTTTCAACACATTACATATAGCAGAGTAGCAACAAAATAACGTCTGGGGTGCTTATTAACAATAAGGCGTTACAAGCAACACATTTCAATATAATCACAAAGAAAAGCCCATTTTCTTTACTAACCTCCGCTCACATTTGAACTGACTAATGTTATGGAAAACCCAATAGCAGAATATACAATAACATAATACCATAACTGACTAAATTACCTGGCATTAGGTTATCTGAAATCTGAAGCATCTGACAATTCTCAAACTGATAGAATTGGATCTAATTCATTGAAATGCTGGTTTAAATCACTTACTTTTGGTGTTCTTCAGGGACATCTTCACCTGCTCCTTCTTATGTCTGGAGTGTTTGTGGTGATGGTTTCACCCTGAGTGAGTGAGTGAGTGAGTGAGTGAGTGAGTGAGTGAGTGAGTGAGTGAGTGAGTGAGTGAGTGAGAGAGAGAGAGAGAGAGAGAGAGAGGAACATCCCATTTAATAGATTGCCCAATCAGCTAGCCACCAGTCAGCTGTAACACTGCCCTTTTCCTCCCTCCCCTCATAGGTTGGTCTACACACACACACAAAAGCTCTCTCTCTCTCTCTCTCTCTCTCTCTCTCTCTCACACACACACACACACACACACACACTAGCTAGGAATTGCCAGGGTCCTCACGATACAATATTATCACAATACTTAGGTGCCGATACGATATGTATTGCGATTCTACATGCTTTGCCATTAAATAATGTGATTTTATTGAGATTCCATAGTCCAAACATATTGGGACACGAGAGAGCCATGATAAAATGTTTTGGTCAATCATGGAAATAAAAGTGCTGAAAACAAATTGGCTCCTTATTTAAAAAGAAGATGGAGAACAAGCTATGAAGGAAAAATGCTGGAGTTTTGGTGCAGGTACAACCAATTAGTGCAAAAATAATACTGCGATATTGTCAAAAAGATATCTTGTCAAAAATAATATTCCGATATGTAAAAACAATTCAGCATCACTAACACACACAAATCTAATTTTATTTGTCAAATGTGCCGAATACAACAAGTGTAGACCTTACCGTGAAATGCTTACTTACAAGCCCTTAATCATCAATGTAGAATTTTTTTTTAAGTAAGAAAATATTAGCAAAAATAAATAAACACAAAATAAAATAAGCTAAAGTAAGAAAAAAAGTAACAAAATAACAGTAACGAGGCTATATACAGGTGGTACCAGTACCTAGTCAATGTGAGGGGGTCAGAGCATGTGAGCGGAGTTGAGCAGTTGGAAATCTCACTCATGGAGCTGTGCTTGCAGACAGCTCCAGCGCTCCATGTGGCATTGAACGTTTTAGCAGGATTCTTTCTCTTCACAACTGGCTACGTGATTATTGCAGCTCAATGGGTGTAATTTTGTTGACAATTTTGATACCTTTTGGAAACAAAACACGTTTTATAAGGAGTATGGGATCCAAACAAATAATTTGGGTTCCTGGATCCTTTCACAGCATTATAAGGCTACGTTGAGACAATGACTTATCAATGCCCCAGCCCAAATACGTTAATCCCTACCATTGTGACTCTGAGTCGTCATAATTAGCTTTAGCAAATGTACATTATACCAGGGGAGTTGGTAGACACAATGTAAGTAACCTCATTTATGTCCCTCTAACTGCCCTGAATGCCTCTGCTGATCCTACAGCTATTGTATGCAGCAATCATATGCCTATGAACCAGATTTATGCTGTTTGTACTGAGGTGGTGTGCCCTAGTAGGAATGCCACTGTGTGCAGCTCACCCTGCACTAACATAAATAACATGAGAATATCTACTTCTGCTAAGCTTCCCAGTAAAGCAATGAAAAGCATCACAGAACAGAGCTCAAAATAGCCCATGTTAACATATGTAGCTTAAGAAACAAGGTTCATGAAATTAATAACTGGCTAGTAACAGATGACATTCATATTCTGACTATCTCTGAAACTCACTTAGATAATACATTTGATGATACAGTGGTAGCAATATAACATTATAACATTTACAGAAAATGTGCTTAAAATCAGTATCCAGATCCATCAGATGTAGTGATCACAATATAGTAGTCATATATAGGAAAACCAAAGTTCCAAAGGCTGGGTCTAATATAGTGTATAAGAGGACATGCAATTCATGTTGTAGTGATTCCTATGTTGTTGATGTAAAGAATATTTGTTGGTCTGTGGTGTGTCATGAAATGCAAACAAACGCTGCACTTAACACATTTGCAAAATTGCTTATCCCAATTACTAATAGGCATGCACCCAATAAGAAAATGACTAAAAACTATTAAATCACCGTGATTGATAAGGAAGTGAAAAATTATGGTTGAGAGGGATGAGGCAAAAGTAATGGCAAATAAGTCTGGCTGCACAACCGACTGGCAAACTGAGAAAGTTGAGAAATCATGTCACTAAACTGAATAAAAAGAATAAACTACACGATGAAACAAAGATAAATGACATAAAGAATGATAGTACAAAGCCTTGGAGCACCTTCAATTAATAAAAAAAAGGCAAACGCTTATTCATCACAAAACCGACTGATATTGCCAACGACTTTAATGATTTTTTTCATTGGCAAGATTAGCAAATTTAGACATGACATGCCAACAACAACCGCTGATACGACAAATCCAAGTATATCTGAACAAATTATGAAAGACAAACCTGTTACCAACCCTAAGTAAAGTTTTGAAAAAAATGTGTTTGACCAGATACAATGCTATTTTACAGTAAACAATTTGACAACAGACTTTCATCACCCTTATAGGGAAGGACATTCAACAAGCACAGCACTTACACAAATGACTGATGATTGGCTGAGAGAAACTGATGATAAAAATATTGTAGGGATGTTATGTTAGACTTCAGTGCAGCTTTTGACATTACCCATCATAGTCTGCTGCTGGAAAAACATATATGTTATGGCTTTACATCCCCTGCTATATTGTGGATAAAGAGTTACCTGTCTAACAGAATACAGAAGATGTTCTGCAAGAAGCACAAGTGACTCGGTCTATAAAAAAATTGTCAGATGAAGCAGATGCTAAACTACAGGACTGCTTTGCTATCAGACTGGAACATGTTCCGGGATTCTTCCGATGACATTGAGGAATACACCACATCAGTCACTTGTATTATCAATAAGTGCATTGACGACGTCGTCCCCACAGTGACTGTACGTACATACCCCAACCAGAAGCCATGGATTACAGGCAACATTCACACTGAGCTAAAGGGTAGAGCTGCCGCTTTCAAGGTGCGGGACACTAACTCGTAGGCTTACAAGAAATCCCGCTATGCCCTGCGACGAACCATCAAACAGGCAAAGCGTCAATACAGGGCCAAGATTGAATCATATTACACCGGCTCCGACGCTCGTCCGATGTGGCAGGGCTTGCAAACAATTACAGACTACACAGGGAAGCCCAGCAGCAAGCTGCCCAGTGACACGAGCCTACCAGATGAGCTAAATCACTTCAATGCTCGCTTCGAGGAAAGCAACACTGAGGCATGCATGAGATCATCAGCTGTTCCGGACGACTGTGTGATCACGCTCTCCGTAGCCGACGTGAGTAAGACCTTTAAACAGGTCAACATACACGCGGCTGCGGGGCCAGACGGATTACCAGGACGTGTGCTCCGGGCATGTGCTGACCAACTGGCAAGTGTCTTCACTGACATTTCCAACATGCCCCTGATTGAGTCTGTAATACCAACATGCTTCAAGCAAACCACCATAGTCTCTGTGCCCAAGAACGGAAAGGCAACCTGCCTAAATGACTACAGACCCGTAGCACTCACATCCGTAGCCATGAAGTGCTTTGAAAGGCTGGTAATGGCTCACATCAACACCATTATCCCAGAAACCCTAGACCCACTCCAATTTGCATACCGCACAAGCAGATCCACAGATGACACAATCTCTATTGCACTCCACACTGCCCTTTCACACCTGGACAAAAGGAACACCTATGTGAGAATGATGTTCATTGACTACAGCTCAGCGTTCAACACCATAGTACCCTCAAAGCTCATCACCAAGCTAAGGAGCCTGGGACTAAACACCACCCTCTGCAACTGGATCCAGGACTTCCTGACAGGCCGCCCCCAGGTGGTAAGGGTAGGTAACAACACAGTTAAGCAGTCCTCCAGGACTCTTTCCAGATATGGGCGTTTAGATTCGTGTTTAGTGGACATATTCCCCACAAAGTGAAGTGGTCGTTCGCAACGACGTGATGTGCCATTTCTGTTCAAGGTGAAAGCAGATCGACTTTTCGGATTTTGAGTGGGCTTGGCTTGATCAAGCGGGCCCTGGATATGGTCTCGAGCGAGATAAATTTGAATTTTAACGTCCTTGCTATGGGTGTTAATTCCTGCGAACCTGGTGTCCGGTAATTCCCCGTCTAGTCCTTGTGACTTATCTTTTACCCTTTTCTCAAATGTTTCTCACTTTAGTTCTTCACGTAGTGGAACTTCTGGAGAACATTGGTCTACGTTTTGATCGTCCTTTAACCCTTTGTTACCCTTGTGCTCTGACACTTTGTGTGGATCGGGTGCAGGAACGTAGCGAACAGGTCGATTGTAGCGGTAGGCGTTTCAATGGCGACGTACTTTACAGTTATTTTGACCGCAGAGGTTATTGGAATCGTGGTTTCGTGGTAGAAACCGTTGTTGAAACCGTCAACGCTCCAATACCTGATAATGCACCCTTTAACTGGAGTGAGTGCTCCTGGTCAAACTTCAAAACCGAGTGGTCAGGGCTCTTAGCGTTGTGAACTTTTGATGCCTCAAAAGCTGTGCTTGCATTCTCTCTGAGTTGTAAGATAGGCAAGCCAATGTGGGCTGCAGGGCCCAAGTAGGTAATGAAGGTGGGATACATGTTTGATAGAAACATTTGTTTGAATGGTAACAGCTCTTCCATTCCTGTTTCAGTGAGTAGACCAAAGTAAGCTGAACGAAGCCTATGATAATAAGCTTGTGGGTGTTCGTTCCGAGCTTGTTTGACGATGTTAGCCATTTAGCTATCATGTTTGCGAGTCGCAAAACCACTGAATTCTAATTTCAAAGCTATGGCAAGTTTAGCGTAGTCATTTAGCACGTGTTGAATGAACCCCGTCATGTGTCTATTTGATGTTCGCTTCAACAGGTAAACTCTGTCAGAACCCGTAGCATCCGGTTAGCCATCCAATGCGTCCTCTATGTCAGCTAGGAACGTCTCGGTATCGTTTGGCTGACTTGGAACAGCGTCAAAGATGGGGAAATTCTGCGACAAGCGGGCGGAGAGGGTTGGTTTCCTCCCGTGGGAAAATTGGGGCCAAAAGGCCAAGAGGAGAAGCCAAGCTTTGGCTTTGTTGGCAAAGAGGCACCATATTACTCAGTGCCGAATGGCCAAGAGGAGAAGACTGAGGGACACATGAGGAGGCAGTTCCAGAGATAGCAGAATTTTTCCCGGTTCTCTCCACCTGTCCCCTTATGTCTACCATTACCTGCTCATGCTTCAGCTGGTTAATGTGGAAAAAGTTTAAATTGTCTCATTGTAGAAACCCAATCAATTTGGATATTATTTAAAAGGTCCACCTGAAAAGGAAAATCTGGTAATTCTAGTTATTAGTTCAATTGAATGAGACATTGATATCCAGTCAATTGCGATTGGCTGGATATCTTAACGTGATCCACATTTGGGTGTTACATAATTCCTTTTGAAGAAAATGTACTGCCGATTCTTCACCAGCAGGGGGTCACTGATTGCAGAAAGCTGAAATCAAACGGAAATACCAAGGGCGGCACTTTCAATGTGACACAGGAAAAACAACATGTCTGCTTTCCCTTTGTTAGCTTAGCCTATCATGCTAAACTTATCCTATTTGTACAGAAATCTCACTTCCAAGCACAAAATAGGGTGATTTTACTTATAACGTAATTACGTTCAAACCATTTCTCTGCGTTATCTTTTAGATGTTTTAAACAGAATGCACGGCAATCAACGAAATGCACCGTGTTCTACTCGCGTGGAAATGTGAGAAAGATAATTATCGCTCGTCAAGCTAATTTCTACTCAATTTCAATTGACTGGCTCTTTGTCCTTGCTTGAGAAATTAATAATGACTGAGCTACCCGGTTCTGAAATGCGGGAGGCAGAAATTGCCCACATTTGGCCAAACGCTCCATTTCTCAAATTTCTATAAGTAGCTGGATTGTATCCTAGCACTAGAAATGTATTGCTAATGTTACCCACTGGCTACTTCAGAAACCACGACTATTCTTATACAGCACAAGGAATTCAATAACACATTGAACTGGGTTTTTCCTAGTGACGTCTCACATTAACCTATTCGGCATACTTTTTGCTAGCATTATATTACCGGAGTGCATCATAAATAAAAACAGATACGCCTGTGGCCTACCAACACTGGCTTAGCGCGGTAGGTGGACAGATCTATCCTCTAATTTCTAACCTTACTGGCTCTATGCCCTTGCTCTAGAAATTAATATTGACCAACAGAAATCATACAGTTTGGCCTGACGGAAGATTCCCTAGTGGGCTAAGCCGATATGAAAGCTTGGTGGACAACAGGAAGTGGGTGCGGACTGAGAAAGAAACTGGAAAGACCAAAGGGATCACTACACACAGTTGATAATTATATTCATTGAAATGCTAATCCTTTGCACATGAACGCTCACTCATTCGGGAATAATTGCAATGAATATATATTTACGCCCATGTGTCGTTGTGGTCTTTGTTGGCATCCGGTCCGTCTGGTGGAGAGTTCATTAGAGTCTCTCTCTCTCCTTCAGTTTCCTTGAAGATCAAAGTCTTTCGTGGTTAGGATGGATACTTCAGAGTACCATCTCTTCTCATAGAATAGATGTTGCGGCGGTTGTCGGTATTCTTGTCCCAGGTTTACATAATTTCTAGCTGCAGACTAGTAATTAGTATCTATGATTTGCGCTTATTCTGTAGGGATCGATAGTCTCAGAGTTTAACCATTTCCAGCCGTGTAATTCTCCACGTGGTATGGTTTTCTAATCTTGGTAATCAAACCTGTGCCACCTCAGTTTACATCGAGGTATGCGTGGTCTAAACTATTCACAATCACAGCTCACGCTAGGGGTTTGCTCAGTTTAAAGAGGATTTTCTTAGGGGCTTTTATTTGTAAAAGTAGAAAAGGCGCCTGATCATATCTATGCTCACATTAAAGGTTAAACATCACATTACATCATTTCACAAATAGTTTCATCATTACTCATTCATTTTATACAAGAATTAGATGCAAACCCCATAATTGAGAAATGTACCCATTCAGAGACATATTTATGTGTGTTTCCTGTCCTCTCTGAGGTCACCAAATGAAACACACTCATCATAATGTCCCTTTAGTGTCCACGGACCATTCCCACCATCTCACAAGTGGACATATTGTTTCACTTTCCCATTTTGGGGAGTTAGGAGTTCGGCCACGTGAAATCCTTTGTTCACTCTGTGGTCTCTCTGTATGAAAAGGGGGAGAGTTTCCGCCAGGAATTTACGATCTGAGATAACAGAACCTGGGTGTAGGAGAGAGTGAGAGAGGGGGAAGCCACAATCTATACCCAGAAAAGGCCACGTCATGACAACACCTTGCTATATTGTTAGCTAGCTAACTACAGCTACTGACACAGATTGTCATTTTGCTATGTTTTGGGGGAAGAACATTGTTTGCATCCATGAGCTAGCTAGCTTTTTCTATGACCAGCACTATAGGTGCGCGAGACTTTACCTGTAATGGTCGTCGTATGAAGGAGAGGACCAAAGCGCAGCGCAGTAAGTGTTCATCAATAAGAAACGTGAACACTGAAACAAAAACAATAAACGACAACGTGAAATAACTAAACCGAAACAGTACCGTGTGGAACAAACACTGACACGGAAAACAAACACCCACAACTCAAAAGTGAAACCCGGCTACCTAAGTATGATTCTCAATCAGGGACAACGATTGACAGCTGCCTCTGATTGAGAACCATACCAGGCCAAACACAGCAATCCCAAATCATAGAAAAACGAACATAGACAACCCACCCAACTCACGCCCTGACCATACTAAAACAAAGACATAACAAAAGAACTAAGGTCAGAACGTGACATTACCAGCATCATACCATGCGTATCGATGAATCGTTGTGACATATGAAATACGAGTGATAGTGTAATCAATGTGTAATAACTATGTAAAAAAGTATGAACGCGTTAAATTATTATGTAACGTGCAGTCATATTCAGGTCCTGATTGGTCAACAAGCTAATTTGACACGTCAAATAGTGTTATTTGACTTGTATCTGTTTTTCACATGCAAAGCCCAAAACGGCATTCCATAGAAATCCTGATTGAGAATGAAACGACAGAACAAATGAACAACGAAACAGCACAGCAAGTAAGTGAAAAAACAGTGTTTGATAATGTTTTACTGGTAATGTGGACATACGTAAATGCCAACAATATAACTTTTTGGTCAGTGTGGTGTGTGTATGTGTAACCTTTTTTTAACTAGGCAAGTCAGTTAAGAACAAAATCTTATTTACAATTGACGGCCTAACCCGGCAAAATCCGGATGACTCTGGGCCAATTATGCGCCGGCCTATGGGACACCC
The DNA here is from genome assembly GCF_057628025.1 of Oncorhynchus mykiss. Lineage (NCBI taxonomy): Eukaryota > Metazoa > Chordata > Actinopteri > Salmoniformes > Salmonidae > Oncorhynchus > Oncorhynchus mykiss. The sequence goes on from NC_143031.1 coordinate 17,490,273, forward strand.
AATCACGGCCAGATGTGATACAGCCTGGATTCGAACCAGGGACATTAGTGACGCCTTTTGCACTGAGATGCTCCGTCCATGTGTGTGTGTTAACTATTTAACTGTATTAGAATGCTAAAAAGGCTGCTAAAATGTTAAACATCGGTTTATCGTTATCGTTTTTTTCTGGCGCGGAAAATATCGGATATTGGTATCGGCCAAAAATGTCACATCGGTGCATCACTATTAGTTTTGACTTAAATTTGCTTGAAAATCTATGGCAATACTTGAAAATGGTTGTCAAGTAATGATCAACAACCAACTTGACAGAACTTGAAGAATTCTGAAAATAATAATAAGCAAATATTGTACAATCCAGGTGTACAAAGCCCTTCGAAACGTACCAAGAAATCTCATATCTGCATTCACTCCCAATGGTGATTCTAATATGTATTGTCCCAGGGCATGTAAATGAGATATTGTCAATAAATTAGCAAATGTTTTCACTTTGTCATTGTGGGCTATTGTGTGTAGATGGGTGAGAATTGGTTATCTCCATTTTGAATTCAGGCCGTAACACTAAAATGTGGAATAAGTCAAGGGTATGAATACTTTCTGAAGGCACTGTATGTACAGTATCTGGCTAAATTATTAGAAAACAAAATCTGCATGAATATTTTCTAATACTGATTTTTGGTTTGTAAGTGAATGTCAAAGTGACGGACATTTGTGGCCTTTTCTCATTTGGGAAAAAGTCTGTCCTCCACCCTCTCTCCTCCATGACCAGGAACCCGATAAATGGATGTCAATTTGTTAACAGGCGAACAGAAGAGTGTCCTCCCCTCCTCGATAGCCACTTTTCATCGAGGATAAACATGCAAGTCCTTTGTGGAAGAGTTTTGAAATCTACCAAACCCACTTTGAATCAGCATTATGTTTTTTCTGAGGAGAATAACATGCACACGTTGAAAAACATATAATTTTATCTGTAAAATGTCTGGCACAACTAACTTAATATGTTTTTATCACTTTACACATTTATTTTGGGATCCACTCCTGTAAACGTCATTCATGCGCCATGCGACTGGAGAAGTAGAGTAATTTCATACAAGCATATCTTCGTCCACATTACCTCACCTCGCTGCCACTCCATGATTACTTTTGGCCTTTTTAAAAAGGAGGCGAGAGAGGACGGAGGACAGGACACAGGATTTTAGCAAATTCAACTGCGAAAAGGCCTGTGTACCAAACCACCACCATTCTCAATGTGTTCCTCCCTCTGAGGTCCTACCGTAGTAGTGTTGTCGTGTTTGGGAGTCTAGACACTATAGCTTGCCGGCATCCTTGAACTTGCTGAGCAGGCCTTGGTCAACCCGCAGAGGGAAGGAGAGGAAGCGACTGTGGTAGTACTGGGAGTCTGCCTGGAGGTTCTGGATCAAGTCCGAAAGCAGGTGGGCATGCTCCACCCCACAGCCCGGGGCCTTGTAGCTCAGGGCGGTGAAGTGGATGTGGAAGTGGTAGTAGGAACAGCTGGTAGTGGAGGTGCACCTTCAGCTTACTGACTGCCAAATAAACAGTCAGTAGTCTTAGGAAAAGTAAGTCCCATCCCTATAACAATCGCAATACGCTCAACAAGCAAGGTATAAATATATCCTATAAATCACATTGGCTACGGATGCCTGTCTGCATCAAACTTTAAACATTTCATCAACTATTAACTTAGTTCCGCCTGAAGCTTGAGCTAGTGAACTTGCAACATTGTATAAAATATTCTGGGCTCTCAGAGTTTCCTGCACCAGTGAGCTTGGGACAGACACAGCTGTAGGCTATTTGCGCAAGGGATAAGAAACAGTGCTTGACTTGGGCAGGAGTTCACCAGAGCTGAGTACCGGCACCTCAAATGTTCTACTGCTTGAGCTCTTGTTCATCCTATAGAATATTAGCTCAAAGGTAATGTGGAGCTCCTGCACCTACATATAAACAATACCAGCACCCAAAATGAGTACCGGAACCTATTTCAGTCCAAGTCAAGCACTGATAAGAAGTATGACATTTCCACTGGATCAGAACATTACATTTTTACCTTTCACGCTGAGTGGTTATCGAGTGGTTATCGAAAGGGAGAGGTGGAAAGATTTTTCAAATACATTGAGGAACTATTGTAACTCCAAATAATGTTAAAACATACTTTGTTTGCTTGCTGTTTGAGGTGAAGAAAACATTACTTTGAGAAGCTCCACAGGTCATTCATTAGTGGTGGTATGTTAACCCAATCAGAAATACTATCAGATCCCCAAATGGGCACATTTATATTCCTCCATTTGCGCACAGGCCAGGTAGCCTATAGATCTACCTCTATGCTTGCGCGTTCTTACTCAACATTAACAGGAGCGCTCCAAACAAAAGGCAATGACTAGTCCAAACAAAAGGCAATGACTAGTCGACAAAACATAAAGTTGAGTGAGCTAGGACGAAAATAGTTAATATAACTATTTGTTCAGCACTTTAGAAATGTACAGCGACAGAATTCAGAACATGGGCCAGTCTTACAGTATTCTCCCTGTACACCAAGTCAGAACCGCAAGATAAATAAAGGGGGCATATACAGTGCCTTGCGAAAGTATTCGGCCCCCTTGAACTTTGCGACCTTTTGCCACATTTCAGGCTTCAAACATAAAGATATTAAACTGTATTTTTTTGTGAAGAATCAACAACAAGTGGGACACAATCATGAAGTGGAACGACATTTATTGGATATTTCAAACTTTTTTAACAAATCAAAAACTGAAAAATTGGGCGTGCAAAATTATTCAGCCCCTTTACTTTCAGTGCAGCAAACTCTCTCCAGAAGTTCAGTGAGGATCTCTGAATGATCCAATGTTGACCTACATGACTAATGATGATAAATACAATCCACCTGTGTGTAATCAAGTCTATAAATGCACCTGCACTGTGATAGTCTCAGAGGTCCGTTAAAAGCGCAGAGAGCATCATGAAGAACAAGGAACACACCAGGCAGGTCCGAGATACTGTTGTGAAGAAGTTTAAAGCCGGATTTGGATACAAAAATATTTCCCAAGCTTTAAACATCCCAAGGAGCACTGTGCAAGCGATAATATTGAAATGGAAGGAGTATCAGACCACTGCAAATCTACCAAGACCTGGCCGTCCCTCTAAACTTTCAGCTCATACAAGGAGAAGACTGATCAGAGATGCAGCCAAGAGGCCCATGATCACTCTGGATGGATAAAATTGATGGGAAGATGGATGGAGCCAAATACAGGACCATTCTGGAAGAAAACCTGATGGAGTCTGCAAAAGACCTGAGACTGGGACGGAGATTTGTCTTCCAACAAGACAATGATCCAAAACATAAAGCAAAATCTACAATGGAATGGTTCAAAAATAAACATATCCAGGTGTTAGAATGGCCAAGTCAAAGTCCAGACCTGAATCCAATCGAGAATCTGTGGAAAGAACTGAAAACTGCTGTTCACAAATGCTCTCCATCCAACCTCACTGAGCTCGAGCTGTTTTGCAAGGAGGAATGGGAAAAAATTTCAGTCTCTCGATGTGCAAAACTGATAGAGACATACCCCAAGCGACTTACAGCTGTAATCGCAGCAAAAGGTGGCGCTACAAAGTATTAACTTAAGGGGGCTGAATAATTTTGCACGCCCAATTTTTCAGTTTTTGATTTGTTAAAAAAGTTTGAAATATCCTATAAATGTCGTTCCACTTCATGATTGTGTCCCACTTGTTGTTGATTCTTCACAAAAAAATACAGTTTTATATCTTTATGTTTGAAGCCTGAAATGTGGCAAAAGGTCGCAAAGTTCAAGGGGGCCGAATACTTTCGCAAGGCACTGTAGACAGACAATGAAAGCTCTTTCAATATTCAATGATTACATTTCTCTAAAACAGGCTATAGGCTACATGTGCACCACTAAGTCAGAACAGTAGGTTCGGTTATGAGGGGGAAAGGACCACATTATTAGGGTGAGGCACGTAGGCTACTAACACAACATACACTTAGTATCACTTTCTTAGCTACAGTATGCATATCTCCCTGTCATATTACATAATTTATGCAGCAATATACAATATTTGTTTTGACTCACCTTGTTGTGCTGTCCTCTTGAAAAGAAAGGTGGTGCGGCCGTCCTTCTTGCGGGCAAATGCTGGCATCAAAGAGACCCTTAAACCTAGATTTGGACCACACATCCACTCCACTGAATAGCTGATTGCTTTCCAACGTATGCAGTTAGCCAATGATTCCTTCCAAACCACTCATTTTTGAATTTGCCATTTCCAAATAGTTGTGTAATATTTATGTCCAATGACCACCAATACGTTTTTTCTATAATTTCTCTTCATATGACAAGGATTTGCCAGTAGATTGTGGACTTGATTCATGATGGTGACTGCTTGTCTATCTTGCTAGCTAAGATTTTGAAAGTATGATGTTGACATCAGTCCAATCAAAGCTACGGTAGATATAATGTGATTTGACGTCATTTTATCTGCGACCTTGAGCCTTCTTGGATGGGCACTTTGAATGTAACTCTATGGTAGCACCCAAGGGGCTTGGAATTTTTGTCCCCATGAGTGACATAACACTGAGTCAATCACGGCGCAACTAGAGATCATTACCAACCCCGACACTCCGTATATTCCCGCTGGCTGACTCACCACCACAGAAAGCAATGAGCTTGGCTAACACACCTGCATGTTGGAGGTGCCTTACTCAAGAAAGCAAAAAAAGAGACAATTTTCGTATGCGGCAAAGCTGTCATAAAGGCAAATGGTGGCAACTTTGAAGAATCTCAATTATAAAATATATATTTATTTGTTTAACACTTTTTTTGTTGCTTCATGATTCCATATGTGTTATTTCATAGTGTTAATGTCTTCACTATTTATTCTACAATGTGGAAAATAGTAAAAATAAAGAAAAACCTTGGAATGAGTGGGTGTGTCCAAACATTTGACTGGTACTGTATATATTTGTTTCTGCTCGACTAAAACCATTTGAGTCGACTAACAGCATAACAACCAAACAATCTACTAGTCGACTAATTGGGGTTAACCTTATTATTTACGCAAAGAAAGATTCTACAAGAGAACATTGTGAGAGCTATTGATTTTATGGTCCTGCCAACCATCCTAAGCATATATATATTTTTTAACATTAATTAACTAGGTAAGTCAGTTAATAAGAACAATGCTTTGCGGGTCCAATGCTTTGTGTTTCTGCTTCGGACGGCCTATGTTAAGATTGAAGATTAGTTGGGACTAATAGTGTCATTGACGTCACACGTGGCAGTTCGTAACGTACAGAACACCGTTTGGGATTGAATATTAGGCTATATCGTCCATTCACTGTAATTTCTACAGACAGTATGGCACAAAGCCAATACAACAACAAAAAATACAAAAATAAAGCAAAATAGAATGAATGTTGTGTGGTACCCTAAATTAACACATAACTGTTGTACTTGTTGTTATTGCACTTAATAGCACCACCGCCAATTTCACTAATAACTGCTGCTTTTTAGGAAGATTTTACTTGCAATAACTGTGATATGTAGATGTTTTACCTACCTTATCTGAATGCACTGACTGTAAATCACTCTGGTATAAACTAAATGACCAAAATGGAAATGAATGTCACACTCCTGAAAATAACAAATGACCAGTATAAGAAGAAAGAAACACAATAAACTATTGCTGTGTCAGTTGGATGTGAAACATTGACTAAACCGGAAATCACACAGAGGAGGAAACAGCACCAAGACCACACTTGACTCTCTGTAAAAACAGCATTTTTGATAAGTTCTCTATCTCGCTAAATCACCAATTAAGGTCAGGGGTTGAGCTTTCCAAAATAATTTTCATACCATTGATTGAAATATGGTCATTACTGTGGATCTGTAGTTGTTCCACTCACAAGGTAGTGAAAATCTCACAAGGTAGTGCATTTGAGCCTTATTAGCCTTATTATTTACGCAAAGAAAGATTCTACAAGAGAACATTGTGAGAGCTATTGATTTTATGGTCCTGCCAACCATCCTAAGCATATATATATTTTTTAACATTAATTAACTAGGTAAGTCAGTTAATAAGAACAATGCTTTGCGGGTCCAATGCTTTGCGTTTCTGCTTCGGACGGCCTATGTTAAGATTGAAGATTAGTTGGGATTAATAGTGTCATTGGAGTCACACGTGGCAGTTCGTATCGTACAGAACACCGTTTGGGTTTGAATATTAGGCTATATCGTCCATTCACTGTAATTTCTACAGACAGTATGGCACAAAGCCAATACATCAACAAAAAATACAAAAATAAAGCAAAATAGAATGAATGTTGTGTGGTACCCTAAATGAACACATAACTGTTGTACTTGTTGTTATTGCACTTAATAGCACCACCGCCAATTTCACTAATAACTGCTGCTTTTTAGGAAGATTTTACTTGCAATAACTGTGATATGTAGTTGTTTTACCTACCTTGTCTGAATGCACTGACTGTAAATCACTCTGGTATAAACTAAATGACCAAAATGGAAATGAATGTCACACTCCTGAAAATAACAAATGACCAGTATAAGAAGAAAGAAACACAAGAAACTATTGCTGTGTCAGTTGGATGTGAAACATTGACTAAACCGGAAATCACACAGAGGAGGAAACAGCACCAAGACCACACTTGACTCTCTGTAAAAACAGCATTTTTGATAAGTTCTCTATCTCGCTAAATCACCAATTAAGGTCAGGGGTTGAGCTTTCCAAAATAATTTTCATACCATTGATTGAAATATGGTCATTACTGTGGATCTGTAGTTGTTCCACTCACAAGGTAGTGAAACTCTCACATGGTAGTGAATTTGAGAGTGGTTACATTACATACATACTTTCCCAGCCCCACCACTCAGCTTTCTACCAAACAGAAAACATTGGTTAACTGCTTGCGATGGTGGCAGAGGTGGTAAGAGATGCCAAAGCAAATTCCAGGTAAATATATAGTCCCAGCCCACTCATCTGAACGTGGCACATCCTACGTTGTTTGTGACACATTTGTAAACAAAATATGACCCCAATCTTAATGGTGTCTGTAGGCTGAAGTACCACTGCAATTTGAAATATATTTGAGAGTACTCACATACACACACACAGACATGTCTAAATTAGAGTAATGGTGAAGCAATTCAGGGTTGCAGTGGGAAATATGTGCTACCATTGGCTGTATAATACACCAATTGCCATTATACAAACTCACCACTCATTGCCCAGACCAGCACAATCTTAGCAGGATCTACATCATCATTATTAAACTTTCCCAGACATTACTGTGTAACCAATAGACCTGCCCCAACAGGACGGAAACAGACCATTTTAGTGAACAATGCTTTCATTTTAGTGAACAATGCTTTTTTTCAGAACCCGGCATCAAGCACATGGCTCCCCACTGGAAAACGGGGTTAATTTCCTGTCTCCACCCTTCCTCCTGTGTCTCCCTCATTTCTATCTCCCCATATGTGTCCATGCCTGTCTTAACAAAGCCTGATAAAAATACCTTAAAGTAGAGTGGATATCCACTCTTTTTAAAAAACAAAGGTCACTTAAAGGTAAAGTAAAAGACACAAAAACTAAACTTAAGAACAGAAAGCATATAAATAACGCACATAGAACAGATCTACCTCTTCTTAGACTTGCTTTCAATGAGAACGACAGATCTATAACTAAACATTTCTATGTGAAATTGATCAGGTTGATTGTGTTTCACAGAGAGACAAACACTGCACCTTGAATTTGTATCTCTACATCAGATAAGCATTTTGAAATAGTAGCCTGTAGTCACTCCCTATCAGTTTCTTGAGAAGCACCTGCATCAAGGATAAGATTACTTCAATGTGACTGTTCACAAACAGCCTAAAAAACATTGTCACTTAGTTGACTGAAATTCACCCCAGTTGACGAGTCAGAATTGCTCAGTCTCACTTTATGTGATTAGTCACATTTCTACATTCATAACATCTTTAGGATTATGAAAAAAATTGATTCCTCAGGATATATCAAATGTTATGGTGTTCATTATGGTTTTGAAAAATTAAGCACATTAAAAGGGGTCTTCTATTGAGGTCTTTTTCACACGAAAGGTTAAGGTTAGGATTGAGGGAGGGGAAGCTGATCCTAGAGCTGTACCTAGGGAAACTTCACCTCGGAAACTAATAGCAGCAGCAGCAGACGAAATGAATACAATACAATGTAGCAAAAGTAACCTCTTTAGCGTCTATCTGGCTGCTATAGGCCTACACACCATATTTAATGTTTCCTCTATTCTACTTGACATGTAGACATCTGGTGCTATTACTACTATAAAACACCCAATCAACATGGTTCTGTGTCTTGATAGTCTGTAATGGGTTGGTGTGTTTGCAATGAATTCTTCACCATCCCTTCTTCTCATATTGTTTGAGAACTTTTAAGTCCCCAGTTGAAATTAGATTATTTATTATGAATATATATATGGCATTATCATATTCCTTAATCCAAACATCATCCCTATAAATTAGTGAAGGCTACATTAGTTAAAATGTAATGCTGCAATGTTGGTAGCCTAATAAAACCTGCAGGAATTCAATAAATTATACACAAAATACCCATTATTCAGTGATGCCATGTGTTTTTGCAACTCGCATTGTTATTCATGCCAAAGATTCAGAATTTTACCAACAGTCCACAACTTGTTCTTCTTACCATAAATAGATTTAGAAAATAGTAAATACATTTAGAAAACCGAAGAAAAGCCGAGAACTTACCCTGTAGAACCACAAATATTGTTCCCTGTAGCTGTCAGCTGAAGGTAGGTCTATACAGTGGATACATGCATACAAGACTGAGGGATGGTGGCTATGCTTCTCAAATATGACACAATTCAGAAAGATAACAATATTTGAAGACGATGTTTTCAAAAGTACACCATTTGAAACGCTGTTGTCAAGAAACAACTGCTTTTACGCACGATATTGGACAAATACCCAATGACTTCTAGGCTACACTTAAACGGATGCAACATGCACTGGAAATTTGTCACTACAGAAGAATCTTTCGGTTTTTACCAACTGTACAATGAGAATGGCGCTGAAGGAGATGGCTGCCATTTTACGATCCCGTAACTAATTGTGCTATTGTGTATGTTTTTTCTCGTTATTTGAAACGTATTTTGTATGTGTCTTATGACCGAAAAGAGATTCTAGATATCAGGACAGAGATTACTCACCCCGTACTGGAGAGTCGGGCGGGAAGGATTTACTTTAGACGCCCGAAAATGCCCTCATCCCCGTCACTCGCAGGAGAAAGAGACGGAGGTATCAGGGACGAAGCTAATCAGGGTTGGTCCTGGTCAGTCCCTGGATGGGAGACCAGATGCTGCTGGAAGTGGTGTAGGAGGCACTCTTTCTTCTGGTCTAAAAAATATCCCAAAGCCCCAGGGCAGTGATTGGGGACATTGTGCTGTGTAGGGTAAGGTCTTTCAGACGGGATGTTAAATGGGTGTCCTGACTCTCTGAGGTCATTAAAGATCCCATGGCACTTATCATAAGGGTGTTAACCCTGGTGACCTGGCTAAATTCCCAATCTGGCCCTCAAACCATCATGGTCACTTAATAATCCCCCATTTACAATTGGCTCATTCATCCCCTGTAACTATTCCCCAGGTCGTTGCTGTGTTCTCAGTCAATTTACCTGGTAAAATAATGGATAAATAAATAAAATAAAATATTAGCCAATGTACAATCAATCAATAATCAAATAGACAAACTATGACAACGTCCACTACAGTTGAAAAGTTTGGGGTCACTTAGAAATGTCCTTATTTTTTAAAGAAAAGCACATTTTTTTGTCCATTAAAATAACTTCAAATTGATCAGAAACACAGTGTAGACATTGTAAATGACTATTGTAGCTGGAAACGGCAGATTTTTTTATGGAATATTGTTAGGGTTGCGTCAATTCGAATCTGGTATCAGGATAAATATGACATTGAGTCACCGATTGTATACTATGTATTTTTTACAGAGTACCACTCTCCATATTGTTTGAGTGGCTGAGTTAGTTTTGACATAAATCTGCTTGAAAATCTATGGCAAGACTTAAAATGGTTGTCAAGCAATGATCAACAACCAACTTGACAGAGCTTGAAGAATTCTGAAAAGAATCATAGGCGAATATTGTACGATCCAGGTGTGCAAAGCCCTTCGAAACGTACCAAGAAAGCATCGGTTCACATTGGCCGGTAGGGATATCCTTGTCTCATCGCGCACTAGCGACTTCTGTGGCGGGCCAGGTGCAGTGCACGCTGACCAGGTGCTTCCGGGTTGGATGCTCGCTGTGTTAAGAAGCAGTGCGGTTGGGTTGTGTTTCGGAGGACGCATGGCTCTCAACCTCAGTCTCTCCCAAGCCCATACGGGGGTTGTAGCATGAAACAAGACAGTAACTACTAATAATTGCATACCACGAAATTGGGGAGAAAAAGGGGGTAAAAATATATATATAAAAAAAAATATATATAGAGTTCACCAGAGCTGAGGACTAGCACCTCAAATGTTCAACTGCTTGAGCTCCTGTTCCTCTTATAGAGTATTAGCTCAAAGTATCGTGGAGCTCCTGCACCTACATATAAACAGTACCAGCACCCAAAATGAGTACCGGAACCTATTTCAGTCCAAGTCAAGCACTGATAAGAAGTATGACATTTCCACTGGATCAGAACATTACATTTTAACCTTTCACGCTGAGTGGTTATCAAGAGTTTATCGAAAAGGAGAGCGATGGAAAGATATTTCATATACATTGAGGGACTATTGTAAATCTCAATCATGAACTTTGTTTGCTTGCTGTTTGAGGTGAAGAAAACATTACTTTGAGAAGCTCCACAGTTCATTAGTGGTGGTGTGTTAAGCCAATCAGAAATACTATTAGATCCCCAAATAGGCACATTTATATACCCACATTTGCACGCAGGCCAGGTAGCCTATTGGCCTACATCTATGCTTGTGCCTCTTTACTCAACATTGACAGGAGCGCTCCAAACAATGGACAATGACTAAATTGACAAAACTCGTAAATGGAATGAAATAACCTAAACTTGAGCGGGCTAAAACGGAAATAGTCAATTTACCTATTTGTTCAGCACTTTTGAAATGTACAGCGACAGAACTCAGATCATGGGCCAGTTTTACAGTATTCTCTCTGTACACCAGAACCGCAAGATAAATAAAGGGGGCATATAGGCAGACAATGAAAGCTCTTACAATATTCAATGATTACATTTCTCTAAAACAGACTATAGGCTACATGTGCACCACCAAGTCAGAACAGTAGGCTAAGTTATGAGGGGGAAAGGAACCACATTATTAGGGTGAGGCACATGGGCTACTAAAAGCTTACTAGACAACATACACAGTGTTACTTTCTTATCCACAGTATGCATATATCCCTGTCATATTACATCATTTATGCAGCAGCATACAACACATTTTTGGGCTCACCTTGTTGTGATGTGCTCACTTGAACAGGAAGGTGGTGTGGTGGTCCTTCTTGTGGGTAAATTTAGTCATCAAAGATACCCTTAAACCTAGACCATACACCTACTCCACTGAATAGCAGGCTAGTGATTGCTTTCCAATGTATGCAGTTAGCCACTGATTCCTTTCAAACCAATCATTGTTGAATTTGCAATTTCGAAATAGTTGTGTAATGTTTATGTCCAATGACCACCAATACGTTTTATCTATAATTTATCTTCATATGACAAGGATTTAAAAGGATTTGCCAGTAGATTGTGGACTTGATTCATGAGGATGACTACTTGTCTATCTACTTTATAACTACGGTAGATATAACGTGATTTGACGTAATTTTATCTGTGACATTGAGCCTTCTTGGATTGGCACTTTTAATGTAACTCTATGGTAGCAAGGGGCTTGAATTTCCGAGCTCTCCCCGTAGGTTTTGTGGTGACATAGTGTCCCCATGAGTGACATAACACTGAGCCAATCACGGTGCAACTAGAGATCATTACCAACCCCTACACTCCTTTATTTAACTAGGTAAGTCAGTTAAGAACAAATTATTATTTACAATGACGGCCAAACGGACGACGCTGGGCCAACTGTGCCCGCCCTATGGGACTCCCAATCCCAATCACGGCCTGATGTGATACAGCCTGGATTCTAACCAGGTTACTGTAGAGACGCCTTTTGCACTGAGATGCAGTGCCTTAGACTGCTGCACCACTCGGGAGCCCCTAATAGCATACACATCATTCATAAACCAAGCACACATCTCATTTATGCTCCTATATCCATGGCCTACTCCTATGCTCTCTCTACACACCGTCCTTTATCTACAAGTTTTCATGCAGCCTCACATGGAAATAACATGTTTGGCAACAAACAGTTGGTCCATAAGAGAAGGGCTGACTACATCATATCCCAGTGTATAGAACAGATAAAGGCTACACTTACAGTACCATTCAAACACATGGCGACAAACTGTCCATAACACAAAGACAAGGCGGACCTATAATCTGTCATTGTCGCCTATAGAAAAGGGGTCCAATGCTTTGCGGTTCTGCTTCGGGACGGCCTATGTTAAGATTGAAGATTAGTTGGGATTTATAGTGTCATTGGAGTCACACGTGGCAGTTGGTATCGTACAGAATACCGTTTGGGATTGAATATTAGGCTATATCATCCATTCACTGTAATTTCTAGACAGACAGTATGGCACAAAGCCAATACAAAAAAAAAAAATAAGCAAAATAGAATTAATGCATGTTGTGTGGTACCCTAAATTAACACATAACTGTTGTACTTGTTGTTATTGCACTTAATAGCACCACCGCCAATTTTGCTAATAACTGCTGTTTTTTAGGAAGATTTTACTTGCAATAACTGTGATATGTAGTTGTTTTACCTTCCTTATCTGAATGCACTGACTATAAATCACTCTGATATAAACTAAATGACCAAAATGGAAATGAATGTTACACTGCTGAAAATAACAAATTACCCGTATAAGAAAGAAACACAATTAACTATCGTTTTGTCAGGTGGATGTGAAACAGTGACTAAACCGGAAATCACACAGAGGAGGAAACAGCACTAAGACCACACTTTACTTTAAGAGCATTGGGCCAGTAACCGAAAGGTCGCTAGATTGAATCCCAGAGTCGACTAGGTGAACAAAAATCTGTTGATGTGCCCTTGAGCAAGGCACTTCACCACAACTGCTCCTGTAAGTTGCTCTGGATAAGAGCGGTTGCTAAATGACTAAAATGCCAAATGTCTCTGTCAAAAAATACTAAAGGTGATGCAGAACCCGGCATCAAGCACATGGCTCCCCACTGGAAACAGGGTTCATTTCCTGTCTCCACCCTTCCTCCTGTGTCTCCCTCATTTCTATCTCCCCATATGTGTCCATGCCTGTCTTAACAAAGCATGAAAAAATACCTTAAAGTAGAGTGGATATCCACTCTCTTTAAAAAACAAAGGTGACTTAAACGTTCAATATGCAGAAATCGCTCCCGCCATTTCCTGGTAGCGAAAATTCAGATAGTTCGCCTAATTTCAGTTTATGTGACAAAGCAATAAATGTAAAGAATTATTGTACCATCTAAACTTCTTTGAAATATCCTTTCAATAACAAACAATATTGCATTTTCAGCTGTTTGAAGTTGCTGTACAAAACAAAGTAAAAGACGCAAAAACTAAACTTAAGAACAGAAAGCATATAAATAACACACATAGAACAGATCTACCACTTCTTAGACTTGCTTTCAATGAGAATGACAGATCTATAACTAAACATTTCTATGTGAAATTGGTCAGATTAATGGTGTTTCACAATGAAGACAAACACTGCACCTTGAATCTGTATCTCTACATCAGATAATAATTTTGTAGTCACTCCCTATCAGTTTCTTGGGAAGCACCTGCATCAAGGATAAGATGACTTCAATGTGACTGTTCACAAACAACCTAAAAAACGTTGTCACTTAGTTGACTGAAATTCACCCCAGTTGACAAGTCAGAATTGCTCAGTCTCACTTTATGTGATTAGTCACATTTCTTTAGGGATTATGACAAAATGTGATTCCTCAGGATATATCAAAGGTTATGGTGTTCATTATTGTTTAAAAAAAATTATGCACGTTAAAAGTGGTCTTCTTTTGAGGTCTCACAATTCTCTCTGGGCTGATACCCAAGCAATGACTCTACACCAAGACTCTCCAACACTGTTCCGGAAGAGCTACCGTCCTGTAGGTTTATTCCAACTCTAATCTAGCGCACCTGATTCTAATAATTAGCTGGTTGTGTTGCTGAATCAGGATGGTTACACCAGGAGTTGGAGCGAAAACCCACAGGAGGGTAGCTCTCCATGGACAGGATTGGGGAGCACTGCAGAGAGATAAGCTGACACGGGACTTAATATACACCTGCTTACAAACTAAAAAAGAACAGCCTTAAGGTGACATTTAATTTTTGAACTATCCCAACACAGTTAAAACAGTATGTGTGTGTTAAATGTGTGAGAGAGAGTGTCTGTATGTCCTGTGAGAAAGTGAAGTGGATGTGAGGGAGACTACTCTTGTGGTGAATGTGTGAGAATAAATGTTTCCACCACCATCACTACAGGCACACTACTGTGTGCACAACAAAGGGGTTTGAAATGAGTATTATTGAGTTGTCTGTTGACTGAGCCACACAGGAGCTCCCAAATACCTATAGATTGTAGTGAGATGTTGGTCCTAGATGCTGATCTTGGGTCAGTTTAGCATTTCTCACATGAAAGGTTAAGGTTAGGATTGAGGGAGGGGAAGCTTATCCTAGAGCTGTACCTAGGGAAACTTCACCTCAGCAAACCCGATGTCTGTAGCAGTGAACTCCTGGATGAAGACCTATAAAGTTTACGGCATGGAACTAGCCCATTGTGACGGAGCACGCATCAACAAGATTAGGCTTTAAGGCCTGCTCTGTGATCACTTATTTTGACCAAGGCCCAGTGCACTAATTTATAGGGAATAGGCCATTTGGGACAGAGTCGATGTATCATTTCAAAAGAAAATGAATACAATACAATGTAGCAAAAGTAACCTCTTTAGCGTCTATCTGGCTGCTATAGGCCTACACACCATATTTAATGTTTCCCCAATTAGCACCAGCTAATTACATGTCTGTAATGGATTGGTGAGTCTGCATTGAATCAAACTACTATTCACCGTCCCTTCTTTTATCTAGCATGTCACATTTGAGTTGTGTAAAAATAAAGTCAATTTAATACTCTTATATCCTTCACCAGTCTGATAAATGTAGTCTGATAAATCCAAACATCATCATATAAATTAGTGTAGGCTAGATTAGGTAAAATGTAATGCTGCAATTTTGGTAGCCTAACAAAAAATTGCATGAATTCGATAAATTATACACATTATTCAGTGATGCCATCCCAGCTAGCACAGTGGATCTGGGCCGATTCCCGGTTGAGTTGGGGCACTTGGCGGAAATAGGCAGTATTACTTATGGCTAGTATGCAGGGATTGTGCTCGGGCCAATTCCGGTGTGAGTTATCTGGTCCAAATGTATTACTTGGGGCTCGGGCCGAATGGGGCTACTATCTGGCAGATGATTACACGGGCTGCTTTATATAATTAACATTTCATTATTTCTTTTTCCTTATTTTCTCATTGTTTCTGTGATCAAAAAATAAAATTAACATTTAAATGAAATTCTTAAAGAGTCCTCTGTAGTATTTTAGTATTTTGATACTTTGTGCAAGCCAATTGATAAGCATAAATAATGTTGTGGATCGAGCCTCCCTCTAACACCATATCCAAACCTGACTCAAGCATGCGGCATCTTGCGCAAATTGATTTTGACCCCCACACCAAACGCGATCACGACAAGCAGGTTGAAATATCAAAACAAACTTTAAACCAATTATATTATTTTAGGGACAGGTCGAAAAGCATGAACACACCGCTCGCATCGTAAACATAGATGTTATTCAATTATTGCACATCAACAAGCGTCTGCGTTGCCAGGCACTAAAATAGAAGTTGCTTCAATTTGTGGTGCAGAACGCACTGCAAGTCCTGCCTCTCCCAACTCCTCATTGGCTTTTAGAAGCATATGTCCACGTGCCATCTCCTCATTGGTTATACCCACTTTGGTGATTTAAAGATGAACTGAGTTTGGTCGGTTGTCGTGGTAACTATGAAAGTTAGATGCCAATCGCCATATAAAGTCAAAAGAAAAATCCTGAAAGGAGGAGAGATGACTAGAAACGATTCGGCTGACCGTTTTGTGTGGATTAATTGTCATAGTAGAGGACCTTGTGCATTTGAGGTAAAATAACAACGCATAGTTTATATCCCAGAACAAATTAGCTAGCAACAGCAAGCTAGCTAAAACGGACAAATTAGCTAGCAACTACAAGCTAGCGAGCTAAATTGCCATGAATGTTCAATGCTTTTCAACCTGTCCCCAAATTAATATAGTTGGTTCAGAGATTGTTTTGATAATAAAACCTGCATTGGCCCAGCGCCGTTGGAGGGTTTGGCCGGCCGGGATGTCCTTGTCCCTACATGCTGTAGCGACTCTTGTAGCGGGCCAGGCGCATGCAAGCTGACACGGTCATCATGTGTATGGCGTTTCCTCCAACACAAAATGTTTTTTTGTGGATGGGTCTAATTTGTATGTATAAAATGTGTAATAGTCATATTTAAAATTATTACAATTGGGTCATTTTGTATACATGTATTTAAATGTGCATCAGCTGGGGAGATTCTGGTAAGATGCCGGCAAAGTCGGCTCAATTCTGTTAGACAGAAACGCTCAGTGTACTTGAATGACTGCCCAGAATAAATTCAATCAGTTCTGGCCCCGGGAAGAGGGCCACTTCAGGCCGATTCCTCATTGCTAACTGGGATGTTTTTTGCACACACATTGCCAAAGATTCAGAATTTTATCAGCAGTCCACAACTTGTTACATATAATAAACATGTATTATAACTCATGTCTTACGGTAAATAGATTTAGAAAACCAAAGAAAAGCATAGAACTTACCTTGGAAAACCACAAATATTGTTCCCTGCAGCTGTCAGCTGAAGGTAATTCTATACAGTGGGTAAATGCATACAAGACTGAGGATGCGTCTATGCGTCACACTATTCTTTAGGGTCAAATCTGACAATTCAGAAAGATCACAATATTTGAAGACAGATGTAGCCAAAAGTACACACCTCGAAACGCTGTTGTCAAGCAACTGCTTTTATACAGATAGACATTCCTGATGACTTCTAGGCTACACTTAAACGCATGCGCCATGCACTGTAAAATGGTCATGCAGAAGAATCGTTTGGTTATAACCAACTGTACTAGGTCGAGTCGGTCCATCCCTTCTAAATACCCGTTATTTAGAAATGTTTCCTAAATATGCTATTCAGGTATTAAAATGGTTTCTCTAAACTTGGTTGTTTTTCCTCCCAAAATGTTTGTTAGTGTAGTCAGTGGCACACGATCATATTCCACCTAACCAGTGGTGTAAAGTAAAAATACTTTGAAGTACTAATTAAGTAGTTTTTTGGTGTATCTGTACAGTCGTGGCCAAAAGTTTTGAGAATGACACAAATTTAAATTTTCACAAAGTCTGCTACTTCAGTGTCTTCAGATATTTTTGTCAGATGTTACTATGGAATACTTAAGTATAATTACAAGCATTTCATTAGTGGCAAAGGCTTTTATTGACAATTACATGAAGTTGATGCAAAGAGTCAATATTTGCAGTGTTGACTCTTCTTTTTCAAGACCTCTGCAATCCGCCCTGGCATGCTGTCAATTAACTTCTGGGCCACATCCTGACTGATGGCAGCCCATTCTTGCATAATCAATGCTTGGAGTTTGTCAGAATATGTGGGATTTTGTTTGTCCATCCGACTCGAGGATTGACCACAAATTCTCAATGGGATTAAGGTCTGGGGAGTTTCCTGGCCATGCACCCAAAATATAAATGTTTTGTTCCCCGAGCCACTTAGTTATCACTTCTACCTTTATGGAAGGTGCTCCATCATGCTGGAAAAGGCATTGTTCGTCACTAAACTGTTTCTGGATGGTTGGGAAAAGTTGCTCTCGGAGGATGTGTTGGTACCATTCTTTATTCATGGCTGTGTTCTTAGGCAAAATTGTGAGTGAGCCCACTCCCTAGACTAAGAAGCAACCCCACACATGAATGGTCTCAGGATGCTTTACTGTTGGCATGACACAGGACTGATGGTAGCGCTCACCTTGTCTTCTCCGGACAAGCTTTTTTCCAGATGCCCCAAACAACCGGAAAGGGGATTCATCAGAGAAAATGACTTTACCCCACTCCCCAGGAGTCCAATCCCTGTACCTTTTGCAGAATATCTGTCGGTCCCTGATGTTTTTCCTGGAAAGAAGTGGCTTCTTTGCTGCCCTTCTTGACACCAGGCCATCCTCAAAGTCTTTGCCTCACTGTGCGTGCAGATGCACTCTGCTGCTGCTGCCATTCCTGAGCAAGCTCTGTACTGGTGGTGCCCCGATCCTGCAGCGGAATCAACTTTAGGAGACGGTCCTGGCGCTTGCTGGACTTTCTTGGGCACCCTGAAGCCTTCTTCACAACAATTGAACCGCTCTCCTTGAAGTTCTTGATGATCCGATAAATGGTTGATTTAGGTGCAATCTTACTGGCAGCAATATCCTTGCCTGTGAAGCACATTTTGTGCAAAGCAATGATGATGGCACGTGTTTTCTTGCAGGTAACCGTGGTTGACAGAGGAAGAACAATGATTCCAAGCAACACCCTCCTTTTGAAGCTTCCAGTCTGTTATTCGAACTCAATCAGCATGACCGAGTGATCTCCAGCCTTGTCCTCGTCAACACTCACACCTGTGTTAACGAGAGAATCATTGACATGTCAGCTGGTCCTTTTGTGGCAGGGCTGAAATGCAGTGGAATTTTTGGAGGGGGGGATTCAGTTAATTTGCATGGCAAAGAGGGACTTTACAATTAATTGCAATTCATCTGATCACGCTTCATAACATTCTGGAATATATGCAAATTGCCATCATACAAACTGAGGCAGCAGACTTAATATTTGTGTCATTCTCAAAACTTTTGGCCACGACTGTACTTTACCATTTATATTTATGACAATTTAGTACTTTTTGCACCACTAGACTTAAGTACATTTAAAACCAGATATTTTTGGACTTTTACTCATATAGTATTTTACTGGGTGACTCCCTTGAGTCATTTTCTATTATGGTACCTTTACTGAAGTATGGCAATTCAGTTATTTTTCTACCACTGCACTTGTCCAAATACATCAAGCATATTCAGATAAGTCACAACTGACAAACAAAAATGGTTGTACAATTCTTTATTTCTGTTCAACAAATATATTTTTAAAAAGTTTAACAAAAAATGAGCAACTGCAAATTCTGAATCCACCAAGGCAATACAGTACAACTACAGTTGAACCTCAAGCCTCAGGACGTATTAAAAACAAAATAATCTATAGGCTACAGAGAAACAAATACAGTGCTTTCAGAAAGTATTCACACCCCTTGACTTTTTCAACATTGTGTTACAGCCTGAATTTAAAACAGATTAAATAGATTTTTGGGTAAAAATGACAAATTAAAAGCTTGAATGTCGAGTCAATAAGTATTCAACTCCTTTGTTATGGGAAGCCTAAAGTTCAGGAGTATTTTTTTTTGCTTAAGTCACAGAAATTTCATGGACTCACTCCGTGCAATAAATGTTTAACATGATGTTTGAATGGCTACATCTCTGTACCTCACACATACAGATAATTGTAAGGTCCCTCAGTCGAGCAGTGAATTTCAAACACAGATTCAACCACAAAGACCTGGGAGGTTTTCCAATGCCTCACAAAGAAGGGAACCTATTGGTAGATGGGTAAAAAAAAGACATCAAATATCACTTTGAGCATAGTGAAGTTAATAATTACACTTTGGATGGTGTATCAACACACACAGTCACTAAAGTTACAGGTGTCCTTCCTAACTCAGTTGCCGGAGAGGAAGGAAACCGCTCAGGGATTTCACCATGAGGCCAATAGTGACTTTAAAACAGTTAGAGTTTAATGGCTGTGATAAGAGAAAAGGGAGGATGGATCAACAACATTGTATTTACTCCACAATACTAACCTAATTGAGTGGGAAAAGGAAGCCTGTACAGAATGAAAAATATTCCAAAAACATACATCCTGTTTGCAACAAGACACTAAAGTAAGTGCCAAAAAATGTGGAAAAGCAATTCATTTTTTGTCCAGAATATAAAGTGTTGTATTGGATTTGCCCCAAACATATTACTGAGTACCACTCTCAATATTTTCAAGCATATTGGTGGATTCATCATGTTATGGGTATTCTTGTAATCGTTAAGGAGTGGGGTGTTTTTCAGGATAAAAAATAAAAACATCATGGAGCTAAGCACAGGCAAAATCCTAGAGGAATACCTGGTTGTTTGCTTTCCACCAGACTGGGAGGTGAATTCCCCTTTCAGCAGGACAATAACCTAAAACACAGGGCCAAGTCTACACTGCAGTTTCTTACCAAGACACAATGTTTGAGTGGCTGAGTTAGTTTTCACTTAAATCTGCTTGAAAATCTATGGCAAGACTTGAAAATGGTTGTCAAGCAATGATCAACAACCAACTTGAGGTTGAATAATTCTGAAAAGAATAATGGGCAAATATTGTACGATCCAAGTGTGCAAAGTTCTTAGAAACGTACCCAGAAAGACTCACAGCTGTAATCGCTGCCAAAGGTGATTCTAACATGTGTGAATGCGTATATAAATGAGATGCATTTCATTTGAAACACATTTGCAAAAATGTTGTTAAAAAAAATATATATATGTTTTCACTTTGTCATTATGGGCTATTGTGTGTAGATGGGTGAGACTTTTTTTTCTCCATTTTGAATTCAGGCTGTAACAAAATGTAGAATAAATCAAGGGGTATGAATACTTTCTGAAGGCACTGTATGTACAGTATCTGGCTAAATTATTAGAAAACAAAATCTGCATGAATATTTTCTAATACTGATTTTTGGTTTGTAAGTGAATGTCAAAGTGACGGACATTTGTGGCCTTTTCTCATTTGGGGAAAGTCTGTCCTCCACCCTCTCTCCTCCATGACCAGGAACCCGATAAGTGGTTGAGGAGATGTCAATTCGTTAATAGGTGAGGATAAACTTGCAAGTCCTTCGTGGAAGAGTTCTGAAATCTGCCAAACCCGCTTTGAATCAGCGTTAGTTTTTTCTGAGGAGAAAAGCATGCACACGTTGAAAATCAATATGCTACTTATCGTTTTATCTATAAAATGTCTGGCACAACTAACTTTATTTGTCTTTATCACTTAACACATGTATTTTTGGATTTACCCCTGTAAACGTCATTCATGCAACACGCGAGTGGAGGAGTAATTTCATACAAGCATATTTTCCTTTTTAAAAAGGAGGCGAGAGAGGACGGAGAAGAGAAGATACAGGATTTTAGCAAATTCAATTGCGAAAAGGCCAGAGTTCCAAACCACCACCATTCCCAACGTGTTCATCCCTCTGAGGTCCTTCCATAGTAGTGTTGTCGTGTTTGGGCATCTAGACACTACAGCTTGCCAGCATCCTTGAACTTGCTGAGCAGGCCTTGGTCAGCCCGCAGGGGGAAGGAGAGGGAGCGACTGTGATAGTACTGGGAGTCTGCCTGGAGGTTCTGGATGACGTCCGAAAGCAGGTGGGCATGCTCCACCCCACAGCCCGGGGCATCGTAGCTCAGGGCGTTGAAGTGGATGTGGAGGTGGTAGTAGGACGGTTGGTAGTGGAGGTACACCTTCAGCTTACTGGCTGCCACACCGTACCGCTTCAGAATGCTCTCCTGTGATAGGGGAAAGCACCATGAAAAACAAGCACAACTATATGACAGAGTAAGGAGTAGTTGCCCCAAGACCCATCAAACTCAACTCTGGACCTCAAAGACAGTTCAACTGCAGTTTTTCCATTGTTCCCCTCTAATCAAGGACTGATTTAGACCTGGGACACCTGGTGTCTGCAATGAATTATCAGGTAGAACAGAAAACTAGCAGGCTACAGACCGTGTAGTGTAAGAGTTAAGTAGTGAGGCTGATCATTAATCTGTACCTATGGGAAACTTCACCACGGAATGTATTTGACAGGAAAAGGAAATGGTTTAATGACAAGAAGGTTGCTAAATAAACAGTCAGTATTCCTAGGCAAATCCCATCCCTCAAACAATCGCAATACGCTCAACAATAAAATGTAAATATGAAAATATGTATGTATTATAGGATCTTTCTCACCTCTCCCTTCTTGTGGATGTTAGTCAGCAATGGCAGATGCAGCGCTGTCAGGTCTCGCAAACTTTTGATGTCCCTTCGATGAACGATGGCAATCAAATGCAAGTCATCCAACTAGGAGGGGGGGGGTGAAAGTAACCATGTGTTCAAGAATAGGCTTGAATGGCATCTCCATTGTCCACTTTGGCCCTATGTATAAAGTGTCTCAAAGTTGAAGTTCTGATTTAGGATAGGTTTAGACTTTTAGATCACAATGAATAAGATTACTTGGACAGGATCATACAAGGTATCTCACCTGCTTTTGATCCCACTTGAAGTCTGGGAGCAGGACAAAGCCGACGTCCTGGTCTGGGTCCTCATAAACGATGCGCTCTGCCTCCGCTTTCTTCTCCAAGATGTTGTACACCCACTGGAGGGGAAAAACACAGCAACAAGAAAATCATTACCACATAAATCATAGAAGTGCAGGTTTACAAATCACAATCTTTCAATATTGGCAACCATTAATTGGATATTTGAGTGATATAAAAGTAAACTATACCTGACAAGTATGAGAAGTTTAGGTTAATTTCCCCATCCTTTGTGGGCTCTGCCTGTCAAGCAGCAGAAGGGCGTATTTGCCGATGTACTGTTAATGTACACTGTTTCAAATACCTGCCATTTGTTGAAAATTGCCCACTCGTGTTCTATGTGGTGATGCAAAGACCTTTATTAGTGAAAGGCATTTCAAGTCTTTTCAGTTAGCCTTTTCATTCCTCTTTGTTCACCTAAAAGAGCCGGCTCCAAACACCTCTTTGTTCAGTAGCCATGATTGTGTTAAATAAACATGGGTGGGGCCTCAGACTGGCCTCTGACAGAGGCCTCCAAATAACTAGTCTGCCCCTGACAGCGGCATCAGGTTAACCCTTTAAGATCGGAGGAAAGCCCTTACTAATGACCTCTCAAGCATCCGTGACGCATTGCCCAATCTGGCTCTTTTATATGGATGGTATTGTAATCCCAGATTGAGGATGATCACCTGTAAGAACCGTGCATTTACTGAGTCGACAATCAAGGCCTTCGGATGTGGAGTGGGAGACTGTGTAGTGGGATACTGTGGGACTAATATTTTCACCTTGATAGCAATGAAATGCTACCTGTACACTGAAGCTCTGACTCTGAATGTAAGGTAGGGTGATAGAGCGGTAGTCCTCCCCAGTCTCCTGCACCAAGTAGGTCTCCTGGCGCAGGTATTTCTTCACATGCTTCTCTGTGGCCGGACACACCACTGTGGTCTTCATCTCTTTGGAACCAAGAAACAAGACAAGGATCAATATCACATCAAATTTCAGTCAGAGATTTGAATTCCATTAGGAAATGATAATGGTGCCACTTCGCATTGCAGAATTATTTGATTTGGTCCAATGTATTGAATCTACAGCTGTCCCCGACTGAAGCAAATCTTGGTCGACCAAGAGTCGTTCTGTTCCAATCGATTGGTCAAGA
Organism: Oncorhynchus mykiss; assembly: GCF_057628025.1. Taxonomy (NCBI): domain Eukaryota; kingdom Metazoa; phylum Chordata; class Actinopteri; order Salmoniformes; family Salmonidae; genus Oncorhynchus; species Oncorhynchus mykiss. Next base: position 17,514,162 of record NC_143031.1, read on the forward strand.
TGTTTAAACTTGTTTTTCCATTTATCGACAGACACACCTTGTGTTTGAATAAAACCAACGACATATGAACTGAGCTTGTCTGATGCTTTAAGCACACTGTTTGATTAAATAATTAGGACACATACACACGACTCAAGAAAGAGCCTGATGGTCACACGCAGTTTTAAAAAATGACAGCGATTGCCTGTGTGACTGGTGCACGTTTTCTCGCTCTCCTCCTAACTGCAGCAAAAAATGCACAACAAGTCTTTATTGCGCTGTCTGTGTTGAAGCTGCAACAATTTCAGCCATTTAGTTTACTTGTTTTTGAATTAGAAATTTTATAGAAATCCCTCATTTATTTAGGAAAAAACATTCCCTATTCCCTCAACCCTTGCTGTCTTTACTCGAAACGTGAGCATTGCATGCGACCAATAGGGCATGACCTATAGCCAATCAGTCACATCAATGAACTGGTTATAACCAACTCCGAACACAGTAATGTTGACAGCAAAATGGATGGGGAGGATGTGAAAAATAAACTTGAAATGGACAAATGTTTACAGGTTGTTCAGGAGGGAAAGAGGAAGTCAGATCTGTGGAAGACATTTGACTTAGTTGTGGAAACTACTGGAGATCTAGAAAAAGTAGGGTTTTGGAGCAAGTGTTGCGTGAGTATTGTGTGCCAAACACTTGCTTTTAGATTACAATATTTTTTCTGACCGGTTGGACCAGTGTAAACGGTAAATACATTTGTGTACTAGAGAGTCTAGTAGATTTGGATAGAAAACACTCTGAAGTTTCTAAAACTGTTTGAATCATGTCTGTGAGTATAACAGAACTTATTTAGCAGGCGAAACACAGGACAAACCATTCAGATTTTTTTTTTTTTAGGTCACTCTTTTCAATGGGTTTTCTTTGGGAATCCAGATTTCTAAGGGACCTTATTGGACCTTGCAGTTCCTATCGCTTCCACTGGATGTCAACAGTCTTTAGAAATTGGTTGAGGTTATTCCTTTGTAATGAAGAAGTACGGCCATCTTGAACGCGGGTCACTTGAAGTGTACTGTTAGATAGAGGCGTGTGACCAGAAAGCTAGCTACAGTTGTTTTCCTCCTGTATTTAACACAGATCATCCAGTCTTCAATTTTATCGAATATTTACGTTAAAAATTACCTAAAGTTGTATTACAAAAGTAGTTTGAAATGTTTTGGCAAAGTTTATAGGTAACTTTTGAGATATTTTGTAGTCACGTTGCGGAAGTTGGAACCGGTGATTTCCTGGATCCAACGCGCCAAATAAATGGACATTTTGGATATATATCGACGGAATTAATCGAACAAAAGGACCATTTGTGATGTTTATGGGACATTTTTGTGTGCCAACAAAGAAGCTCGTCAAAGGTAAGGCATGCATTATATTTTTATTTCTGCGTTTTGTGTCGCGCCTGCAGAGTTGAAATATGGTTTCTCTTTGTTTACGGTGGTGCTATTCTCAGATAATAGTATCGTTTGCTTTCGCCGAAAAGCCTTTTTGAAATCTGACATGTTGGCTGGATTCCCAACAAGTGTAGCTTTAATTTGCTATCTTGCATGTGTGATTTAATGAAATTTTGATTTTTATAGTAATTTATTTGAATTTGGCGCTCTGCATTTCCCCTGGCTTTTGGCCAGGCGCGTCCCACATATCCCAGAGAGGTTTACTTGCCTAGTTAAATAAAAGGTTACTTTTCCCAAACTGCGTCCTGTAATTCTTAATTTTTTTCCAATGAATTGACAGTTATGATGGAAGCCTGGAGTTTTTTTTCTATACCTTTTCTATACTTCAGAAGTGAGGTAAACAGTGCACTTGGGATGCGTTTTCAGGCCATGCTTGCGAAAGTGAACTTATAATTTCCAAACGTTTAGGTCAGTTGTATGCTGTTTGCGATCTAGTACACAGGAAGGGTTAAGTTAAATAGGCGGAAAAAAAGACTAACACAAAAGGGAAACCCAGCCACGAGCTGCCCAGTGACTCGAGCCACCCAGACGAGATAAATGCCTTTTGTGCTCGCTTTGAGGGTAGCAACACTGAAGCATGTATGAGAGCACCACCTGTTCCAGGCAACTGTGTGATCACGCTCTCCGTAGACGATGTGAGCAAGACCTTTAAACAGATTAACATTCACAAGGCCGCGGGGCCTGACGGATTACCAGGATGTGTACTCAGAGCATGTGTGGACCAACTGGCAAGTGTCTTCACTGACATTTTCCACCTCCCCGTGACCAAGTCTGTAATACATACATGTTTCAAGCAGACCACCATAGTCCCTGTGCCCAAGAACGCGAAGGTAACCTGCCTAAATGACTGCCACCCCGAAGCACTCATGTCAGTAGCCATGAAGTGCTTTGAAAGGCTAGTTATGGCTCAAATCACCATCATCCCAGAAATGCTAGACCCACTCCAATTTGCATACCGCCCCAGCAGATCCACAGATGACGCAATCTCAATCACACTGCCCTTTCCCACTTGGACAAAAGGAACACCTATGTGAGAATGCTGTTCATTGACTACAGCTTAGCGTTCAAAGCCATAGTGCCCACAAAGCTCATCACTAAGTTAAGGACCCTGGGACTAAACACCTCCCTCAACAACTGGATCCTGGACTTCATGACGGGCCACACCCAGGTGTTAAGGGTAGGCAAAGCTACATCTGCCACGCTGATCCTCAACACGGTGGCCACTCAGGGGTGCATGCTTAGTTCCCTCTTGTAAGCACGACACCAACACCAGCGTTAGGTTTGCTGACGACACAACAGTGGTAGGCCTGATCAACAACAACGAGACAGCCTATAGGGGGGGTCAGAGACCGTGTGGTGCAAGGACAACAACCTCTCCCTTAATGTGATCAAGACAAAGGAGATGATTGTGGACTACAGGAAAAAGGAGGACTGAGTACACCCCCATTCTCACTGACGGGGCTGTAGTGGAGCAGGTTGAGAGCTTTAAGTTCCTTGGCGTCCACATCCCCAACAAACTAACATGGTCCAAGCACACCAAGACAGTCGTGAAGAGGGCACGACAAAACCCCTCAGGAGACTGAAAATATTTTGCATGGGTCCTCAGATCCTCAAAAGGTTTTACAGCTGCACCATCGAGAGCATCCTGACAGGTTACATCACTGCCTGGTATGGCAACTGCTCGGCCTCCGACAACAAGGCACTACATAGGGTAGTGCGTACAGCCTAGTACATCACCGGGGCCAAGCTTCCTGCCATCCAGGACCTCTATACCAGGCGGTGTCAGAGGAAGTCCCTAAAAATTGTCAAAGACTCCAGCCACCCTAGTTATAAACTGTTCTCTCTGCTACCGCACGGAAAGTGCTACCAGAGCGCCAAGTCTAGGTCCAAGAGGCTTCGAAACAGCTTCTACCCCTAAGCCACCCTGAACAGCTAATCAAATGGCTACCCAGACTATTTGCATTTGCGCCCCCCCACCCACCCATCTTCTATGCTGCTGCTACTCTATTATTTATGCATAGTCACTTTAAGAACTCTACCTACATGTACATATTACCTCAATTACCTTGACACCGGTACCCCCTGTATATATCCCTGCTATAGTTATTTTACTGCACTCTTTAATTATTTGACATTTCTCTCTTTTTTTAAAGTATTTTCTTAACTGCATTGTTGGGCTTGTAAAGTAATCATTTCACTGTGTCTACACCTGTTGTATTCGGCGCATGTAACATAACAGATTTTAATAAGATATCAAATGTTCATATACATCCCCAGGAATATTGACAGCTTTTTTTACATTTTCTGACAAGCGAGCACTTAGATATGGTCATTTTCACATTCATATGTTTGAGAATTACTTACATTAAGGATTTGTGAAAACACTATAGCAATATAGAGTGGGAAAGCGGCCGTGCATTTGGACAATTAATAGACACTGCAGTAAATACGACATAATACATTTGTCATGTCCAGGCCCGGATTCTACACAGACCAGTGAGCCATAGCCAATCATAGGTACAGTAGGACCTATATGCAAATAAGCTCCCTCTCAAGGGAATCACGAATTTTCATATCATAACTGTTCATGTCATTTTGGAACAGATCTAGCCTATGTATCCTAGGGCATACCATTCAAATGAGCAGGGGGTTGGAGTTGATACGTGCTGTAGATATCATTCCTCATGTCCAATTTCAGTCTGGAGCCATTGAAAATCTCCAACAGGGTGTCTTCCCTGATAGGGGTCTTCTCCAGAATGATGACCGCATCCTGGTCGTTCAACTGATAGGGTATCAAGGAAATAATACATTGTTGTTTGAGATTCAATGGACTGTACACCTTGTTAACTAGCTACCTAGACAATCGAACGTTAACAAGGTTAAGTATTTAACTACATGTATTATTGTCATATAGTTGGACAGGACATGCATGATACAAATAAACAATTTTATTCAACAAACGACACCTCGCGACCCTGGGCAGCCATCGCTAAATTGGTTCGTACACTGACGACTGGTCACTTTGACAACAGGCAAGCAAGACGAATTATGCGATGCGAGCTTCTACCAAGCTACTAACATTTGAAGTTTAAGTGGCCGCAACCACAGATTTCCAACCTATAAAATATAGCTATTTAACGTCACCACTTATAAACATCTATACGCTTTTTGGTTTTAGTTTAGCTAGCTATTAGCCAACATTGACTAACTAGTTAGATACCTAGATAGCAGTAACGTTAGCCACCTTTCCGTGTATGAACATATTTTTCTCCCGTGCAGAGTCCCGCAGAACCGTTGTTGTTTTAAATCCGAACAAAGGATTTGCAGATGCTGATTCATTGTGATTATCTTGGTCACTATTCGGGTCATTCTTTAGTCGTTTGGCCTTAACAGTATCAGTTTCATTTCTGTCCGCAAAATCAACCTCACGTTTACCAGCCTCCGCCATTTTTATTCTGAGGCACTTCTTCTTCGGTGGGGTTTTACGACAGACTGACTACATGCTTATTGCCTCGACCTACTGGTTGGGGAGAAAACTGAGAAACTTTAACATAGGAAATAAACGAAGGGTGACTTATTTGGACAATATTCCTTGCAATATTTCAGCTGATTAGTCATGTAGATCCAAAAGCCTTTTAGACCCTTTCACAATGATTTCCAATTTCTGCTTGTTTGGCCAGTACAATTTATCACCTGCTCAATGAATGCAACAAAATACACTTTCTTCACGATCATTAAGGCCTATATCAGGAAAGCAACTGTTGAACAACATTCTCAGCACACTGTGGGGCATACATTGCCATGTCTTCCTCATCTTCATTTGGTCTAACTATGTCCACTGCCTCCTGATATTTGCTACTTCAATCCAGTAGCTATGTGTGGGTAAAATCACTGAGGAAGCCAAGCCAAGCCAGTAAAAAAGCCAAAGTGCAACCTGTTGTGATAATTGCATTGTTTGCTCTATAACCCATTTGTGCATAAGCCATCATGATATACAATAAGGTTGTGACAACAAAAAGACGACAGCCACACAGTAGGGGAATAAATTAAACTACACATACATTTGTTTCATCACAAAACCAGAGAGCAACATCTGTCCAATAGCAAATATTGCATGTAACAAACAGGTATATCACCTGCAGCATGGTCAAACAAGTTCATGTTTTCGCCAGTTTACTAAACAGTGTCGTGTCTTTGGCTATGCCGGATTAAGTGATATGACATGCTATTCTATAAAATAATTTCTCTGTCATTAATATTACCTGATTGAGCTAATCATGTAAATGTAATTAACTAGAGAGTCGGGCACCACAAAATAATATTTATAGAGCTGTTATCTTCCGAATAAACTGTTAAAGACCTAGTAATATTTTACATCAATAGCAGTCAATATTAATCGTCATCTTAATTCAGTCTCATCTGAAAGTTGTGAATTCTTAGTTATCTGCACAAACCCTGGCTCACAAGTTGAATCAGCAATACAAAATTGGGTTTAATTATATATTTACTAAATACCTAACTAATCACACAGAATTACACATACACATAATTAAATCATAACATGATTACAAATTACGTCATAAAGGAAAATGTCCCTAGCGGGCGGAACCGATATGACAGCTTGTTACAGAAAATAAAAGGGTCTGGGTTTGAGTGAAAGAGCGGGAGACTGGGGAACAAAGGGAAGAAGCTGTGCTATCGTAAATACAGTATCTTATGCATTCTAAATTACCACCCATTTGGAATAGGAAAATGCTATAAATATTTACTCTGAACTGCGCTTCGGTAGGTTGGTGGTAGATGGCAGGCCGTGTTGCCCAACCGAGTCCTTTGAAGAATGTCTCTGCTGGTAAATTGTATACGTTGTAGTAACGTCGTTGTGTGGTAGACAGGAAACTCTGCTATGCATTTGCAGCTGCGGTTGCTAACTCAACTGCTAGGAGGTATCACTTCTGTAGTGAATAAGAGTTCAAAGTTCATACCATTCGCAACCAAAGCTCACGCTGATGTTGGCTTCGTTCTGTAGTTATTATCTGAACCATTCTGACATAGGACCGTCGTCCTCACGTCCTCGGAACAGCTATTATCTGAACCCTTCTGACATCGGACCGTCATCCTAATGTACCCGGAACAGGAGGTTACATTTTCGTCAAGGGCTTATATAGTGGAGGGAGAAGGGTGTAGTTTACAGCCCATGTCTCTTCACAGGGGCGGGCCACTGATTGAGCAGAGCCCTAACCTCCATCCATGGCGTAGAAAGGGCCGATTTAGCAAGCTAGCTACTGCAGGACAATAACACAAGTAGACCAGAAACAGAAGTTTTTCTGAAAATGCCATTTTGCTTAGGAAGTGATTTGATTGGTTTGAAGCTAAATCCAAACTGGCCTCCCTTGGTGGGTGTTTTGCTGCACCAGGACAACCCTAAGTTGAGCTCACCTGAATGCTTATTGGCTAAATATTTATATGTTTTTTTTATCAAGGGAGGCCAAATGCTTGCTGGCATCAATCAATCAAATGCTACGACAGCTACATGTTATGTACTGTACTCTTTTGGTCAGACAGCATCAGATACCTGGACTACACATACTGAGACAGAAGAGGGGCGCTGTTTCCCTCACTCAGATGATTTCTCCGGTGAGATTCAGGAAAATTAAGAAAACAGAGAGAGAGAAGATAAATTATTTTATCATTTTATTGGTAAAAAAAAATTGGCAAACCTGGCTTCCCTTGGCATCCATGAATACACACCACTACTTCAATCTCCTTCATCCTAACCGGACACTCCTGGAACAATGATACTTTTGTAACATTGTTGATCCTTAGACTCTACTTAAGTGATAATGCCCGCGAAGCCGGTGTTTGTAGGATATATTGGCATGGGTGTTGTTAGGCTCGAGACAAAGTCGAGGGACGGCAAACTGTGCCACTATATCCTCCAAACACCGGCTTTGCGGGCATTATCACTTATTTTGATTAATTTATTCATACTATTTCATCCTTCCACAAAATATAGTCCCGACACAAATCTAGGGTTTCTACCCAAGCCGGCTGGTCATTTGTTCTATTGGTTCGGTTGTCAGAGACGCAAGCCAGTCGTTCAGTCTTTTTGTTCTGTATCTGTAGACGCTACCCAGTCGTTCGTTCTAAATGTTCCATTGCCATACTGGCTGGCAACATTCTCATCCCTTGCTTGCTAGCTCGCCAACTACGGCTAACTTACAGTCACGTCAAACAGTGCAGCCAGAATAACAGCAAAGTAGACACTTGCCAGGAGTCCAAACTTCCTACACTTGCAACATTGTAGTGGCTTTTGCACATATGCTCTCACCACATATTTTATATATGAGCCATGATTACATGGAACTCTATTCCACAACAGGTACCTGATGCAAGCAGTAGAATCAGATTTTAAATTTAAAAAAAAAAAATATATATATATATATATATATATATACACACACACACACACCTTTTGGAACAGTGGGGACTGTGAAGCAACAAACATAGGCACAGACACATGCATACACACACATGATAACATACGCACTATACACACACGTACACATAGATTTTGTGTTGTAGATATGTGGTAGTGGAGTAGGGGCCTGAGGGTACACAGTGTGTTGTGAAATCTGTTATGAACGTATTGTAATGTTTTTACAATTGTATAACTGATTTAATTTTGCCAAACCCCAGGAAGAGTAGCTGCTGCCTTGGCAGCAACTAATTGGGATCCATAATAACTACAAATATATCTCGAAAACCCTTCTCTGTAGGGTTTTTGCTTGCCAAACATTTTTTTTAGAAACATGTCGATATGCCCCTTATCTTTCATATCAGCAAGAAATACAATTTTAAATAAAAATATACACTTACTGTAGCAGTTTTGCACAGATTAATACATTATGTGTGCCTCCAGTTGAAGAAACTACACTTCCTTCCTAGTTATGCTAACACACAGCCATGTGTTCAGAGAACTCTAGATCGCTAATCAGCACAAGTTGGCACCTTTGCCTTCCTTCTGTCTTCCATAAACAAACACTGTAACATGGAGATATGGCCGTGTGGGAACACTAATCCTAACCCTAGTTAGCTGGGTTAATATACCCCAGCATTACATCTGCAGGGGGAATGTCATCAAACATCACTAGACCCCTGGTCCTTGGAGCCTTAGTGCCTTCTTCTTCTGCTCTTTGGGTAGCCAATCACTCGACTTCAAAAGCAGTACCTCTTGTGGCAAAACTGCAGATACTGCATTTTGTAATGCATTGCTAGGCTACTGTATTTTTTAAGGGTGGCTGAACTTCCTGACTTTAAATTTAAAAAATGTATCATCGACATTTGGAACTATGGACATTTTACAATATTGTCCCATTGTGTCATTTACTGATGGTCCATAACTAGCCCCATAGGGATTACAATTGGATCAAGTGCAGCTGCACTTCGGTGTCTCCAGCTGTGGAAATGTGTCCAGAATTGAAATAAACCCAACCTAAGGAAAATTGTTACAGTACCTGTAAGGGCGTTCGTCTGTAGGAGGAAGAGAAGCGGACCAAAGCGCAGCGTGGTGGTTATTCATGTTTTAATAAATCACTCCACATGAACAAACTAACAAAAACAAGAAATGTGAAAACGCAAAACAGTCCTATCCTGTGACACCAAACACAGGATAGGACTGTTTTGCGTTTTCACATTTCTTGTTTTTGTTAGTTTGTTCATGTGGAGTGATTTATTAAAACATGAATAACCACCACGCTGCGCTTTGGTCCGCTTCTCTTCCTCCTACAGACGAACGCCCTTACAGAATCACCCACCTCTCAAGGACCAAGCGGCGTGGTAAACAGAGGCTGCAGCAACAGCAGCAGCAGGAGAAGCGACTGGTGCAGCAGGAGCAACAGCAGCAGCAGCAAAGGCAGCAGCAGGAGAGGCGACTGGTGCAGCAGGAGCAACAGCAGCAGCAGCAAAGGCAGCAGCAGGAGAAGCGACTGGTGCAGCAGGAGCAACAGCAGCAGCAGCAAAAGCAGCAGCAGGAGGAGCAACAGCAGCAGCAGCAAAATCAGCAGTGGGAGAGGCTGCACTACTTGGAGAAATGGACTTGGGAGGAGATTCTAGACGGGAAAGGACCCTGGGCAGAGCCAGGAGAATATTGCCGCCCTAAGGCCGAGCTGGAGGCAGCAAAAGCAGAGAGGCGGCATTATGAGGAACTAGCACGGCAGAGCGGATGGAAGCCCGAGAGTCACCCCCAAAAATTTCTTGGGGGGGGGCACAGGGGGAGTGTGGCAGAGTCAGGAGTCAGACCTGAGCCAACTCCCCCCGTTTATCGTGAGGAACCAAGGAGGAGCTCAGAACCAGAGCTGGTGTTGGAGGTGAGCGAAGCAGAGACTGTGAAGGAGTTAATGGGGGAATTGGAGGAGAGTGATATGAGGGACTTGCTGGTTTGGTGCATGAGGCACGACATTCGCCCGACGGAGCGTGTCAGGGATTTAATGGCACCGGGGTCAGCTCTCCATACTCATCCTGAGGTGCGTGCGAGGGGTCTGGTGAAGACTGTGCCAGCCTCACGCACCAGGCCTCCTGTGCATCTCCCTAGCCTTGCACGTCCTGTGCCATCTCAGCACTACAGTGCTCCTAGCAGTGCTAACTGTGGCGGGCGTGGTGCTGGTCAGGCACCGTGTTATGCAGTTGTGCGCACGGTGTCCCCAGTACGCGTGCTTAGCCCGGTGCGCTACATCCCAGCTCCCCACATCTGCCGGGCTAGGGTGAAGATCCAGCCAGGGCGGTTGGTGCCAGCCCTGCTCTCAAGGTCTCCAGTACGCCTTCACGGTCCGGTCTATCCGTCACCACCTCCACGCACCAGCCCTCCGGTGGCAGCCCCCCGTACCAGGCTGTCTCTCCGGCCCATCCTTACAGGGGCTCCCTCCTCTCCAGCGCTGCCGGAGCCTCCCGCCTGTCCGGCGCCTCTGCCGGAGCCTCCCGCCTGTCCGGCGCCTCTGCCGGAGCCTCCCGCCTGTCCGGCGCCTCTGCCGGAGCCTCCCGCCTGTCCGGCGCCTCTGCCGGAGCCTCCCGCCTGTCCGGCGCCGCTGCCGGAGCCTTCCGCCTGTCCGGCGCCGCTGCCGGAGCCTCCCGCCTGTCCGGCGCCTCTGCCGGAGCCTCCCGCCTGTCCGGCGCCGCTGCCGGAGCCTCCCGCCTGTCCGGCGCCTCTGCCGGAGCCTCCCGCCTGTCTGGCGCCTCTGCCGGAGCCTCCCGCCTGTCCGGCGCCTCTGCCGGAGCCTCCCGCCTGTCCGGCGCCGCTGCCGGAGTCTCCCGCCTCTCCGGCGCTACCAGGGCCTTCCTTTTCTCCAGCGTTGCCGGAGCTTCCCGTCTGCCCAGCGCCAGCTGAGCCTCCCGTCTGCCCAGCGCCGCCAGCGCCGCCAGCGCCGCCCGTCTGCCCAGCGCCGCCAGCGCCGCCCGTCTGCCCAGCGCCGCCAGCGCCGCCCGTCTGCCCAGCGCCGCCAGTGCCGCCCGTCAGCCAGGGGCCGCCAGTGCCGCCCGTCAGCCAGGGGCCGCCAGTGCCACCAGTCAGCCAGGGGCCGCCAGTGCCGCCAGTCAGCCAGGGGCCGCCAGTGCCGCCAGTCAGCCAGGGGCCGCCAGTGCCGCCAGTAAGCCAGGGGCCACAAGTAAGCCAGGGGCCGCCAGTGCCGTCAGTCAGCCAGGGGCCGCCCGAGCTGCCGCCCCTCTGTCCCGAGCTGCTATCGCCCCTCTGTCCCGAGCTGCTATCGCCCCTCTGTCCCGAGCAGTTGTCCCTCTGTCCCGAGCAGTTGTCCCTCTGTCCCGAGCAGCTGCTTCACCTCTGTCCCGAGCTGTCCCTCTGTCCCGAGCAGCCCCTCTGTCCAGTGGGATCATTGAGAGGGGTGGCCATGGTGAGTAAGCCAGGGAGGCGGACAATAAGGCGGACTAAGACAATGGTGAAGTGGGGTCCGCGTCCCGCGCCAGAGCCGCCACCGCGGACAGACGCCCACCCAGACCCTCCCCTATAGGTCAAGGTTTTGCGGCCGGAGTCCGCACCTTTGGGGGGGGGTACTGTCACGTTCTGACCTCTATTTCCGTTGTTTAGTATTTATTTAGTATGGTCAGGGCGTGAGTTGGGTGGGCAGTCTATGTTTGTTTTTCTATGTTTGGGGCATTTCTATGTTTTCGGCCTAGTATGGTTCTCAATCAGAGGCAGGTGTCATTAGTTGTCTCTGATTGAGAATCATACTTAGGTAGCCTGGGTTTCACTGTGTGTTTGTGGGTGATTGTTCCTGTCACTGTGTTTGTTGTCACAGGATAGGACTGTTTTGCGTTTTCACATTTCTTGTTTTTGTTAGTTTGTTCATGTGTAGTGATTTATTAAAACATGAATAACCACCACGCTGCGCTTTGGTCCGCTTCTCTTCCTCCTACAGACGAACGCCCTTACAGTACCTTTCATTCCGTAACAGAATTTTTTTTCCCATCATTACACAAATCTCCGTTTTTGGACGAGACTAACTTTATGACCAAAGTTAACCTATTTCAGCTGGGTAGTCAATTTTTACGCAATAATAAAGGTTTCGGATTGATATTGATGACACATAGGTCATTTTCAAAATGAGAAGTTGTTTTTTACGGGCAATCACTCATTAAATGCATAGCTGAGTGTTCTAAAATAAAATGTAATTTGTCAAATGCTTTGAAAACAATATGTGTAGACTAACAGGGAAATACTTACTTACAGGCCCTTCCTAACAATGCTGAGAAAAAAATAATAGAAAGACAATAACACAAGGAATACATATGCAATGAGTATCTACATTGTAGAATAATAGTGAAGACATCAAACCTATCAAATAACACATGGAATCATGAAGTAAGCAAAAAAGTGTTAAACAAATCAACATATATTTTATATTCTTTAAAGTAGACACCCTTTGCCTTGATGACAGCTTTGCACACTCTTGGCATTCTCTCAACCAGCTTCAACTGGAATGCTTTTTCAACAGTCTTGAAGGATTTCCCACATACACCTTAGCCAAATAAATTTAAACTCAGTTTTTCACAATTCCTGACATTTAATCCTAGTAAAAAATTCCCTGTCTTAGGTCAGATAGGATCAGCACTTTATTTTAAGAATGTGAAATGTCCGAATAATAATCATCACACTCCCAGTGGGTCAGAGGTTTACATACACTCAATTAGTATTTGGTAGCATTGCCTTAAAATTGTATAACTTGGGTCAAACATTTTAGGTAGCATTCCACAGGCTTCCCACAATAAGTTGGGTGAATTTTGGCCCATTCCTCCTGACAAAGCTGTTGTGACTGAGTCAGGTTTGTAGGCCTCCTTGCTCACACACGCTTTTTCAGTTCTGCCCACAAATTGTCTATAGGATTGAGGTCAGGGCTTTGTGATGGCCACTCCAATACCTTGACTTTGTTGTCCTTGTCCTTTGTTGTCCATTTTGCCACAACTTTGGAAGTATGCTTGGGGTCATTGTCCATTTGGAAGACCATTTGCAACCAAGCTTTAACTTCCCGATTGATGTCTTGAGATGTTGCTTCAATATATCCACATAATTTTCTCTCCTCATGATGCCATCTATTTTGTGAAGTGCACCAGTCCCTCCTGCAGCAAAGCACTGCAACAACATGATGCTGCCACCCCTGTGCTTCACAGTTGGAATGGTGTTCTTTGGCTTAACAAGCCTCCCCCTTTTTCTTCCAAACATAACAATGGTCATTATGGTCAAACAGTTCTATTTTTTTTCATCAGACCAGAGGACATTTCTCCAAAAAGTACGATATTTTTGGAGAAATGTGTGCTGTTGCAAACCGTAGTCTGTCTTTTTTTATGGCGGTTTTGGAATAGTAGCTTCTTCCTTCTTCCTCGTTTTACTGTGGATATAGACACTTTTGTACCTCTTCACAAGGTCCTTTGCTGTTGTTCTGGGATTGATTGCACTTTTCGCATCAAAGTACATTCATCTCTATGAGACAGAACGCGTCTCCTTCCTGAGCGGCATGACGGCTGCGTGGTCCCATGGTGTTTATACTTGCGTACTATTGTTTGTACAGATGAACGGGGTACCTTCAGTCATTTGGAAATTGCTCCCAAGGATGAACCAGACTTGTGGAGGTCTACAATTTTTTGTCTGAGGTCTTGGCTGATTTATTTTGATTTTCCCATGATGTCAAGCAAAGAGGCACTGAGTTTGAAGGTAGGCCTTGAAATACATCCACAGGTACACCTCAGTTGACTCAAATTATGTAAATTAGCCTGTCAGAGGCTTCTAAAGCCATGACATAATTTTCTGGAATTTTCCAAGCTGTTTAAAGACATAGTCAGCTTAGTGTATGTAAACTTCTGACCCATTGGAATTGTGATACAGTGAATAATATGGGAAATAATCTGTCTGTAAACAATTGTTGGAAAAATTACTTGTGTCATGCACAAAGTAGATTTCCTAACCGACTTGCCAAAACTAGAGTTTGTTAACAAGGAATTTGTGGAGTGGTTGAAAAATGAGTTTTAATGACTCCAACATAAGTGTATGTAAACTTCACACTTCAACGGTACAACTCATCCCAAACCATCTCAATTGGGTTGAGGTCAGGTGATTGTGGAGGACAGGTCATCTGATGCAGCACTCCATCACTCTCATGCTTGGTCAAATAGCCCTTACACAGCCTGGAGGTGTGTTGGGTCATTGTCCTGTTGAAAAACAAATGATAGTCCCAACTAAGCGCAAAACAGACCATAAGGACAGATTTCCACCGTTCTAATGCCCATTGCTTGTGTTTCTTGGCCCAAGCAAGTCTCTTCTTATGATTGGTGTCCTTTAGAAGTGGTTTCTTTGCAGCAATTTGACCATGAATGCCTGATTCACACAGTCTCCTCTGAACAGTTGATGTTGAGATGTGTCTGTTACTTGAACTGTGAAGCATTTATTTGGGCTGCAATTTCTGAGTGGCAGTTAACTCTAATGAACTTATCCTCTGCAGCAGAGGTAATTCTGGGTCTTCCTTTACCAGATTGACTGAACTTCATGTCTTAAAGTAATGATGGACTGTCGTTTCTCTTTGCTAATTTGAGCTGTTCTTGCCATAATATGGACTTGGTATTTTACCAAATAGGGTTATCTTCTGTATACCACCCCTACCTTGTCACACACAACTGATTGGCTCAAACGCATTATGAAGGAAAGAAATTCCACAAATTAACTTAACAAGGCACACTGTGAGATTGGAGATTCCCTAAAAACATGCCACTTCGATACATCTACGACTGCAAGTGAGTATTTCGTAGCAGGTTAGGAGAACTTACGCAGCAGGTTAGGATAATTAACGTAGCAGGTTAGGAGAATTAGGTTTAAAAAAGGGTTAGGTAAAATGCTCTCCTAAACTGCTATGAAAAGTCCCTTCCGCTCGTAGCTGTATCAAAGTGGCATGTTTTTAGGCAATCCTGTGTGATTTTTGGATACTGAACATAACATCCGCCTCACAACTTATAATGAATGGAGTTTGCATGAAGGAAACAGACACAAACTTATGATCAATTTTGATGGGAATTACTGGGACAGTGATTATCCCCAGATTTAAAATGGCAGATTCAATGGTAATTTTAACACACAGCAAAATATAATGTTCCACAAATGCAATATTCTAGAATGCCGCGGTGGGGTAATGTATTTGACCGACACATTTCATTTTTCAATACAAATTACAACTTTGTCTACAAATTACATGTAATGTAGAAAGTTGCTGGAGACTGCTTAGAAATCCTTAATATATCTTCAAAAACAACAAATGAGGCCTTCAGAAAATGTAGATTCGTCACATCATACAGATTTGAACAAAGGGCCAGAGACTAGAGTGGTATGTCCTTCCTATTCTCTGACATATTTCTCACAAATCACATTGTCATGCTTCCTCCCTCTGGACCAAAAAAGGGCTGGGCAATATGCTAAATTTAGTATGCATGGAAAGGGTGAATGGGAAAATAAGTTTGAAGTTTCCTCAGCTGTCTGTGTCTTATGTAAAATAAATTAGAAATTCCATAACTTGAAAGCCCCCATTGCTAAAATTAATTTTGGGATGGCAAGCTTTAATATCAGTTCAGCCATTTTGGCACAGTGACTCACTACCCAAACCAGATGCAACTAGTTTCATGTAGCCATGAGAAGTCATGTGATCTTCTACTGCTATCTTGTGGATGAACTGGGAATCAGGAGATATAGACTACATGACCAAAAGTATGTGGACACCTGCTCGTTGAACATCTCATTCCAAAATCATTTGCATTAATAAGGAGTTGGTCCCCCCTTTGCTGCTATAACAGCCTCCACTCTTCTGGGAAGGCTTTCCACTAGATGTTGGAACATTGCTGCCCGGACTTGCTTCCATTCAGCCACGAGCATTAGTGAGGTTGGGCACTGATGTTGGGCGATTAGGCCTGGCTCGCAGTCGGCGTTCCAATTCATCCTAAAGGTGTTCGATGGGCTCTGTGCCAGGCAGTCAAGTTCTTCCTCACCGATCTCAACAAACCATTTCTAAATGGACCTCGCTTTGTGCACGGGGGCATTGTCAGGCTGAAACTGGAAAGGGCCTTCTCCAAACTGTTGCCACAAAGTTGGAACAGAATCATCTAGAATGTCATTGTATGCTGTTAAGATTTTAAGTTAAGATCTTCCTTCACTGGAATTAAGGTGTCTAGCCCAAACCATGAAAAATAGCCACAGCCCATTATTCATCCTCCACCAAACTTTACAGTTAGCAGTATGCATTAGGGCAGGTAGCGTTCTCCTGGCATCCGCCAAACCCAGATTTGTCCGTTAGACTGCCAGATGGTGAAGCGTGATTCATCACTCCAGAGAACGTGTTTCCACTGCTCCAGAGTACAATGGCGGCGAGCTTTACACCACTCCAGCCGACGCTTGGCATTGCGCATGGTAATCTTAGGCTTGTGTATGGCTGCTCGGCCATGGAAACCCATTTCCTGAAGCTCCCGACTAACAGTTTGTGTGCTGACATTGCTTCCAGAGGCAGTTTGGGACTCGGTAGTGAGTGTTCTAACTGAGAACAGACGATTTTTACCTTCAACACTCGGCAGAATCTTTCTGTGAGCTTGTGTGGTTTACCACTTCGCTGCCGATAACACAATAACAGCATTTACAGATGACCGGGGAAGCTCTAGCAGGGCAGAAATTTGACAAACTGACTTGTTGGAAAGGTGGCATCCTATGACGGTGCCACGTTGAAAGTCACTGAGCTCTTCAGTAGGGCCATTCTACTGTCAATGTTTGTCTATGGAGATTGCATGGCTGTGTGCTGAAATAGCCGGATCCACTAATTTGAACTAGTGTCCACATACTATTATATATATATACACTGCTCAAAAAAATAAAGGGAACACTTAAACAACACAATGTAACTCCAAGTCAATCACACTTCTGTGAAATCAAACTGTCCACTTAGGAAGCAACACTGATTGACAATACATTTCACATGCTGTTGTGCAAATGGAATAGACAACAGGTGGAAATTATAGGCAATTAGCAAGACACCCCCAATAAAGGAGTGCTTGTGCAGGTGGTGACCACAGGCCACTTCTCAGTTCCTGTGCTCCCTGGCTGATGTTTTGGTCCCTTTTGAATGCTGGCGGTGCTTTCACTCTAGTGGTAGCATGAGACGGAGTCTACAACCCACACAAGTGGCTCAGGTAGTGCAGCTCATCCAGGATGACACATCAATGCGAGCTGTGGCAAGAAGGTTTGCTGTGTCTGTCAGCGTAGTGTCCAGAGCATGGAGGCGCTACCAGGAGACGGGCCAGTACATCAGGAGACGTGGAGGAGGCCGTAGGAGGGCAACAACCCAGCAGCAGGACCACTACCTCCTCCTTTGTGCAAGGAGGAGCAGGAGGAGCACTGCCAGAGCCCTGCAAAATGACCTCCAGCAGGCCACAATTGTGCATGTGTCTGCTCAAATGGTCAGAAACAGACTCCATGAGGGTGGTAATGAGGGCCCGACGTCCACAGGTGGGGTTGTGCTTACAGCCCAACACCGTGCAGGACGTTTGGCATTTGCCAGAGAACACCAAGATTGGCAAATTCGCCACTGGTGCCCTGTGCTCTTCACAGATGAAAGCAGGTTCACACTGAGCACATGTGACAGACGTGACAGAGTCTGGAGACGCTGTGGAGAACGTTCTGCAGCTTGCAACATCCTCCAGCATGACCGGTTTGGCGGTGGGTCAGTCATGGTGTGGGGTGGCATTTCTTTAGGGGGCAACGCATAGTCCTCCATGTGCTCGCCAGAGGTAGCCTGACTGCCATTAGGTACCAAGATGAGATCCTCAGACCCCTTGTGAGACCATATTCTGGTGCGGTTGGCCCTGGGTTCCTCCTAATGCAAGACAATGCTAGACCTCATGTGGCTGGAGTGTGTCAGCAGTTCCTGCAAGAGGAAGGCATTGATGCTATGGACTGGCCCGCCCGTTCCCCAGACCTGAATCGAATTGAGCACATCTGGGACATCATGTCTCGCTCCATCCACCAATGCCACGTTGCACCACAGACTGTCCAGGAGTTGGCGGATGCTTTAATCCAGGTCTGGGAGGAGATCCCTCAGGAGACCATCCGCCACCTCATCAGGAGCATGCCCAGGCGTTGTAGGGAGGTCATACAGGCACGTGGAGGCCACACACACTACTGAGCCTCATTTTGACTTGTTTTAAGTACATTACGTCAGTTGGATCAGCTTGTAGTGTGGTTTTCAACTTAAACTTTGAGTGTGACTCCAAATCCAGACCTCCATGGGTTGATAAATTTGATTTCCATTGATAATTTTTGTGTGATTTTGTTGTCAGCACATTCAACTATGTAAAGAAAAAAGTATTTAATAAGAATATTTCATTCATTCAGATCTAGGATGTGTTATTTTAGTGTTCCCTTTATTTTTTTGAGCAGTGTATATACACATATGTATGTATACATGTGTTTTTACATCAATGGATGATGGATGAGAAAAGAGACTTCCTTTTCATTCCTGTAAGACAAAAAATGAAGGCATGGCCCAAGCCCTGCACTTTTAAAATGGCTGTGTTCCTATGGGAATTTGCACATATCTAGAGAGCGCCATGATTCGGTAAAATACTTTTTTTTGTCCTTTCAGCACGACATCGTTAAAATCTCTTATTTCCCAACAATTGGAGGACAATTATGTCGTTTTAACTGGAATGATGTGGTAAAGCCTTTTTTGCAAAAAGAACATCTATATGGTCTTTCCCCTGTGTGATTCCTCATATGCACTCGCAGGTGTCCAATTTGACCGTAGCATTTCCCACATTCATTGCAGAAATAAGGTTTCTCCCCTGTATGGGTCCTCATATGCCTTTTCAGAAAAGATTCCCAATTGAACCTTTTGCCACAAACATGACACCTGTATGGTTTCTCCGTATTGTGAGAAACCATAAGCACCTTTCTCATATGAATCTTGTTCTTCATATGCCTCTTAAGATCCCAGTTCCGTTTGAAACATTTGCCACAAATTTGACAAGTAAATGTTTTATTTGATACTCTGTAGCCGTCTCCATCAGGTTCTGTTTTCATCTCAGTCGTGTTGGTGGGCGAATCCACAATTCGGATTTGGAAAAGATGAGAGGGCTGAGGTGGTTCCTGATTTTTCCCAGAGGCAGGAGTTAATATGAACTCTTTGTTATCAGAATTCAGTCTTTCAAGCAGCTGTTCCCCTTGACTGGTCCAGAGTTCCTCCTGTTCCTCTTTAACCTGAGTGGGCTCTGGGTCCTCCTGCCCCAGACTGGAGTTCCACTCCTGCTCACAGTGCTGCTGCTCAGTTGGAAGCTCCTCTTCAGAGACAGGGAAAGAGAGCTGCTGGAGGTCTGGAGAGAAGGATAGGTCATTAAGAATCGTACAATTTGTTTGGGACATATTTTCAGAATTAATGGGACCCTACGGCCTATGGTTATACTAAGGCAACAAAATCTATACAGTGCATTTCAAAGTATTCAGACCTCTTGACTTTTTCCACATTTTGTTACGTTACAGCCTTACTCTAAAATTGATTAAATACTTTTTCTCCCTCATCAATCTACACACAATACCCCATAATGACAAATTAAAAATCAGTTTAAGACATTGTTGCACATGAATAAAAAATAAAAAACAGAAATACCTTATTTACATAAGTACCCTTTGCTATGAGACTCGAAATTGAGTTTAGGTGTATCCTGTTTCCATTGATCATCCTTGAGATGTTTCTACAACTTGATTGGAGTCCACCTGTGGTAAATTCAATTGATTGGACATGATTTGGAAAGGCACACACCTGTCTATATAGGGTCCCATAGTTGACAGTGCATGTCAGAGCAAAAACCAAGCCATGAGGTTAAAGGAATTGTCCTTAGCGCCACGAGAGGATTGTGTCGAGGCATAGATCTGGGGAAGGGTACCAAAACATTTCTGCAGCATTGAAGGTGCCCAAGAACACAGTGGCCTCCATCATTCTTAAATGGAAGAAGTTTGGAACCACCAAGACTCTTTCTAGAGCTGGCCGCCCGGCCAAACTGAGCAATCGGGGGAGAAGGGCCTTAGTCAGGGAGGCGACCAAGAACGTGATGGTCACTCTGACAGAGCTCCAGAGTTCCTCTGTGGAGATGGCAGAACCTTCCAGAAGGACAACCATCTCTGCAGCACTCCACCAATCAGGCCTTTATGGTAGAGTGACCAGACAGAAGCCATATGACAGCCCACTTGGGGTTTGCCTCAGAGTATGAGAAACAGATTCTCAGATTCTCTGGTCTGATGAAACCAACTCTTTGGCCTGAATGCCAAGCGTCACATCTGGAGGAAACCTTGCACCATCCCTACAGCAAAGCATGGTGGTAGCAGCATCATGCTGTGGGGATGTTTTTCAGTGGCAGGGATTGGGAGACAAGTCAGGAGAGGGAAAGATGAATGGAGAAACGTACAGAGAGATCCTTGATGAAAATCTGCTCCAGAGCGCTCAGGACCTCAGACTGGGGCGAAGGGTCACCCTAAGCAAACAGACAAGACAACACAGGAGTGGTTTCGGGACAAGTCTCTGAATGTCCCTAAGTGGCTCAGCCAGAGCCCGGACAAACATCTCTGGAAATACATGAAAATAGCTGTGCAGCGACGCTCCCCATCCAACCTGACAGAGCTTGAGAGAATCTGGAGAGAACAATGGGAGAAACTCCCCAAATACAGGTATGCCAAGCTTGTGGCGTCATACCCAAGAAGACTCGAGGCTGTAATCGCTGCCAAAGGTGCTTCAACAAAGTACTGAGTAAATGGTCTGAATACTTTTGTAAACTTATTTTTTCTGTTTTTGCTTTGTCATTATGGGGTATTGTGTGTAGCTTGATGAGGGAAAAAGCTATTTAAATCAATTTTAGAATAAGGCTGTAAAGTAACATAATTAGTATTTCATTCTGTAACAAAGCCCTTTTGTGGGGAAAAACTAATTCTAATTGGCTGGGCCTGGCTCCCTAGTAGGTGGGCCTGGGAGGGAATATGCCCACCCACTTGGGAGCCAGGCCCGGCCATTATTTATATAAACTCAGCAAAAAAAGAAACGTCCCTTTTTCAGGACTGTCTTTCAAAGATAATTAGTAAAAATCCAAAGGGGTTTTAAAGGGTTTAAAAACTGTTTCCCATGCTTGTTCAATGAACCATAAACAATTAATGAACATGCACCTGTGGAAAGCTCATTAAGACACTAACAGCTTACTTAGGACACTAAAGAGGCTTTTCTACTGACTCTGAAAACCCAGAAAAGAAAGATGCCCAAGGTCCTTGCTCATCTGCGTGAATGTGCCTTAGGCATGCTGCAAGGAGGCATGAGGACTCCAGATGTGGCCAAGGCAATAAATTGCAATGTCGGTACTGTGAGAGGCCTAAGACAGAGATACAGAGAGACAGGACGGACAGCTTATCGTCCTTGCAGTTGTAGACCATGTGTAACAACACCTGCACAGGATCGGTACATCCGAACATCACACCTGCGGGACAGGTACAGAATGGCAACAACAACTGCCCGAGTTACACCAGGAACGCACAATCCCTCCATCAGTGCTCAGACTGTCCGCAATAGGCTGAGAGAGGCTGGACTGAGGGCTTGTAGGCCTGTTGTAAGGCAGATCCTCACCAGACATCACCGGCAACAACGTCGCCTATGGGCACAAACCCACTGTCGTTGGACCAGACAGGACTGGCAAAAAGTGCTTTTCACTGACGAGTCGCGGTTTTGTCTCACTGGGGGTGATGGTCGGATTCGTGTTTATCGTCGAAGGAATGAGCGTTACACCGAGGTCAGTACTCTGAAGCAGGACCTCAACGCTATGCGTTACAGGGAAGACATCCTCCTCCTTCCTGCAGGCTCATCCTGACATGACCCTCCAGCATGACAATGCCACCAGCCATACTGCTCGTTCTGTGTGTGATCGGAGGGTGGATCGGAGGGTGAGGGCTAGGGCCATTCCCCCCAGAAATGTCCGGGAACTTTCAAGTGCATTGGTGGAAGAGTGGGGTAACATCTCACAGCAAGAACTGGCAAATCAGGTGCAGTCCATGAGGAGACGCACTGCAGTACTGAATGCAGCTGGTGGCCACACCAGATACTGACTGTTACTTTTGATTTTGACCCCCCCTTTGTTCAGGGACACATTATTCAATTTCTGTTAGTCACGTCTGTGGAATTTGTTCAGTTTATGTCTCAGTTGTTGAATCATATGTTCATACAAATATTTACACATGTTAAGTTGGCTGAAAATAAACGCAGTTGAGAGTGAGAGAATGTTTCTTTTTTTGCTGAGTTTATATATATACAGTGCCTTGCGAAAGTATTCGGCCCCCTTGAACTTTGTGACCTTTTGTCACATTTCAGGCTTCAAACATAAAGATATAAAACTGTATTTTTTTGTGAAGAATCAACAACAAGTGGGACACAATCATGAAGTGGAACGACATTTATTGGATATTTCAAACTTTTTTAACATATCAAAAACTGAAAAATTGGGCGTGCAAAATTATTCAGCCCCTTTACTTTCAGTGCAGCAAACTCTCTCCAGAAGTTCAGTGAGGATCTCTGAATGATCCAATGTTGACCTAAATGACTAATGATGATAAATACAATCCACCTGTGTGTAATCAAGTCTCCGTATAAATGCACCTGCACTGTGATAGTCTCAGAGGTCCGTCAAAAGCGCAGAGAGTATCATGAAGAACAAGGAACACACCAGGCAGGTCCGAGATACTGTTGTGAAGAAGTTTAAAGCCGGATTTGGATACAAAAAGATTTCCCAAGCTTTAAACATCCCAAGGAGCACTGTGCAAGCGATAATATTGAAATGGAAGGAGTATCATGCCACTGCAAATCTACCAAGACCTGGCCGTCCCTCTAAACTTTCAGCTCATACAAGGAGAAGACTGATCAGAGATGCAGCCAAGAGGCCCATGATCACTCTGGATGAACTGCAGAGATCTACAGCTGAGGTGGGAGACTCTGTCCATAGGACAACAATCAGTCGTATATTGCACAAATCTGGCCTTTATGGAAGAGTGGCAAGAAGAAAGCCATTTCTTAAAGATATCCATAAAAAGTGTCGTTTAAAGTTTGCCACAAGCCACCTGGGAGACACACCAAACATGAAGGTGCTCTGGTCAGATGAAACCAAAATTGAACTTTTTGGCAACAATGCAAAACGTTATGTTTGGCGTAAAAGCAACACAGCTGAACACACCATCCCCACTGTCAAACATGGTGGTGGCAGCATCATGGTTTGGGCCTGCTTTTCTTCAGCAGGGACAGGGAAGATGGTTAAAATTGATGGGAAGATGGATGGAGCCAAATACAGGACCATTCTGGAAGAAAACCTGATGGAGTCTGCAAAAGACCTGAGACTGGGACGGAGATTTGGCTTCCAACAAGACAATGATCCAAAACATAAAGCAAAATCTACAATGCAATGGTTCAAAAATAAACATATCCAGGTGTTAGAATGGCCAAGTCAAAGTCCAGACCTGAATCCAATCGAGAATCTGTGGAAAGAACTGAAAACTGCTGTTCACAAATGCTCTCCATCCAACCTCACTGAGCTCGAGCTGTTTTGCAAGGAGGAATGGGAAAAAATGTCAGTCTCTCGATGTGCAAAACTGATAGAGACATACCCCAAGCGACTTACAGCTGTAATCGCAGCAAAAGGTGGCGCTACAAAGTATTAACTTAAGGGGGCTGAATAATTTTGCACGCCCAATTTTTCAGTTTTTGATTTGTTAAAAAAGTTTGAAATATCCAATAAATGTCGTTCCACTTCATGATTGTGTCCCACTTGTTGTTGATTCTTCACAAAAAAATACAGTTTTATATCTTTATGTTTGAAGCCTGAAATGTGGCAAAAGGTCGCAAAGTTCAAGGGGGCCAAATACTTTCGCAAGGCACTGTACAAACAAAATGCCCCCCAAAAAATATCCAAGAAGGATGTTAAACTTTTAAACATACATTTGTTTTACAATGTACACATTGTCTGTCCCAGAACACTAAGACGGTTGGATGCCGGTTATGTTTGAGGACATCTGTAAATACATCCACCTCGCAACCTCTATGTGAATCATAAAATGTCAGTTTTTCACACAGATTGTAGTTCTTGCTGCATTAACTGCTCCTGTGCGATTCCTCATATGCCATATCAGGCTACTCTTCTGCCTGAAGGATTTGCCACATTCCTTGCACTGATAGTTTTTCCCTAGTCTCTTGATTGTTACCAGAACACACACACACACACACATTGTTTTCTCCTGCGTGTGAATGATCATGGGATTTTTAATTGGGATGCCTTGATTAAGTATTTTCTACACAAAGAGCATCTGTATGGTCTCTCCCGTGTGTCCCTTCATACGCCTTTTCAGATCAGATTCCCAATCGAAACGTTTGCCTCAAACATGAACACTGAACTGTTGTTCACTTGTGTGTTCCCTCATATTTTGCGAGTTGTGACTGAAACATTTGCCACATTCACTGCATCAGTAAGGTTTCTCCCCAGTATGGGCCCTTGTAGGACTTGCAATAAGAGTTCAATTTGAAACATTTACCACACGAGGAGGGTCACAAATGTGACTATCCAGATATCAGACACAAGTAATTTCACACACACTGCTACATTCTGAAACACCATTGCAGTCTCCATCTGGTTCTGTTAAACTCTTCAGTTGTGTTGGTGGGATAAAGATATTAACCAATTTGGATTTGGTTAATATCTGATCACATTTACTTTTCACACAGGCAGGAGTGAATTTGAACTCTTGGTATGAGACTTCAGCCCTTCCAGCTGCTCTTCTGCCCGCCTCATTGGTCCAGAAATCTTCATGTTCCTCTTTAATCTGTGTGGGGTCTGAGTCCTGCTGCGTTCCTGCTAACAGTGCTGATGCTAAGGGGGAACATCCTCTGCAGAGACTAGGAGAGAGACCCGCTTGAGGTCTGCAGAGGATAGGAAAATAATCTTTCACAAAAAATGTATTCCTTATTCAATGTTTAATATGGTACATTTATTGATTATAAATCACTCAGAAAATGTCCTTACACTTTCACAGCTTGAATATATTTCAGCATGGTCATTTGACACCGTCAGAGAGAATAAAGGACATATGCATTTCTTTCCTTAATGAAATAATGTCCACAGTTATCTGATTACAGCAAAGTGGTGAGCTTACTGTACAGCGTGCATACCATAAAAGAAACAGACACCAAAAACCAACGTAAACAATGGAACAAATGGCAACAAATGGGACGGCAGGTAACCTAGGTGTTAGAGAGGCAGGCCAGCATTTCAACCCCACATAACACAATCTGAAAAAGTCAAAAGGAGTGAATACTTTTTTATACCCACTGTATATTGTTCTCTCCAGTGTGAATAATCAAATTGTCAGTTTTCCACTCAGGTTGAAAAAGTTGCTGCATTATTTGCTCCGGTGTGTGATGCCTCATATGGTTGCTCAGAGTTCCCTTCTTCCTGAAGGATTTGCCATTCCTTGCACTACTTTAATTTCTCCCCTGTGTGTGCACTCAAATGTTTAGTCAGACTTATTTTCTGGTTGAAGCATTTACCACAATATTGACAGCAATACCGTTTCTCCCCTGTATGACTTGCTGTGTGTAATCTTAATTGAAATGCTGTGGTAAAACATTTTCTGCACAGAGGACACTTGTGTGGTTTCTCCCCTGAGTGTCGCCTCATATGCACAGTCAGATGTCCTATCTGACGGAAGCATTTGCCACATTCATTGCAGCCATAAGGTTTCTCCCCGGTATGGGTCCTCTTATGCCTTTTCAGATCAGATTCCCAATAAAACAGTTTGCCACAAATATTACACCTAAACGGTTTCTCCCCTGTGTGTCCCCTCATATGCACTGTCAGATGTCCGATCTGACTAAAGCATTTGCCACATTCACTGCAGCAATAAGGTTTCTCCCCAGTATGGGCCCTCATATGCCTTTCCAGAGCAGATTTACAGTTGAAACATTTGCCACAAACAAGACAAGGGTTTTCACCAATGTGACTTGGTTTCATCTTGATCTCTTTAGTTGTACTGGTAGGGGACTCCACAATTTGCATTTGGAAAAGATGTGAGGGCTGAGGTGGGCCCTGATTTTCGACAGAAGCAGGAGTAAATATGAATTCTTTGGTATCAGACTCTAGCTCTTTAAGCTGCTCTCCCCCCTGACTGGTCCAGAGTTCCTCATGTTCCTCTTTAACTTGTGTGGGCTCTGGATTCTCCTGCTTCAGACTGGGGCTCCACTGCTGCTGTTCAAGTGGGACCTCTTCTGGGAGACAGAGCTGATGGAGGTCTGGAGAAAAGGATAGGAAAGAAGAATCTTTCAAAAACTATTAATTCCTTAACCATTGTCTTACATGGTTAGTTGGTACACTTACAGTCCATTTATACTGGATAGACGCATGGTTGCTTTGAGTTGGGAGCAGTCTGACCGCATGCCTTTTTATCGGATTCTCCCAGAGAACCTTGAAGCCTCTGTTGCCTGATCTTCCATCATTCTACACTCAAAACGACTAAGTCCTACAATTTAAATAACGCTAATACGTTAAACATTGTGAACACCACTTTTTATTTCTTTACTGTAACAAGCTTGGAAAATACCTATTGAAAAAAGATTTGAAACTCTGTTGGCGCTCAAATCAATGACAAAATCCACAACCCAATGCTCTTTCTGGAAAAAGCCATGGGCCAGCTGTTGCTAGCCTAGTCTGCGGCATGCTGATGGCTAGCTAAATGGTACTTTCAGTGTCCAAATGTTGACAAAATGACTAATATGCTGACCAAACCAGGCTCCGCACGTACGTCTGTGTGCGCCATCGTGCGAGTGTTGATTTTGTCTATCCCCATCAAAATATCAAAACCAACTGTGAACCAACTATATTAATTTGGGGACAGGTTAATATGCTGCCCAAACCAGGCTCCGCACATGTGTCTGTGTGCGCCATCGTGCGAGTGTTGATTTTGTCTATCCCCATCAAAATATCAAAACCAACTGTGAACCAACTATATTAATTTGGGGACAGGTTGAAAACACACATGAAAAACCATTCAAGAACATTTAGCTAGCTTTGTTGCTTTTTTTTTTGCTGGATACTAGTATAAATTGTTATCCATTTTAAGTCCTACAAAATTGTGTGTACTCCAACAATTTATCCACTGTTAAAAAGCTAAACCTTGTTAGTTTTCTTTGAATAATTTCTTCAAATGTTTTATGGCAGTTGGCAACGAACTTGAAAGTGCATTACAGCCACCAATTGGACTGGAGTGTGGACCTTTTTCATCTTTTAAATCACCCACATGAGTATTTGCTAGAGGTCAACCGATTAATCGGAATGGCCGATTAATTAGGGCCAATTTCAAGTTTTCATAACAATCGGTAATCTGCATTTTTGGACACCGGCTTGTCACCAAAAACACACAATCGAGAGCATACTGTCGGGCTGTATCACCGCCTGGTACGGCAGCTGCTTCGTCCATAACCTGTTAGTTTTTCTCTAAGAAGCCCTCCTGTTCTCCACTCATTACCTGCACCTGTTTGAACTCATTACCTGTGTAAAAGACAACTGTCCACACACTCAATCAAACAGACTCCAACCTCTCCACAATGGCCAAGACCAGAGAGCTGTGTAAGGACATCAGGGGTTAAATTGTAGACCTGCACAAGGCTGGGATGGGCTACAGGACAATAGGCAAGCAGCTTGGTGAGAAGGCAACAACTGTTGGCGCAATTATTAGAAAATGGAAGAAGTTCAAGATGACGGTCAATCACTCTCGGTCTGGGGCTCCATGCAAGATCTTACCTCGTGGGGCATCAATGATCATGAGGAAGGTGAGGGATCAGCCCAGAACTACACAGCAGGACCTGGTCAATGACCTGAAGAAGGCTGGGACCACAGTCTCAAAGAAAACCATTAGTAACACACTACAGAAAGAGCTGCTATCTGAAAAAGCTGCAAAACCTGGACCGGTACAAATCAGCTGGGCTAGACAATCTAGACCCTCTCTAAAATGATCCGCCTCCATTGTTGCAACCCTTATTACTAGTATGTACAACCTCTCTTTCGTATCGTCCGAGATTCCTAAAGATTGAAAAGCTGCCGCGGTCATCCCCCTCTTCAAAAGAGGGTGACACTCTAGACCCAAACTGTTACAGACCTATATCCATCCTGCACTGCCTTTCTAAATTATTTTGAAAGCCAAGTTAACAAACAGATCACTGACCATTTCGAATCCCACCGTACCTTCTCCGCTGTGCAATCCAGTTTCCGAGGTGGTCACGGGTGCACCTCAGCCACGCAAAAGGTACTAAACGATATCATAACCGCCATCGATAAAAGATAATACTGCGCAGCCGTATTCATCAACCTGGTCAAGGCTTTCGACTCTGTCAATCACCATATTCTTATCGGCAGATTCAACAGCCTTGGTTTCTCAAATGACTGACTCGCCTGGTTCACCAACTACTTCTCAGAGTTCAGTGTGTCAAATCGGAGGGCATGATGGACGGACCTCTGGCAGTATCAATGGGGGTGCCACAAAGTTCAATTCTCGGGCCGACTCTTTTCTCTGTATATATCAATGTCGCCACTCTTGCTGCGAGTGATTCCTTGATCCACCTCTACGCAGACGACACCATTCTTAATTTTTTTTTTCATTTTACCCCCTTTTCGTGGTATCCAATTGTTAGTAGTTACTATCTTATCTCATCGCTACAACTCCCATATGGGCTCGGGAGAGACGAAGGCCGAAAGCCATGCGTTCTTAAAAACCTCTCTGGGATATGTGGGACGCGTCCCACCTGGCCAAAAGCCAGGGAAAATGCAGAGTGCCAAATTCAAATAAATTACTATAAAAATCAAAATGTCATTAAATCACACATGCAAGATAGCAAAATTAAAGCTACACTTGTTGTTATGGATACAAGTATCCTGTGTGTGTGTGTGTTTCTTTTCTCTCCTTCTCCCCTCACAGGTGAAAATCATCACTCCCCAATCAGTCACCAATCAATCATCAATCAGAAGACACACCTCCTCCTGTTTCCTACCCAATCACAGTTCCTTTCCCTTGGTTTAAAAACCCTGTCAGTTGTTTGCTCTGGAGCTCAATCTCTCTGTAAATGCCATGTCTGTAGATCTCTCTGTTTCACTCTTTATGTATTGAGCACCTTCATATCACTTTGTCCTCACCTGTGAGTATTGTTTTTGGTGTTTGTTTGCTGGTGGGAACCAAGACAAGTCACCCATGGGCATACACTACCCGTAGGTAAACTTTGTTAAATACACTAGTTAGAACTGGGCGGATCACCCACTGTATTTTTTTGGTTAGTTAGCTGTTGTTGAAATAGGCTAGTCTAGCTTAGGGGTGTTTTTGAATACTTATTATTTCTTTCCTTGGGTCCAGCTCAGCCCCTTTTCCTGCTCCCCCCAGTGTTTTCCAATAAACCCTGAGTTTGACGGTAGATTTCAGTAGTCGTGGTTAGTTCGTTCTCACTTTTACCTTGTCACTATTATAAATTGCGTGAGTTATGTTACGGGTCTCATTACCCCCCCCCCCCCCCCCCCCCCCCCCACCTAGACTGTCGGGCCAAAAGGGATTCGTAACACTTGTTGTGAATCCAGCCAACATGTCAGATTTCAAAAAGGCTTTTCGGAGAAAGAAAACAATGCTATTATCTGAGGATGGCACCTCTGTAAACAAAGAGAGAAACCATATTTCAACCCTGCAGGTGCGACACAAAACGCAGATATAAAAATATAATTCATGCTTTACCTTTGACGAGCTTCTTTTGATGGCACTCCAATATGTCCCATACTTCTTCATTACACAAAGGAATAACCTCAACCAATTTCTAAAGACTGTTGACATCCAGTGGAAGCGCTAGGAACTGCAAGAAGGTCCCTTATAAATCTGGATTCCCAAAGAAAACCCATTTGAAAAGAGTGACCTATAAAATAAACATCTGAATGGTTTGTCGTCGGTGCTAAATAAGTTCTGTTATACTCAGACATGATTCAAACAGTTTTAGAAACTTCAGTGTTTTCTATCCAAATCATATGTTATTATCATACTAATAATATGCCAATCTTATCTTCTGGGGATAAGTAGCAGGCAGTTGAATTTGGGCATGCATTTCATCCGGAAGTGAAAATGCTGCCCCGTCACCAAATACTGCCCCCCGCATCCAACCCGGAAACCAGCCGCACCAATGTGTCAGAAGAAACACCGTGCACCTGGTGACCTGGCTAGTGTGCACTGCGCCTGGCCCGCCACAGGAGTCGCTAGTGCGCGATGAGACTTCTTTTTTTTTTTTTTTTGAGTGAAAACCTCCTTCCATCAGCAAGAGCATTGTGGCTGGGTCTTTCAGCATGACAATCATCTCAAACACACCGCCCGGGCAACAAAGGAGTGGCTTCGTAAGAAGCTTTTCAAGGTCCTGGAGTGGCCTAGCCAATCTCCAGATTGCAACCCCATAGAAAATCTTTGGAGGGAGTTGAAAGTCTGTGTTGCCCAGCAACAGCCCCAAAACATCACTGCTCTAGAGGAGATCTGCATGGAGGAATGGGCCAAAATACCAGCAACAGTGTGTGAAAACCTTGTGAAGACTTACAGAAAACATTTGACCCCTGTCATTGCCAACACAGGGTATATAAAAGTATTGAGAAACTTTTGTTATTGACCAAATACTTATTTTCCACCATAATTTGCAAATAAATTCATTAAAAATCCTACAATGTGATTTTTATGGATTTTTTTTCTTTTCATTTTGTCTGTCATAGTTGAAGTGTACCTATAATGAAAATTACAGGCCTCATCTTTTTAAGTGGAAGAACTTGCACAATTGGTGGCTGACAATACTTTTTTGCCCCACTGTACCACCCACCACTGCGACCTGTATGCTCTCGTCGGCTGGCCCTCGCTACATATTCATCACCAGACCCACTGGCTCCAGGTCATCTATAAGTTTTTGCAAGGTAAAGCTCTGCCTTATCTCAGCTCACTGCTCACCATAACAACACCCACCTGTAGCATGTGCTCCAGCAGGCATATCTCACTGGTCATCCCCAAAGCCAACACCTAATTTGACCGCCTTTCCTTCCAGTTCTCTGCTGCCAATGATTGGAACGAATTGCAAAAATTGCTCAAGTTGGAGACATATCTCCCTCACTAACTTTAAGCATCAGCTATCTGAGCAGCTTGCCGATCACTACAGCTGTACACAGCCCATCCAACTACCTACCTCATCCCCATATTGTTTTTATTAACTTGTTTTGCACACCAGTATTTCTACTTGCACATCAATCACTCGTTAATTTGCTAAATTGTAATTACTTCGCTACTATTAGCCTATTTATTGCCTAACCTCCTTACTCCATTTGCACACACTGTATATAGATTTTTCTATTGTGTTATTGACTGTATATTTGTTTCTCCCATGTGTAACTCTTGTTGCTTTTTGTCGCACTGCTTTGCTTAATCTTGGCCAGGTCGCAGTTGTAAATGAGAACTTGTAAAAAATAAAAAATAAATGTATAGTACGTGGAAAGTATTCAGACCCCTTGACGTCTTCCACATTTTGTTACGTTAAAGCCTTATTCTAAAGTTGATGAAATTGCCCCCCCCCCCTCAATCTACACACAATACCCCATAATGACAAAGCAAAAACAGGTTTTTAGAAATGTTTGCAAATGTATTAACAATAACAAAAAGAAATCACATTCACATAAGTATTCAGACCCTTTACTCAGTACTTGGTTTAAGCACATTTGGCAGCGATTACAGCCTCATGTCTTCTTGAGTATGACACTACAAGCTTGGCACACCTGTACTTCGTGAGTTTCTCCCATTGTTCTCTGCAGAGCCTCTCAAGCTCTGTCAGGTTGGATAGGGAGCATTGCTGCACAGCTGTTTTTAGGTCTCTCCAGAGATGTTCGTTGAATGTGTGACTTCAAACAAGGTTCAGAATGTCCACTCAGTGGGCCTACACATTGCACACCCTTTAGATTGTCCATTTTCATCTTACAGGGTTTTACATTAATTTCTCAATGTAGAATTTCAATAGCTCCTTGGTCATGTGACATACTGACCTCAAACAAGGTTCAGAATGTCCACTGACTATACCTTCATATCGCACGCTCTGATGTTTGACTCCTTTCATATCATGCTATTAGAATTAAATATGTAAGCTTTGCAGGCCTTCATTTTACATGAGTATTAAAAAATAATAATAATTAAGTCAACAAAATGTTCCATCCTCGCGATAACTATCTTTCACATGGACACTGAAAAGATCCGCAAATGGCTGTATGTGGTATGGATCAAGGACAGAAGAGGTGTTCAAACAGAGGTGCTTAAAGGAAGGAGCACAGGTAGGCCTTATGAAAAACAGTGTTTCATATGCTCTTTTTAATTACAGTAATAGGCCGTGATTTGAAGGTCACAGTGAGCTTGATAACATGAAAGAATCCTTTTCATAGCATCACTTTCATATACTGTACATTAAGACAAATCCTTCTACGTTGAGTATTAGAACGCAGTTTACATAACCTGATAACTGGATATTTTAGTGTATTCACAAGACACCAGCAGACAACTTACAAAATGCAATTTTGCATTTGAGGGTAAGTTTTTCTGATGAATAGTTATTTGATGCATTGCCTACTATCTCTAGCTGGGAAAATAAGTTATTTTGTGAGTAAAATCCTTTTTCCAAAACTGATTTAGGTAAATTTTTGTGAAGAGGTATGAGGGTTGTGATATGGGTCATTTAATATTAAAATCAGCGCCCTTAACCACTGCGCCACCCGGGAGGCCACTCCCACACTATCTTTAAGCATCAGCTATCAGAGCAGCTTACACCGGCCGCACCTGTACATAGCCCATCCAACTACCTGATCCCCATATTGCTATATATTTTATATATTTTATCTTCTTTTTTTGTGCTCATTTGCACCACAGTATCTCTACTTGCACATTCATCTTCTGCACATCTCACTCCAGTGTTAATTTGCGAAATTGTAATTATTTCGCCACTACGGACTATTTATTGCTTTACCTCCCTAATCTTACTTCATTTGCACACACTTTATAGACTTTTATATTGTGTTGACTGTACGTTTGTTTATTCCATGTGTAATTCTGTGTTTGTGTCACACTGCTTTGCTTTATCTTGGCCAGGTCACAGTTGTAAATGAGAACTTGATCTCAACTGGCTTCAATGTAAAACCATGTGAGATGAAAATAGACAAACTAAAGGGTGTGCAATGTGTAGGGCCACTGAGTGGACATTCTGAAACGTGTTTGAAGTCACTAGGTCACATGACCAAGGAGCTATTGAAGGTTTACATTTTGAAAAATTCATGTAAAATCATGTGAGATGAAAATGGACAAACTATAGGGTGTGCAATGTGTGCCTGTGTCATCCGGTTAGCTACAACCAATTTTGAAAGTGTTAGGAGTAATGGTTAAAGAGCTATTGAAATTTGACAAATTTGATTTGTCACTATGTTGATGGTCCCTAACTGCTGTTGGTGGACGTAAGGAAAACTACAGGCGAATATCCAAACTGAAACTGTCTTTACCTCGGTTTACAGGGACTGTTTGGGAAACCGTTATTCCCAATCCCACTTTCTCCCCATGGCCGCAACCATAGTACGATAAACGGTAATTTTGGCCATTAGGGTCGTAGCCTAAATTACATGCTTCAAACCATGACTCGACACAGTAGTTGCTACAAACCTGATCGATGTAATTTTATCTCCGGATTGAAAACCAAATCAAGCAGCCGTCGTAAACGCTTGATCTCCTCCTTTGAATTGGAAATTTCGTCCTGGTATTCTGTTATCGTTTTTTCTACTTCTACGTATATCTCCACAGCAACCGCGGTTAGTCGCTTGGTAAGAAACCC